>NC_133759.1:109677023-110026189 GCF_036562045.2 Rhinolophus sinicus
TACAGAGGGTGCCAAAGAAAGTATACCCGTTTTAAGAAAGGAAAAAACTGTATTAAACTGTGCAGTTTAATAAACTGTATTAAAATTGTAATACTCGATATATGCTGACTACAAGTCATGCGTATGCAGTTTCTTGGCACCCTTGGTATCATAATAAACACGAATAGTGATTTTGTATTGTTTTTTATCATTTATACTTAGGCAATTATTTCCTTGCTTTGACTTTTTCCCCCAAATAGTTTGACATTGATCCTGTCACTTACCCTAGTTTGAATAAACAGCGTGATCCCAGAGGAGATCATTTATACTCATTCACAGATGTCTAGCAAGGAGGGCGCCTGAGATGTGTCGGCTTGAGGGAAGGTTACCTCCTGTGCGGACATTTTCCTTTCAGACTGCAGCAAGTCACGGGTGCCAGCTGCTCACCAGGTAATTCAGTGATGTTCTGGAGTCCTGGTCAGTTAAATGAAAGGCAAACAGAAGAAGTGGTTGGGTGGAGCTATTAGAAAAGAAGGGACCAGTTAACATAAGGAGTAAATCCAAAATATCGTCCAAAAAGTTCTTGGAATTAAAGACAGTTCCAGGAGTGGCTGGGCACAAAATAAATGTTTGTGTGTGGACGTGTGTGCATGCATGTAGTTTCCTGTAACAGGAAAGTATCCCCTTCGTAACAGCAGCAAGAAGGTTAAAATACTTAGGAATGAGCAAGCAGTGAGTAAAACATATGACGAAAGTCATGAAACTTTACTGAAGAACATAAAAAGACTGGAAAAAATGGATTCTGTGTGTGTGTGTGTGTGTGTGTGTGTGTGTGTGTGTGTGTAGGAATTGTTACGGTAAAAATACCAGTTCACGAACAACACAATACCAGTCAAATCCCAATTTATTTTTCTTGGAACTTGACAGAATGATTCTAAGGTTTGTGTGATGAATAATGTGTGGTAATAACTAATAAATTACCTTTAAAATGCCGTGTTTTTGGGGCCGTTAGCATGAGAAGTAGTAACGCGTTATGAAGCTACCGTAATGAAAGCGGCTGGTGCTGGCTCAGGAAGAGACGGACTGGGTCACTGCAGTAGGTTAGCATCCGAAACAGACCCACACGAACCTGGGACTTCAGGTGTCCGGAAGGCAAGCGTTCAAAACAGTAGGAAAGATGGATGATTGAGTAAGTGGTGCTGTGAAAATGGCTGATCGTTTAGGAAAAAATAGATCCCTTTCCAGTACATTAATATTATTTCATAGGATTAAAGATAAAATGTTAAAAAGTGGATCATAAAAACACTAGAATAGAATGTGGATGAGTACTTTTATGATCCCAGGATAAGAAGGGCCTTTCAAATTATGACACCAAAGACAGAAATGATAGAGGAGGCGGGGGGTGGATCTTTCTGACTCTGTAACAACTTGTAATATTCAGTTGGGCAAAAAGAGCATGAAGTTGAACAAACTGGAAACATTATTTACAACATATGATGAAAAGTTGATGTCCTTGGTTTTCTATTACTCACCCACCAACCAGTAATTGCCTAATGTATTGGGTTGGGTTGATGCAAAAGTAATTGCGGTATTTGCAATTGTTTTTAACCCTTTAAACCACAATTACTTTTGCACCAACCTAATACATGTTTGACCCCGGATTTCTGGACTCACATACCACTGCTTCCTTGACTTGGCTTCTTAATATTATCATACAATATGGGAAGCGGGACAGCGTCCTCATGTGCTGTGGGTGGGGCGACTTGTCAAGTGGTTGCAGTTTGTCTCCCAGGTCCTCTCTCCGGCCTCCTGGTTGGCCAGTGGGGTGTCCTGGCCAGAGGTGAGAGGAAGGGGAGAGTATGAGGTCAGGGTATTTATCCCCCCAAGTTTCCTTCCTGTGCTCCCTCACCTTTGTAATTAGTCCCTAATGTGAGTGTGCCATATAGTTTCCTGTCGGGAACCTGGATTGACTTAGGGTGTAACCTCTCTTTTGAGGGTAGTTTGGTGATGAAAGCTGGTCAGGACGGCTGTGTCCCCGCAAGGCCCTGCTCGGGCGCTGGCGCTGCTCCGGTGACCTGCACACGAGCCTCCCACAGTGTGCGTCCTGGCTGCCTCCTCGCTCCACCCTGGGCATGGAGGCACCTGGCAACCTGTGCAAATGAGATTCCAGTTCAGAGGCTGGGAACGGGGCCTGAGAGACTCCTGGGGAGGTTTGTGCTGCAGCTGTGCCTCAGACCACACTGGATGGCGAGGATGGGCTGCAGTGTGATTCGTAATATTGACAACCTGCACCAACCTCGCTGCCGCAATGGGCCTGCTTGGTCACATGGCAGCGTGGGATGGGCACCACACTGCCCTCAAGTCATTTCATCAGCCGAGACTTACTGAGCACCTCCTGTGTGCTCAGTCCTTAGGATGCCTCAGAAACAACCAGAACAAGTCCCCATCCTCCCAGAGCTGACACGCTAGTGTGGGGAGCTTCTCTAAAACGTCTGACGGTGGGAAGCACTGTGGAGAAAAGGAAAGGAGCAGAGGGAGGGAGACGGAGTGGGTAGCTGGAGAGAGGTGACGTTTGAGCAGACGCAGGGAGGCAGGGAGTTACCATGCAGACACCAGAGCACTTCCCACACTGAAAACACCCGGCTGTTAGGGCAGCTGGGAGCCAGTGAGGAAACCACCCCGAAAGGGGCAGAGAAGGCGCAGATGCCAGGGGCTCCAGTGGGTTTCCAGCAGAGTGACAGCACCTGACTTAGACCTTCAAGCGTTGCTGGCTGCCGTCCCTCGGGGGAAGCCAGGGCGTGAGGTGTAGAGACCCGAAGAAGTGGTCAGATTCTGGAAGTGCTCTGAAGGTACTGACTTGTGAGACCCAGAAGATACACAACTGCGACCTGTGTAGCCGGAAAACGGGTGGGCTCTTGTTTTAAGATGCACATTTTGAGTATAAGACATATGTTGGGGGGAGGGGGAAGCAGGCATTAGAATGCCTTTCACCAAAATACAGTAAGTATTGCTCTCTGATTAAGGAGGGTTCATGGACATGTTTGCATCCTGTTTTCTAGAACGCACATATATTATAGAAAATAAAAGCTTTGCTTCCTTCTCCACATAGTTTTACTGCTTGTCCTTTATTCCCTCAAAATCAGCTATTTGCATTGTATTTTATAGCTATAATATATAGTTTGTACTTTATTGTGTTTACAAAAAGCTTTTACATTTTTTTGTTTCTTTCCTTAATTTTGTGTGTGTAGCCTACTAGAATGCAAGGTCCTTTGAAGTTCAGGATTTCATTTTGATCATCTCTGTACCCTGCCTTGTGACAGATTTTTCCTAAGTGCTTGTTGAATGAATTGTGCTAATTTTTTTGAGTAATAACCGGGCCGCTTCCAAAACAGTTTTGTTTTTCTAAATTTGCAGAGGTTTTTTATTAGCATGATTGAAAGATCAAAGAAATAATTACCTAATTTTTTAGGGTTCTCATTTCTTCTTTGTCATAGCCTCTGTTCCTATCCTCTTCCCCAAGTGCCGGTCCCCCAAAGCATCAAAATGTTCTCAGCTTGAGCTCACAGAAGTTGCAGGCTCAGGACACATGCCCTGACTGCTGTCAGTGCTTCAGTTAGATAAGGAGCCCTTTTATAGAAATAGTTCCCTCTTGTTGCTGTGTAGTTACAGAGAAACGGGTCCCTTGGGTTTAACTGTGTAGTGTACACAGTAGGAGGAAGGAGCCTTCAGTGCGTGGGGCCGGTCTGGGCTGTGTAGACCAGAAAGGCCGCCATACACGCCTCAGACCCGACTGTGTTTTTGTTACAAATAATGTATAGAAGTGACTAGAAATTAAAATCCTTGTTTCAAGGCTATAGCAGTGGTTGGTAATGGTTTCTGGTCTCTTGAACCGTGTTGCCTGCCGGTGAGCGTGGGCTCCAGGGCTGAGCACAAGGACCTCCCAGTGCTACACTGGTGAGGCATCTTCTTAGTGGGTGTCTTCAGGAGTGGTTTTATAGACCCTCCTGGGGCTTGGGAGCGTTGCGAATGTGCATTTTGCTCGACTCCTTTGCAGGTCATTAACGTTCACCTTAAAACCCAGCTTAGATTGGGGAGGTGAGAGCATGCCATCAGACCTGCAGCGCCATAAGCTAGATTGCCACTCGTGGTTACTGGACACTCAACAGTGCTGGTTCAGACAGGTGGGTCCCAGGGGAATTGGGGAGGGGAAACAAACAAAACCTACAAAGAAGAACATCCCAAAGGAAGAGAAGCTTCCAAGAGCAGTGTCAGAATTTGCAGATTTAAATATAAAGTTATAAAAACAGAGCCTAGGAAAGCTGAGTAAATATACTCTAACATTCTTTAGCTGGATTTGGGCGTTGACCTGACTCTTCTTTGTTTCTGTGTGTATTACATTTTCACATAGTTCTAGTCGGTGCATCTGCATGTCAGCCCTGGGCAGGCACGCAGGGGCCTGGGCTCAGGCACCCGTGGGCTGAAGGTCTGACTTGGTGCTGGCACATAGTGGGCCCTCAAGTGTTTGTTGTGTGTATGAATAAATACTTTTTGAGGAGAAAGTCTGAAAACTTGAAAACCCAATTTTAACTTTGATGACCTCACAAACAAACAGTTTTTCATGGTTCAGTAGCAGGAAGATGGTCCAGGCTGTGCTTCCTGGCCGCCAGGCCTGTGCTGTGGACTTGTCAGGGGAGGGAAGACAGCTTACCTCGTATTGTGTCCAGCTCTTCTGCCAAGGTGGCGGGGAGAGCAGAGCAGAGGATTCAGAAAATAGGACAGCTAGAGGATTAGCCGTTAGCCGCTGGGAAATCGTTCAGAGGTGAATTGCTCCATTTGGGGCCATCCAGTTAGGTAGCGGGGCGTTAGCAGCCTCGCTTCCTTATACAGAGTCACTCATACAACTTGGGAGTTCTGTGAGTGGCTGATAAAAGCAAATCTCTATTCGTCACTCTAGTGACTTGTGTGTGGCACCGGCCGGAGCTGCCATCTTTGCTCCCACACCACCTCGTGGGTCCCTGAAAGGGGTGTGGTGGGCGGGCTCGGGCACATGGCCTGTCTGCCTGAGGCAGCACCAGCGCTTGGGCACCGAGTCTCATCGCTGCAGAAAAGCCCGAGAGACCGGACTGATTAGTTTCCCAGCTCGTCTTTGTAGAATATCTGTAATCTAAGATCTTCACAAAAATTCTCAAGCCTGAAATAAGCAGAACATCGGTCAGAAAATCACTGAGTAGCATCTTTCGCTTAGATACTATTTTTGTAGAAGGTGAGTGATTCCCATGGAATTCTGTCTTATGTAAAGATGTGGCTGCAGCTTCGTCTTTATCAGGTTATAAGGAAGAGGCCGTGGTGGGCAGTTTACCAGATCACAGATGACTTGTGGGAGCAGCTGTGGGAACAGGCAGCTGGCTGAGACTCGCACAGGAAGCAAAGCACGCTGACTTCTGGGGGACATTGCTCCAGGCAGAGGGGACAGTGACTGCAGAGGCTGGGGCGTGCTTGGGGTCACAGGGACAGCAGACAGGCCAGTGTGGGAAGAGCTGAGTGAGCAGGGGGTGGAGAGAGTGAATAGTTGGAGATGGGGTGGCGGGGGCGGTCACACAAAGTCCTATGCACCTTACTTAGGATTTGCCACTTAAAACTGGGGCAACGGGAAGCCATCGGGAGGTTTTCCTGGAGAAGTGAAATGGTCTGACTTCTCACCCTGTGTCCTACCTCAGTGGGGAATGTGACGGGCCTGAGGGTTGTGTGTGGGCCTGGTGAGAGCGGGGTCACCCGGAGGATGGCTGCAGGCCGGGCACATTATGGCGCTGGTTCAGTTCGCTGGGAGCAGTGGGAGTGGCTTTTTTGTCATCGCTAGCCTGGTTTTCATCTGTGCAGTGGGGATGATGACTGTACCTGGCTCGTGGGTGTTCTCAGGATTGAATGCGTCAGCAACGCCTGCCAGACTTGTGCCCGACACAGCAACGGCTTCCAGTACCGTTAGCTTCATTTTTATTGTTACTGCTGCCTTTCTCCCGGGACAGCCACTGTCATGAATCTGATGTGCACTCAGTCTGTGGGGTTTTTTGTTGTTTTTGTTTGTTTGTTTGTTTTAATTTTTTGTTGGGGAACAGTGTGGTTTTCCAGGTGCCATCAGCTCCAAGTCAAGTCGTTATTTTCAACCTAGTTGTGGAGGGTGCAGCTCACCTGCCCATGTGGGAATCGAGCCGGCGACCTGGGTGTTATGAGCGCTGCGCTCTAACCAACTCAGCCAACCGGCCGCCCCTCAGTCTGTATTCTGGTACTTTTACTACCTATGTGTGTATGTATGATCGACACATATATTTCACGTGTTCTTAGGAATTTATAGACATTTCGAGTATATCATTTTAAAGATAGGCTTGCCCAGCATAACATTTGCGTTCTGTCCATGTAGGTACATAGAGACCTAGTTTGTTCATTTTAACCATCACACTAATTACCATAATGTGTGATCCGTCCCCTGCTAATGCACATCTAGGCTCTTCCATTTCCTGTGCGACCAGCACTGCCTGTCCTTGTCCTCGTCTGCAGTGCCCTTGGCCAGGTGTCGCTGGAGTATATTCTCTGACACGGAGTTGCTGGGTCCGTTCGTGCCGTCCCAACTTTGCTAGTGTTGTCAGTACTGCATCTTGGGAAGTCTTTGTTAACACAGCTGTTAAATGACCTGGAAAACTGTATTCCTTACTCAGATAATGAAGAATTCACTGCGTGCGTGTGTGTGTGTGTGTGTGTGTGTGTGTGTGTGTGTGTGTACACATATTGGGGCATGTGCTACAGAGAGTAGAGGAGTGACAGATGCAGACACAGAAATGACTGTCACAGAGGAAGAAGTGTGTACTGATGGGCCTAGAAACAGGAGGCAGGGCATTCCACGCGGGGCCACTCGGGTGCACAGGAGGCAGAGGGGGTGGAGCGGCGTGGGCGTGCGCCTTTGTGGTATTTTGTGGGAGGGAGCGGGTGAGGCAGGGTGAGCAGCTAAGGGTTGGGCAGTGTGGGAGGCTCCCACTACAGGGTGTCCCCTGGTTGCCCAGGACCTGGCCCTGGATTGTAAAAGCCAGATAGGTTCAGAGTGTGGATTCCGGGTTGGTGGGCTTGCCTCAGAGGGAATTAGCTAGCCCTGGGGGAGGGGGAGGGCCGGCTGTTCAGGATCAGCCAGGCGTTAAGATAAGCTGTCAATCCAGAACATAGAACTCGTGATTAATGAGAGGAGATGATCCGAAGGTGACTGACTTGCCATGGACTTGGGGCTCTGGGAACATGTTGTCACCCGTGACTTCCCTGCCAGCGTGTTACCCTCCTGGTTCAGGCCTGCATCCATCGGGTGGTAGAGACACTGGAGCTTTGGGAGGTGCCCAGCGTGGGCATCAGGGTGTTTCAGACAGGCAGGCAGGGCTGAGAAGCCCTGATCTGTGGAGAGAGGACGCTCACCACCCACTCACGAGGGTTCTTCACGTTGGATAAACTTGCCGTGGAGCCACGAAGCCAAAGCCCTAGAGTCGGCAGCCTTTTTCTGTAACGGCCAGAGACTCATATTTTAGACTGTGGGTTGGGAAGCATCTCAAGGGCAGTATGTAGGTGCCCATGGACGAGAGAAAAACAAATTTCCATGGAGTTCTGACTGATGAAGTCCAAAATATCATCATGACCGTTGAATACAGTTGTCCCTCAGAATCCGTGGGGGATTGGTTCCAGGACCCCGTGGGTACCACCAAGCTCAGGTGCTCCAGTCCCTTCTGTGTGGATTCCTGTAGCCTGCCCATCCTCCCGTCTACTTGGGTCACTCCTTGACTGCTTACCTGGTACAGTGTGATGCTATGCAGATGGGTGGTACACGGAATCATTAAATGGTCAACCTTCTGGAATTTATATATATATATATAAATAGATAGATAGATAGATACAGATATATCTTTTTTTTTTTTTTTTATCTGCGGTTGGTTGAATCTGTGGGTAAGGCACCCGTGGATATGGAGGGCTGACTGTGCAACTTTTGTACTGCACATATACTGTTGACAAGAGTGGCATTCTTTTGAGGGATAACATTAGCATCATTGGAGTTCAAAGTCAGTGTTCGTACCATCGAATCAAATGCCAATATTCATCTCTAAGAACCATCTTTAGCTCATAAGCCAGGTACAATCAGGAGGTGGGAGCCTTAGTTTGCTGACCTGCGCCCCCATCCGTGAACAGGCTGAGTACCTAGTTCTGAACGGGGGCCAGGAGCCCTGCCTGCCTGTTTCTGCACCTGGCAGAGCAGTACCCACTCTACTCTGGGAGGTGGGATGAGGCTGGCATGGGCAGACACTCCTTGTGTTCCTGGATAGAGTGATCGTGCAGTTGAGACCCATTTATAACGCACGAGGTTTCGCTGTTTGCTGCAGAGCCAGGCTGAGTCATAGGCCGCGTCCCAGAGCTCCACGTGGGGGGTGTGCAGCCTCAGGTGACCTCAGTACAGGTGAATGTTAGAGCTTTGAATGTGTCCACAAACATAAAAACAGCTTCCTAAAGTCTCTGCTCTACCCAGATCCCGCTGCTGTGTGCTGAGGACATATGAACATAGACTCCTCCGTTTGTCATCCTGACCGATTGTGGGAAAATCAGAAAATGTCTTGCCTGTTACACATGGATAAACTCAATCCAAAAAGCCAAGCTCCCAGATGACTGTTTCTGAGTCTACTTTGGCAAACTTTCTTTTTTCTTTTTTCTTGAAGTATAATTGACACGTAACATTGTATTAGCTACAGGTGTACAGCATAATAATTCAATATTTGCATATGTTGCAAAATGATCACCACAATAAGTATAGTTCACATCCATACATAGTTACACGTTCTTTCCTGTGATGAGAACTAATAAGATTAGTACCTTTCAAATACGCAGTATTAGTAGCTGTAGTCACCATGCCGTCCAGTAGAACCCTATCCAACTCTCAAGATTGATAAAATGACTCTGACATTCAGTTTCTCCCATTCCTAAACTATACTTCATATTTTCAGACAACAGCCCAGGAAATCCCAGTGATCCGGTGACTGTCTTGCACCTGCAGCTGAAGAAACCCTTGCTCCCAGCCCTTCCTCCCCAAGCTGCAGCCTTGCTGATTTTTATTTTTTTTTTATTTTTCAGAAACGCTGAGTTCAGGCCTTTGCTTCCCTTCCGCTAGGAAAGCTTGTCCTGCCACTGCCCTGTGGCCAGCTCCTTCCTGTCCTTGGAGTTTGCTTCCAGGGCACCTCAGCGGTCCTCCCAGACAACCCAGGTGCAGGGGCCTCCACAGCTCTCCTCCCCCGAGTGCTTCGTTCCTTTAGAGGACGAGCCCAGGGGCCGGACTGCACCGTTTCGCTGTCTTTCTGGTGACCTGAGTTTTGAATTTCTGCTCCCCTCGCACGTGTGCTACACGAGGGCAGAGGCCCGTCTGTCTTGTGCCTGCTGTGTCCTCGGGCCCACCCCCAGTGCTGGCACCTGTGACTTTGCTGGATGAACGGAACTGGGCAAAAGAGGCTGCCACAGGACAGAAATGATTTCCTTGTTGCCCCCTATGGTGGGGAGGGCCTACTGCGTGGTAGGCGTCCAAAATAAAATGGTGAACGCGTCACACCATTCATTGTGTGAAGGTGAGCCCGGGGCGCCGTGGGAGAGCGCAGGAAGGGGCCTTACAGGCTGAGTCAGGGAATCCCTTCCCGCAAGTGTCACACATGAGCTGATAAACATTTATGGAAGGCTGTTCTCTGTAAGGAATTCACATCTGGAATGTGATTTGACACAGCACATTTTAGAGTTCCTGTCAACTCTGAAATTCTGTGAAACTCTGGGCCATGAAAAATGCAGGAAAAGGAAATAAGGAGTTTTGTGGTTTTAAATAGGATGGTTGGCTAAGTCCTCACTGAGCAGGCGACTTTTGAATAAAGACTGTATGTTTGCAAAAGAAATCCCAAAAGTCTTGGTCTGTGACTCCAACTTTACTGGTGAGCTTGGACAGAGTTGAAAGGGCTCTTTACTCTGGTGTCTTTAATTGTCTTTCATTCAGGTTATTGGGATTCTTAAAAATAAATGTTGATGTGCATGAATCAGGGGGCCAGGTGGGAACTGAAAGTCTGTTCTGTTCTGAGCACCGCAGGGGGATGTTCATTGTCCCTTGGTTCAGCTCGCCCCACAGCGCTGCTGGAGCAAGGCAGTTCCCTGACTTTCTGGAACTCTTCTCATGAGCCCCAGGGTGTCCTCATTTTCCAGTCCCAGCAGTGCACTTCACCCCAGCCCACTGCCTTCGTTTCCATCCTAAATTTCCTTCCCACATTGGTTGGCCCCACCTTTCAGGCATGTTTCATTCTTCCCCTCTTGGCACTCACTTTGAATCACTCATTTCATCCCCAGCTGATTCCTCTCGAGGTGCAGCAGATACAGTAGGTCTCTGTCACAAGGTGTGTTTCACTTGCATCGGACAGGTGTCTCCTTAGTGCCCTCACCCCTTTAAACACCTCACTGACTGGGAACTGCCGTGTCCTCTGTGGGAGCATTCAGAAGCAGCAGGATGGGGGTTGGCGGGAAACTGTCACTGGTTCCCTTTCGTACCTGATGAAATTTGTGCTGTGGGCATATCATCTACTTTTTAAATAAGTAAAAACATAGAAAAGATCCTACAGCATTTTGTTTCATCAAATTTGATAAATATGCATAATTTTCAAACTTTGTTTCATCTTAGAGCTAGAAAACAAAACAAACTGTAACAGGAGGTTACTGTTGGGGATAAAGCAGTTATATTTTAAAGGTCATGGAGTTCTTTTGATTTTATATGCATATATGTATTTACCGAAACCCGTGTATAAATGTTGACTAACTGTATTTCATTGACCAGCATCAGTATTAGTTAAAGGTAGAGGTGTGGCGGCTTTGTTTGTTTCTGTGCTTCCCCACCCCCGCATTGTCTCGATGGACTTTGAAGTTCATGATACCGTGTTTCCCCGAAAATAAGACCTAACCGGAAAAATAAGCATTAGCGTGATTTTTCAGGATGACATCCCCTGGACATAAGCCCCAATGCGTCTTTTGGAGCAAAAATTAATATAAGACCCAGTCTTATTTTCGGGGAAACACGGTAAATGTGCATTCAAGTAGCTTCAGCAGACCACAGTCGTAGCAGTTGGGCATGACAGACCAGACGTGTGAAGTCCCCGGGTTCTAGCAAATTACCAACGTCTGAGTGTCTTCGTAGCTTTAAAAGAAAAAAGAAAGTAAGCTAAGAAAAGCACTGACAATGATTTATCATAATTTTGAGGAGAAGCAGATGTGGGTCCTGAAGGAGGGTTGCTTACTTACTTGAAAACTGAAAGTAGCGTTTTCATAGGATTCATAACAAAGGGATGAAGTTGGTTTGCAGGCCTCTAATGAAGAGCGGTCTGCGGTGCCGGCCCTGCCGAGCGCCTGAAAACCTTCCCTGGCCTCTCCTCAAGTTGTACGAGGGCATTACTGGGGAGACTTTCCGGGAAGCCCCCGCACTGCAGATCACTAACGCTTCCTGTACTACGTGTCAGAGTTCCCTCAGTTTGACATGGAAGCCAAATAGGACTTTTCACCAGGTGCTTAATAGAAGGTGCCTTTTAAGAAGCGGACAGTGGTATTTGCTGTGGCCGCCAGGCAGTTCTGTAAGTCACCAACAGGGTCCAGCTGAAGGGAGCCCGGGTTCCAGGTGTGCTGCTGGAGGGTCGTGTCGGCGGCGCCTGGAGACCGGCAGCGCCCCTGGCTGCGCGGGCCGGAGAGGACTGCTCGCTGGGAGCCTGTGGCAGGACCCGTTCCCACGTCACCGCCTCCCTCACTGCTTCTTCACCTGTGAAGTGCAGGCACGCACTCAGGGACTGGTTGTGCTTGGAGCGCTGCAGGCCAGTGGGTTTTTAGGAAGCCTGAGCTTTGGGTCAGTTCCTTTAATCGTCGTTGCATAACATCTGTCTGAGGAATAGAAAAACAGCAGGTATAGTCTCCTATGCCTTTGAACCATGGGACCACCTCTGGTTGTCCTGGGCTCGCTATGGGCTGGCGCACCTGGATTTCTCTGGCTCTGTTGCTCTTCCGTCCTCCAGGGACATTGGCATAACCCCAGGAACTGGCCTCCATCACAGTCATGGTGCTGGGCACCGGGTGTGAGCGGTTGTCAGCCGTGCACAGATGCTGAGCCTTCCTTTCAGGGCCTGAAGTCACCTCTTGACCCCCAGCCCCCCCTTCCCACTCATGCCCAGCCCAGGGGCTTGGGCTTCCTGTAAATCTGTGTTCATTCCCAAAGTCTGATCTCCTTTTGCTGTTGGAAGACGAAGTCCCTCCCTTGGCTATGCAAGAAGTCTGTTTCTTCTGATTGTCTGCACTGACTGCCTGGAAAGCCGCCGCTGCCTGGTGTCCTGTGGATCAGATCTCTCCTGAGGCCCTGCTTCCCAGTTTGTACTATGATCTCGCCAGCGACTGCTGGCTTCTGTTGTTTGGGATCCGACATTTTATTATGCTTGTTTTTGTTGCTAATAGGATCCCAAGCTGAGTTCCTGCAAAGGAAACAACGTGATGGTGGTGGCGGTGGTGATGCTCCTATTGCTCTTACTACCATGTTACCCATTGCCCTGAAAAATTAAGCTAGGTATTTCATGGGGATCACATCCTCTTCTGGGTTGACCCCTTCCTAATGTCAAACCTTCTCCCTACAAGAAAGGGGTTGTACTTATGGTAGCTGTTGATTGGGAGAAAGCATAATACTGCAAGGCTGCTCCCAATTCAATGTGCTTTTAAAGAATTATTTGTATCTTATGTATTATAAAAGCGTCCGTATACTCTGAGAAGGACGACACATGTGTGAAAATGGCTTTTATTTGAACTTCGTCAGTCACTTTGCAGTTTTAATTTACTTGCTACAGTAAGTTGAACTGTCTTTTTGGTTGAACTCTTCCTGTAAACGGGCTTTTGTTTTATCTTTGACATATGAAAAGGAGATAGTTTTCAAAGGAATTTCCAGACCTATTATACAACAAAATTGCTTTCGAATAAAGTATGAGCCAGTATGAACTTTTTAACCTCAATGACGATTCCTCATGTGATGAGATTTCCAGTGAGAAATAAACTGAAATGACTAATGTTTGGTTTGTGTACTGTTTGATCAGCTTTGACAGAAGGCAAATCTAATTGTTAGAGAACCATCTCTGTGCCTTCAGGTATCCTCACTGCAGCCTGAGAGATAGAAAGAAAGGATTGTCCCCTTGTGTAGCAGATAAGTGACCTAAGACCCAGGTATTCATCCCATCAGCCAGTAGATCACATGCTGTGTGCCGGGCCCTGGGAATACGGGAACGTGCGAAACAGACCAAGGATCCTGCCCTCACAGGCCTCGCATTCCAGTGGGGAGAGAGATCATAAACAAGATAGCAAAGTGTAGGGTGGTGAGCTAGCTTCCCTAAGCACCAAACAGAGCAATCAGGCAGGCAAGGGGTGGAGGTGGGGGCACGGCGTGGGAGAGGGCTACCACTTAGGATCGGAGGGCCGAGGGAGGCCCTCACTGAGGAGCTGACATTGGAGAAAAGACTCAGAAGTTGAGGGAGGGAGTCAGGTGGATTTCTAGGGCAAAGGGGTTTCAGGCTTCAGGAACCAGCAGTTCTGAGGCCCCCAGGTAGAAGCAAGGAGGCTGTGTGACTGGAGTGGAGCAGGCAGGGCAGATGAGGAGGGGGAAGTGAGGTCAGAAAAGGCACAACCAGGTCACATCGGGCCTTCTGGGCCTTTGGAAGGACCAAGGGAGGGTTTGCACAGAGGAGTGCTCTGAACTGACTTACTTTGAGAATAGACAGAAGGGAACAAGTGTAGACATGAGACCAATTAGAAGATTTGCAGTAATCCAGGTGAGAGATGGCGGTGGCTGGACCAAAGCGATTGCCGTGGGGGTGGCAGGAAGTAGTCCAGTTCTAGGTCAATTTTGCAAGTAGCATGGACAGCATTTGCTGACAGCCGGATGCTGGGGGAGCCATGATATTTATTCCCTCCCCTGCAGGCTCCTTAGTTCCTGCTGCAGAGGCCTGTGGGGAATGAGGTATAAGCCCAGTGCAGACAGGCCCCCAGGACCCCTTCTGAGTGTTGGCTGGTGGAGGCGTGGGCCCCAAGGCAGGTGCGTCTCTTGGTGCCTGCCTTGGGGACCTGCTGAGGGTACTGAAGTCAGTTTTGCAAAGGCAGATGGTAGCAGAAGAGCCCGTACATGGCCACATCCGCTACTGAACTGCCGCTCCATGTGGAGTCATGTCCACATAATGTCCACTTTGTATGCAAAGAAGGAAGTGGGGCGTGAGTGAGAAGGAAATGTATGAACCGATTCAGGAAATACATACTGACAATTGTGAAGACCAGCCCTTCGCCCCTTTCCAAGTGCTGGCTGAGCATAGATTCAGATTTTCACTTGGGGCTCTCTAAGCTGGCCTGGGCCAGTCCACAAAAACGGGTGCTCAACAGCAGGGTCTCGTGTTAGCGGCCTGAGTCCTAGAATGAAGGAGAGAGCCCGCGCGCAGGAGGCTTTTCAGGTACTTGCACTGTTTTGCCGCAGCTCCTCTGGGCAAGGAAGCCGTTGGGCTTGTCTCAGGAGCTCTTCGTCGTCTCTGTTGGACCGGATTCTGTTTATGCCGGACTTGACTGGAAGTGCTGCAGTGTCTTCACCGCTTACTGCACGTCTGCCTGGCACTGACACTGAATTTAGAGACACGTCCAGGTGCATTCTGGGTGCCGTTGTGTGACCATTGAGTCTGTTGAGTGAGTCGTGCAGTCGTCATTTTTATCTTCTGTTAACTTCCCTGGTCCTGTAGCCAGCTTCAGACTTGCCACCAGATACTTGAGAGGGGACAAGTGAGGACAGGGAGCGAGCTGGTGTGTTGTCCAGCTCCTTTTTTCCTTCTTACCTCGTATCTTACTGCCTCATTACTTCAAGGGATGTCTGTTGATACGGACAAGAATTGGTGCTAACGCTCCCATCAGGTCAAGGCGCTCCTGACTTGAAAACTTCTAAGAATTCAGACCACGTGTTCTAGATTCTTCTTTATGCCTTGATATGAAATGTTTTATTGGAAGCGTTGACCAATCCTCATCCTCTGCTTGAAAGCAAGAGACTAGGATTTCAAACATGCTTGGGAGATTCAAGCATTTTTGTTATTAATTATTTATTATTAATAATGGCTAACATTTTATTTATTTTTATTTGTCATTCATTTATTAATTCATTTAGTTTATCATTTATTAATCTTTGTTAGTAGTGGGACTTAGGAGAAAAGAGGAATTGCTTGTATAAAAGCTTTTTGAAGTCTAGAACCCAAATGCCTATCAATTTTCTATTTCTCTAACTTGGGGTTGTCTGTAGTGCACACGTATACTAAATTTGCTTCATTTTCAGTTGCCAGTTGTGATTTCTCTTAGAGCATGGTTTGAGGATATGACTGTTAAATATTACTGGAGGACAATTTTAGCGAAGCAAACAAACCAATTTAAAAAATAGGGGGCGAAATGACAAGTTACCAAATTTAAGTGTGTAAATTGGTACCGCCTTTCTAGAGAGCAGTTGGTAATATTTATCAAACTCCTCAAAAATGTGTGCATACTTTTTGACCCAGCAGTTCCATAATTCAACTTCTAAGAGTTTGTCACAAGAGGATAGTCAGACGTGTGCAGGCGTGTCTGCATGGGGGGCTCATAGTATTGCTCACACCCCACGCTCCGTTATGGCACGTCCGGTATGCTGGGTTCCTGTGCAGTGGTTACAGGGCTCGAAATCCTGAAATATTTAGTGACCTGAGAAAATGTTTATGATACATTGCTAGAAATGTTTTTAAAGATTTATGAATAATAACATATACACAAAGAGAGAATTTCAATGAAGGATGAAACAGTAACATTCCAAGATGTTAATAGAAGTTATTTCTAGATTATAATAGTTTTGAGGATTTAATTTTCTTCTCTATGCATCTCTGTTTCCTCTGTTTTTACACTAAAAATATTTTTGTAAATTGAAAGAAATTTAATTTTAAGAAATGCTTCCATACAGCAAGGCTGTCCAACATAAATGTCACATGAGCCACATGACATTTAAATTACCCACATTAGGAAAGGTAAGGGGGTAAGATTAATATTTTAGTAATGCAAAATATTGTGGATAAAATGCTATAATTTCAACATGTAATCAATATAAAGAAATTAAAAGATGTTTACATTTATTTTTCATGCTAAGTCTTTGGACTCCAGTGTGGATTTGTACCACATCTCAGTTCATACCGGCCAGGTATGCACTGCTCGGTAACCACGGCAGGCTAGGGCCTGTCTCTCAGGCAGAGCAGCGTGTTCTAATGCTGTGCTGCTAAGATAGCGTATGTGTGAGTGAAGGTTGTTTACTGTTTGTAAAGTAGGATGTGAACCCATTACATTTCCTCTGATTTAGCCGGGCGTACAGCAGATCCCGTAGTGCTAGATTTGATGACTGCTGTTTTTTTTTAAACATTCTAGAGAATACCAGAAATGTTGGGTCCTCAAAGGTCAATTCAGATCTGGTTCTAGTCTCAGTGCCTGCTGTTAACTGTGTGAGAAACAGGCAGCAGACAGGACAGCTTTCCCTCCTGTCTCTTTCTTCGCTTCCTTATCTCTCCACATATATCCATGGATGTATACAGGTTAAAACAACACTCGCTTTAGAATCACTCAGTCGTACTTAATGGCTGTGTGACTGAGTTTCAGTTTCCTCATCTGCAAAATGGGCACACCACTACTCCCCTCACAGTGTTACAAAGGGGAAATGAGCTGGTGGATGTTAAGCGCTTAGTACAGTGTTGTTCACCTGGCCAGTACTTAGCATGATAACTGATGACATGTTATTGGAGCAGCTCTGAAACAGCATGAGTTTTGTACGTGTCTGCATCTGCTCGTTCGGTGGCTTCATCAGACTGAGAGGCTTTGCGGAAGGGTAGCATTTTTGTGTCCTCTGAGCCTTTATTTACTACACTATGTCCAGGCCCTAAGCCGGATCACATGGGAAGCAGTGGCATTTATTCAGGAATTGGGTTCTGTTGTGTACTTCACGGGGTGCACACCAGGAACTCCACACCTCTGATGTGCGGACAAGTCAAAAGGTGGTCTAAAGGAGGGGCCCTGCTGATGCCCATCAGTGTCTTCATCTCGGAAATGTGTGACAGCTCTGTGCTTCCCTGGCCTCACATTGTAGTTCAGATGACCTTGACAATGGCCAAGATTGTGTTTCATCCAAACAATCCAGTGACACTATTCTCAGAGGACATTGATTTCACAATTTTCTCACACCTCCTCACACAGCTTGTTTCCGCTCTGGCGTCAGTTCTCCCCAAACCCACCTCATTACTATTGGGACTTGTGACACTCAGCCCAGTTCTGTTAGATTTGAGGTGGTGAAGCACAAAAAAGGGCCAGCCAACCTTCCAGCAGATTCTGTAAGAGTCTAGCCCAGGGGCGGTCAAAGTACAATCCACAGTAACAAATACTTTGACCATCAGAACCTTGTGTGTGTATTTTCACACACGCACACACGTATGTAGTCATCCATGTGGATGGATATCTATTTTAAGCTAGAACAAATTCTATGAAACATTGACTTACCTCTGTTATTTACAGTTTATTCAGGTATTTGCCATTATATTTTACTCTTTAAATGCTTACTAAATTATTTCACAACATGGGTCCTGACTTGAATTTTGAAAACACTGAATTAGCACTTTAAACTATGTTACCTGTTTATAGTGTTTATATGGGATTTTTTTTTTCCCTTGGAATAATATTTAGTATTTATTTCTTCTCAAATTCTTTCATATTTTCTGTACTTAACAGGAAGTCTTCATTTCCCCTCGTACCAGGGTTTGTCTTTATAACATTTAGTGAAGCGTTTAGCCCAAGTACATCCCAGGCTTACTGCCTGACACTTGACAGAGTAGAAGAGAAGGAAGTTGGTCTGTACTTGGCTCCGGGCTGATTTCACAAGTCTCCAGTTGGCTGGCTCTGGAGTTCTGAAATTTAGCGTGGATTTCCACATTCCAATTTAGGGGATCTCAGAAATTCTGAACCGAGGTTGAATTCTTTTTTTTTTTTTTTTTTTTTTTAAGGAGGGTGCAGCTCACAGTGGCCCGTGTGGGGATCGACCCGGCAACCTTGGTGTTCTCAGCACCACGCTCTAACCACTGAGCTAATCGGCAGCCCCTCTTTTTTTTTTTTTAACTTTTAGAAGAACCAACCTTTTCTCAAGCAAAAAAAAAACAACACAAAAGCTAGTGATGATGGTTGCTTTTCCCATGCACTTCCTACAAATCCAGAGTTTTTCTAATAGTTCCATCTATTTACTAAAAATTTTGCCTTGGATTTCCCATTGTCCCATTAAATTTAATTTGTCATTAATTTACCCAAATCTCACCCCTCCCGAGCCAGCCCTTCCTCTGGGCTCCACGTGGAGAACTGGCTGGTGGTCTTCTGGTTGTGCGGACTCTGACCTCCATGTCTGGTGTGTTCTGTTCTCTTGCTTTTAGATCTCATCTTCCTTTTGGGTCATCTCCTCGCAGGAGAGCCTTAGCCGCCTTCTGACTGCCCTCCCCACCTTCACTCACTCCTTCCTATGAGCCACCCTTCCCACCACTGAGTCTGGAGACTGCGCATTGGACTGTCACACTCCTTTCCAGGTCCTTTGATTGTTCCCTACTTCTTACTGAATAAATGCCAGACTTCTCAGCTCGTCACAGTCTGGCTTTAGCGTGCTTCTCACCAATGGTGACATTTCTGACTGCCCGTGACACCCTCCTACCTCCAGTGATGCTGTTCGTCTCTGGCCTGCGCATCAGACGCTCTGGTCGCTTCTGTGTTGTATCGAAAGCTCCCAGAGCAGGCACCCTCTTTACCACCTTATTGGGCTTCCCCCATTAGCTGGCACCTCTGTTTGCATGAGGCTAAGCCCTCAGTCCAGCTGCAGGTAGAGCACTTTCCTAGACAGGTGACATGGCGAGCAATGGCCCGTTCCACTAGAACAATGCATTTGTTCCCAGAGGCTCACATGTGGAAGTGTGGAGGGGCGGAGACTAGATGAAGAGGCCGTCCTGTTTGATGTCATAAGAATACCAGCGCTCTGATGACCATTTGTCTGTTTGCAGCTTTCCTTTCTCACTTTTCCTCCGACCTCTAATTCGAAGGTATCCTCCACTTCAGGTTTCGGGAGAAACTAAGAGGAGCCATCTGCCTTGGCTGCTGGACTCATTAACTTCAAGAAATGTGCCCTGTTTACGTGTCTGGCACATTCCTTTTATTTGGATGGTGGCCAGAGGCAAACAACTCAGCCTAGTGGGCTTCAAAACAAACCCAGAGCTTTGCAAGTACGTGTGCTGTTGTCCAATCGGGTGGACAGTCAGAACCTTCAAGTGTTCTTAATGCATCTGTTTCATTCTATAGAGAAAGCTAATTCCATCTACTCGCATTTGGTGTCGTAGCTTTAGTATTTATTGTGGGAAGATTTTAATAAGGAATGACTAATCTAAGAAAAGTTGGTCTGATGAGGGGCTAAACTAACAAAATGTATTTTGAAAGGAGATAACAGGATTTGCAAATTTTGGTCTTCGTCCAGTAAGACTGAACCCCCCACCCCCAAACCTACGTCCCCAGCAGACAAGGGGATCTATTCTTTGACTAGAAGTTTAAATTGCTGGATTTATAAGTTGTCTTAAAAAATGTGTTCTTTGAGCAGTTTAAAGTGTTACATAGTATTGAGATGAAGTCACCAAACTGCTTAAGACTTTTAACTGTTTATATTTGGGTGACTTGAGTGTATGAATGTATGGTTATGGAGAGAATTAATGCTTTAGTAACACTGTTCCTGAAAGAAAGGCTTTCCTCATAGCCACTAAGAAGACTTAAGTAAATTGTCTTGGGCCTTAAATTTTTTCTTTTTCTTTTGAGCATGTATGGATTTTCTTGGTTTTTGTGTGTTAGGAAATTCGTCTTTTATTGAAAAGGATAGGGACAAGATGTTTTTATTCTATGCCTGTGATGGCTGTATCTTACTCTGAAGACACTAGCGACTCTCTATAATGATGGTGACGTGTATGACCGTGGGCTCTGCAGAAGTACGTGAATGTCACTTCCCCAAAGACCTCAGGCGCTCTCCCCAAATGCACAAGAAGTGGACTCACATGCGAAGCAGATGTCCCAGAGCAGAACCCTCCCCCAGACCTCGGGGTTGGGCACTCAGCACACAGTTGGCAGAGTAGTTTTTGACTAGAATAATTTAAAAGGGCAAAAGAGAGACATTGTTTTTCTTGATGCCTTTTTCCTTCAAATGAGGTGAATAAGATACAGAAAATGGACTATCGCTAACTGGTATAATTCAGAGTTTGTCAACAGTTTTACCAGTTTCCCTGGATTTTTAAAGAGAATTACTTGGTGTTTGGGTGAAGTTAATTTGGACCAGTTGCAGCCAGCCTGGCAGCATGCAGTGGGAGCACAGGCTGCTGCGGGGTAGACCAGTGGTTTTTAAGCCAAGCCTGTGTTCACCCACTAGTAATTCTGGAAGGCCTGGTTTGCGCAGCTTCAAAAGCAGGCTTGGTAAGTGATCGCTCAGGCTTTCTGAGTCCATTCTGGTGCCCTGCCTTCATCTCCGACATATGAAAAGGAACATCCTTGGGGCACAGAAGCTCAATGTAACTTGGGAATGAGGTTGTGCTCCTGCCGAAGCTGACCTTTTCAATGTGTAAAAAGCCCTGAAGAGCTACCTTGTGTGTCAGACCAGATTTGCTGCATTCGAGTTGCATGGGCAGGGCCACTATGAATGGTGGGTGGGTTAACTGATGAGGGGCAGGGGGCGGCAGCTGGGCACGGCAGGAAGGCTTTCTCTAGTTTGCACAAAGGTTTTTCTGCCAAGAATCTCACCAGAGGGATGTCTTCTACCTTCTCTGTGCTCAGATACTTTTGTTGTGCATAATGTGAAGAATATGGAGCATCTTTCCTTTCTTGGGTTCTTGCACCTTTTCGGTATTGTCCTTCTGGCCAGGTGGGAGTTTGTCATGATGTCGTCAGAAAGTGGGGCGATGGGAAGGACTGGGAGGCAGGAATGGCGGGGGAAGAGGAAGGAAAGGAAGGCGAGCTGAGGATTTCCTTGTCATATTTGCCCTCTGGATAGGCTCTAACCCACTGTTGCCACTTGTCAAAATTAACCCGCACTTCAAAAGCTCAGTTAGAGACTCACCTGCAATTAGGATTTTCTGAGCCTTACCTTTTCCACACCATGTAATTAGTACATATATTGCCATGATTTCTAGTTAACGCTTTTTTTTTAAAACTTTTTTTTTAAATCACAGGTTCACAGGAAATTGCAAAGATAGCGCAGAGAAATATCACCCAGTTTTCCCCAGTGGTTGTGTTTTATGTAACTACAGTGCAATATGAAAACCGGGACATCGACGTTGGTCCGACATGTGTGTGGTTCTGACATGTTACCACGTGTGTGTTTGTGGCACCAACGCTGCAGTCATGGCACAAAGTCTCCATCACACGGAGGCTCCCTCCTGCGTCCTCTGTACAGCCACACCACACCCCGACCGTCCCTCTTCCCTGAGCCACCTGATCTATCTTTTATCCCTGTAATTTTGTCATTTCCAGGATGTCACACAAGCAGAATCCCATACGATGTGACCTTTGAGATTGGCTTTTTTCATTCGACATAATTTCCTTGAGGCCCATCCATGTGGCTGCATGTCTCAGTAGCTCGTCCCTGGTTATTGCTGAGTTGTATTCCATGGCGGAGGCGCCACAGTTTAGCCATGAACCTGTTGAAGGACAGCTGGGGTCGTTTCCAGTTTGGGGCTTTTGGGAATAAAGCTGCTGTGAATTCCTGCACAGGTTTTTGTGTGGACATAAATTTTCATTTCTCCAGGGTAGATGCCCAGGAGTGAAATTGCTGGGTTCTATGAGAAGTGTGTGTGGTTTTTTAAGAAACTGGACAACTATTTTTCCAGAGTGGCTGTACCGTTTTACATCCCCACCAACAATGTATGAGAGAGAGCTGCATCGTTACCATCATTTGGTATTGTCGCTGTTTTATGTTTTTGCTGTTTTAATAGTTGTGTAGTGATATCAGAGTCTTCATCTGCCTTTTCTTGATGGCTGGTGATCTTGACCATCTTATGTTTCACCTGCTCTCCTGCTGTCTATACATGCTCTTTGGTGAAACATCTCCTAAAGTCTTTTGCTCATTTTCTAACTGGGTTGTTTATCATTTTAACTGTTGAGTTTTGAGCGTTCTTTGTGTATTCTAAATATAAGTCCTTTGTCAGATATGTGGGTGGCAAATATTCTCTCAGGGTCCGTAGCTTTTCAGGCTCCTATATTGTGAGGTTTAGGTCAAGATTCTCATCTTTTTCTTTGCCAATGTATGTCCAGTTGCTGCAACACCATTTGTTGAAAAGGTGTTGACTTGCTTTTGGATCTTTACAGAAACCAATTGGCCATACTTGTGTGGTACCATCTCAGGGTCTCCGTTGTGTTCCATTGATCTCTATGTCTATTCTTTCAAAAATACCACATAGTCCTGACTACTGTAACTATATAATAATAAGTCTTGAAATTGGGTAAAGTGATTCCTCCCACTTAATTTTTCACTTTCACAATTATTTTAGCTAATCTAGTGCCTTTCCATGTAAATTTTAGATTAATCATATCTATGTCCATGAAAGATCTTGCTGGGATTTTATAGAAATTCTGTGAGACCTGTATATTAATTTGGAGAGAATTAATATCATTACTACGTTGAAGCTTCCAATCCATGAACATGGTATGTCCTCCATTTATTAGATCTTTAATTTTTTTCATCAACTTTTTGTAGTTTTCGGCATACACATCATATACATGTTTTTTTACATTATACCAAAATGTGTCTCTCTTTTTTGTAATTGTTAGTAGTAATTACATTTGAAATTTTAGTTTCTACATGTTCATTGCTCGTATATAGAAAGACTAATGACTTTTGTGGGTTGATTTTATATCTGGTGACCTTGCTGAGTTCACTTGAATTCTAGGAGGGTTTTTTTGGTTGGTTTGTTTGTTGGGGGCAGGGGAGGAGTTGGTAGTTTTTTTGGCATTTTCTACATAGACCATCATTTCATCTACAAAAAGGCTTAGTCTTGTTTTTTTCTCTGATCTGTATTATATTTCTTTTCTTTACCTTACTACACTGTCAGCACTTCCAGTACCATCTTGAATAGCAGAGATAAAAGTGGACATTCCTGTCTTACTCCCAGTCTTAGAGGGAGAGCATTCAGTCTTTCACCATTAATTATGATGTTAGCTGTAGGGTTTTGTGCCAGTGTTTTGGTTTTTTTTTAATCAAGTTAAGGAACTTCTCTATTCCCAGTTTTCTGAGCATTTTTATCATGAATGGGTATTAATTTTTTTACTTCACAGTCTGTCTCTCTAGCCAAATTCTGAATTTCTGTAGATGAGACACTGCTTCATAAATGTTTTGTTTTCCTCCAGAGCCTAGCTTGGTACTTTGCCCCAAGGAGGCATTGAACATGTGTTGGTGGGTCAGTAGGACTGGACATGTCACTGATAACAGATGAGCGTGGCTCCTGATGAGGGAACTTCCAGGGACGTCCTTAACTAGATAGCCCTAGTCCACCATGTCTGGAGGAGAGATTGCAGCTACTCTCTTTGGTCACTGTTACCATTCAAGCCAGTGGTTCAAGGCAGAAATGGAAGTGACAAGCTCCAAACTGATGCTACAGCGGTGATATGAAAAAGGCCCCGGGTGCTGGGAATGGGGAAACGTTTTAGGATAACTGCCTAAAAGCCAGTGAGTTGTACACTGTAAATGGGGGGATTATATGTTGTGTGACTGATAGTCCAGTGAAGCTGGGTTGTTTGTTTGTTTAAGAAAGTGCCAAGTGGGCAGAGATGTCCTGCTGCTCTCTGTGCCGGGGACCATCATTCTGGGTCCCCCAGCCTGCTCTGTGCCCAGGAAGTCTTTTCCAGATAGGGCACCCCTGTTCTTTGCTCACCCCAGGATCGGTGGTGCCCTCAGGAGAACTCAGGAACAAACGCCCGTAGATATGTGCTGCTAATTTGAAGCCCTAATCTGAGAATGGCTCCATAGATGAGACCACTATCACCAGGACAGGCTGGGTTGTTCCTAAGGCTGATTCCGTGTAGGCTGTTTGTCCAGCCCCTTGACCTTGTCTGTGAAGTAAGAAAAAGGCAGAAAACACCCACTTTATTTTTAACCTTGAGGAAATAAGCAAAAGAATGAAGGGTCGTTTCTCATCATCACAGACAATGGTTGTATTAAATTTAGCTCGGGCTCCCCCAGCTCCTGTGTCAGTGGGCGGCCACTGGTCTGAGTCACATTTTAGTCTTTTCCTGTCTCATACCACAACTGCCTGTGTTTGCATGTTCTCCACTCGTTTTTGATTGGGACATGCAATCGTATTCTGGTATTAAGTAGCTGTCTGATTTCAGTGATAACGGCAGTACTAGTAGTGGTGGTGGTTTTCAAACATTGTCTCTGACGTGGTTCAGGTTCATTTTCCAACATTTGTTTTGCCAGTTTTTTGCCACTTCTTCTCCCATTCATTTGTGTCCCTTCCTAGATCTTTCCACATGATTGACAACAAAAGGCAAACCTGTGTGTGGTGTGTATACACATGTCTCAGTACGGTCGTGTTCCTAGGAATTGAGACATTTGTGCCCTGACCAGATGAACCAAGAGGCCGATTCCGGTTACAAACTTGGTAGCTTGTGAGTTTCCTGCTGTATGACAGCCAGTGCCCATATTGAGGTTCTCCATTGTGCTTTAGTCTTCAGAGCACAATGAAATCCTTCTTTCTTTCTTTTATTTCCCAGGGCTCAAAGGTTCTTGTTGATGCACGAGACAAGCTCGGGATCCCGTGGCAGTATTCTGAGAACGAAAAGCATGCGATGTTCCTCATGGCCTTTGAGAACAAAGCAGGACTGCCTGTGGAGCCGGCCACCTTCCAGCTGTACGTCCCTGCTCTGAGCGCGCTTTGGAGGGACTCTGGCATCCGGGAAGCCTTCAGCCGGAGGAGTGAGTTTCAGCTGGTGAGTGAGCCCTCTTCCTGGGACACGTGACTGTGTCCCACATGACTCATTTGGACCTTTGTAGGATGGCCTTAACAATACAGGCAAGCTGGAAATTGCTTTAAGTCCTAAAATTCTACAACAAAAATGTACCACAAGAGTAAATTAAGCTGCCTGAAGATTCAAGAGGGAGCAAAATTAACTTACTCAAGCTAGGTAAATGTTTTTGTTCAGGAATATGAAGGATTCTTAAAATATTAAAGACCTTAAACCGGTCTTTAATATTTTAAGAATCCTTAAGGAGCTCAAATTTTTTTAGATCTTGTTCATTGTAGGAAATTAATGCTTCCTTAAAACAGTTTTCCAGCTTGCAATGTACAGATTCTGCCTTTCAAGACACGAATGTTTTTAGATCAATATCTTTGAAGCTAAGCTGAATCCTCTGCAGGTTGTTTCCTTCAGATCCTTCCTTTCATTTTAAGGTCTGAAAGTTCCAAAAAGCCTAGTCTTCTTTGTCATTTAGATTCATTTAGGATATGAGTCTATACCCAGAAAAGTCTGGATGTGGCCCCTGGAGAGTCGGGCAGGCTGCACAGAAGCCGCATCCCATAGCAGGCTTTCGTGTGCAAGTAGCAGAATTGCTGACTTGAGCGGCTTCAGTGAGAAAGGAGCCTGATGGCCAGGCCCTGGCGAAGTCTGGGATAGAGGCTGAGCAGGGGCTTAGGTGCCATTAGAACTTCTCTGGGCTTGATCATCATTGGTCTGGCTGCCCCTGTGGTCGGGAAGTGGCAACAATAGCAAGGAGGGGATGGCACGGTGACCAGGGACATACTGCGCAGGGGTGGTTAGGCTCGGTAAACTCGACACCACGTCCCACCCCTGGAGCAGGCACGCAGGCTGCATGGTGGGGAGGTGGGCGCGGTAGCAGCCGTGTGCCATGTGGCCATGTGCCCCGCCAAGCAGCTTGGAATGGCCTGTAAGCAGAGGAAACCCTGGAAGGGTTAAAGCACCAAAATACCAGATCTGGTGTGCAGTTTCTCCAGAGCTCACTGTCAGTGCACAAGGAGGATGGAAGGTAGGTGAGGCTGAGGCATAGGCCAGATGGTGGGCTCTTCCAGAGTCCAGTTAAGAGACCGTGAGAACCTGAACCAGGGCAGAAGTGGTTTTGAGACTGACCTCATGACTTACCGCTACTGGATTTTTTTTGCACAGCTGTTTTCCTCATCTGGTTAATTGTCAATTTCATCATCGTACTTCCCTCCAAACATGCCGTGTGAGCTGGCTTGGAAAATCAGTAGGCACAGAATTGACTGAATCAGTGTAGCCAGTTTTTGCTTTTCATAATGTTCTCTTGAAGTGGTGGCCGATCGGCTACATTTAACAACATTGTTAGTATAGGTTAGGGGTGTCTTTTCTTCTCAGGATTAGACAGTTATCCTGGGAGTTTGTACCTCTGTTAGAGTCATCACTTGACTTCCTCTTGCCCGATTATGAACCAAACATTTACTGGTTCCAATGTTGGGGAGTCTTTGCATGGGGGCAGGGGTTTGGACACACGTAGGGGGTGTGAGCACCTTTTCCTCACCTCTGATACTTTTTGCTTCACACTTCTTGGGTGTTAAAGAAAATTCACTGAATTGTGAATCATTTTTTGTATCTCTTCGATTTTTATTTGAAAGTGGCAGCAGAAGAAGGGGTTTTCTTGAAAATGTCTTCATGTCCCTTTGGAGATGGAGTCGGAGACCCAGTTCAGAGAACTTTATGTTGATAGCACAGTGTTTCTTAATATCTGGAAGTCCAAGTGAGTCTGCTATTACACAGATTGTTTTTCTTGTCATGTTTAAAGGAATTGGGTCTTTGTAACATTACCCAAGATTGCTAAGAAAGGCTGGATTATCAGCTTGATTTGACATGGAGAGGAACGCTACCCCACGCTGTGTGCAGGCGCTGCTGCCTTAGAACCAAATGAGGGCAAAGCTTGAGGAGGAAAATCGGCCTGCGGCTCACTCCGGGACTTGCTACCTGGAAAAGAACCGCTGGGGTTAGCATCCCAGCTCCTAACATAAAATCCTATGTGTTGTGCTCAGTTTCTGTGATGTCTGGGGCTTCAGGACGACTCTGGGTCAGTCGCATTAGCTCACAGGCTCCATCTGTGTTGGCAGAATTGCCTGGTCGCCGTCTGCCCCCCATCCCTCACCCCGGTGGGTGTGGGCTTTTTCAGGGCTGTGGAAACATGGTTTACACGCTCTCAGGCTTGGAATGCTACTTTGGTAAAGCTCTGGCATAAAGTCGTACCCCAAACTCCTTTGCATTCCTGAAACAAACATCAGCTTATGCTGTGTGGTAGTTACATCTTTTTTCAGAAAAGAAAGAGCCAATCGCTTTTCAAAAAGGCTTGATACCACAGGTTAACATTCCTTTGGAAACTTGCCCTTGCTTTTGCTGGTATTATTTTAATTGAATTTCAAAGTACTTTCCCCGAGCTTTCTCAGTAAGCTTTTCAGACACTAGAGGGCTGGGCTGAATGGAAGATGAGGTGATTTGTAGCTACAGTAACTTTTTGTAACTTTCTTTGAGGCCACAAGAAACAAAGTGACATATACTGAACCCAGTTTTGTGCATTTTCTGTGCCCGGTACCATGTCCTCTTAAGAAAGAAACCCCCTCTAATGGTTTGGCAGTTACTTTCAGCTATTCCAGGAACAGTTTCATGGTAGCTGGGTGATCAGGAATAAGACCTGAAGTAGCAGCATGCCTGGCAGACGCAAGCTCTGTCCATGGGCTGTTTGGGGTAACGAAGAGGCTTCCACTGTCTCTGAAGGCTCTGCTACGACTAGTCGTCTCTGCCCCTCTGAGTTTGACCCAGGCCGCCTGGCATTAGTTGTAAGCCTTTGCCTCTTTTCTCTGCTATTGAGATACCCTGTGGACTTGGCTTTTAACAGTACTGCAATCTAAGATTTTAGATGAGAGGAGGACAGGAGAACCCCAGGAAGTGTGATGAGGACAGTGCCTTCAACCTCTAATGTTTCTGGTACAGTTTGGAAGGTTTCAGAGAATCTTTCTACTTGGGAACGATGGTGGTCCCCTGCTGCTTGGAGCAGATGGAAGTATTCCTGGGTGTCTGCACTAGTGCTGTGACATTTGGTTGCATGTGGTGGAAAGCCCAGCGCGGCAGTGGTTGTTTTTGTCCTTCTCATGAAAGAGGTGCAGAGGTGGCCAGTGCAGGGGTGATAGGGTGGGTCTCTGTGCAGACCCTGCCCAGGTGGTCCTGTTGCTTGGCTCCTTCTCAGGCTTGGCCCTGACTGCGTCCCAAACAGAAGAAGGAGGGTACGGAAGAAGTCACCCTCTTCTTTTTAGGGCGACTTCCTGCGAGCACCATCCACAATCCTGGTGAATCTCAGCGGCTGGAACAAGGTCACGTGGCCGCACCTACAGGGAGGCTGTTAAATGTGCTTCTCGGCCGGCCAGTTGTCACAGAGGAGAAGCTGGCAGGGCCCTTCTGCCCGAGATGACGGGGACGGGTCAGTGCTTAGCGGGGAGCCTCTAGGAAGGGCAAAGATGGGTTTGTAAGTTATTTTAACTCTTTTTACATGTAAGGAGACACTTAACGGCAGCACATAATGTAATCTGTGAGAGTCCTCAGAACTGCGTTTTCAGTCTTCTGTGTCTTTTTAAATTTTATATGGAATTCAGTCATTCAGCAAATATTTGTGGAGCAGCCACCATGTGTCAGGCACTCTTACAAATCCTGGGGAAGTAGCAGCCAACAAACCAAACACAAACCCGTGCCTGTGTGGAGTTGACTTTCTGACAAGGGGAGACAGACCAGTCAATACGTTAATAGGAGAGTGTGTGTGCGCACGTGTGCATATATACAAGCATATATGTATATTCTGTGTGTGAGGGAACTCAGAGACTGTGGACAGAGAGGAGTCTAGGCTGATAAATAGGCTGCATACTGTTTAAGCCTGTGTTTGGCGTCCCCGAGTGGCATCTGCGAAAGCTCTGCAGGAGGTGGGAGAGCAGGCTGTGTAGGTGTCCTGGGGCAGAGGGAAGATGGTCTAGCCCGGAGAGGAACACGTGCAAAGGGCTGTGGTGGGAGTAAGCTTACTGTGCCAGAGCGCAGCAGGAGGCCAGTGTGAGACGGAGCCGAGTGAACAGACGGGGCGGGAGGGGATGAGCTTCTAGAGCAGAGCGAGGGGCCGTGGGGAGGGCTGAGCTTTTGGCAGAAGAGTGATTTGTGCTCAGGAGGACCGCTGTGGCAGCACTGTTAGCAATTGAAACAGGGAGGCTTTTGCAGTGATTGAGGTGACAGGTGATGGTGGCTCATTCACATCAGTGTGACACTGATGGAGGCGATGAGAAGTGCTCAGGTCTGTATGTCTTAGAATCCGAGAGGAACGTGGGGGTCATCTCGTCTCACTGCCCATCCAGCTTAACGATGCCCTTGGCGTCGGCCCTGCTCGCTGATACGGAGCCCAGGATTTTATTTTATATTTTAAAATCAGAACACTGGAGGAGAGTCCACTTCTCTTTGTGAGTGGTTTCCAGGCTGTCTCTGTGTGTCTGGAACCAGCCCCTGGAGTGTGAGGCCTCGGGAGGGAAACCCTGTGTTCCTGGCATCAGCCATCTCAGTGGGTCTGGTGTCTTTCTTCCCGAGATCCGTGCTCTGTCCAGGGCACACAGTTCAGACCACACATCCCCGTCTCTGCGGAGATCAGGTACCTTCATTTCCTTCAGGTCTTACCCTTAGGAATGTGGAGGGAAAGGTTGCAGCAGTTTAGAGAGGACCTCCCCCTCTTCACCCTGTTGAGGCCTCAGTCCCATTCTGAGCTGTTTGGGGACGAGCTGTGTGCTAAAGTCTCAATTAGTATTTAATGGGGTTTAATTAGTGGGAACTGAAGTCAGGAAGTAGTTCCAGTTCATGTTCCTTTCGCGTGTACTTTCTCATACCGGCTGGGAGGACCCCCACCGCCCTCAGCCGCGCTTCTTTCATTCCTCTTAGATTTGTACCAGCCGGTAGGTCAAACCTCCATGATGATTGGTTCTTTTCAGATGTTTATTAGCCATTTGTATTGATTCTTTTGAGAACTGCTGTTGACATCCTGTGCTTCTGTTTTTCTATTGGGAACAAGTTTTTCTTGATTTGTACTAGTCTATCGTCAGGCGCTCATTTTTTCTAATTCTTTTTACAAAACCTTTTATTTAAAGTAATTACAGATTCATAGGAGTTGCAAAGACAGTACAGAAAGGTCCCTTGCATCCTTCACCCAGTTTCCCCCATAGTTACGTCGTACATGAAAACCACGAAATTGACGGCAGTACGACGTGTGTGTGGTTCTGTCCCATGTTTCACGTGTGTAGGTCTGTGTAGCCAGCACTGCTGTACAGACACAGAACTGTCCCTGCAGAGCTCGCCCTCCTGCTACCCTGCTACGGTCACAGCCCCTCCTTCTTCTGGCACCCTCATCCCCGAGCCACTAATCTGCACTCCATCTCGAAAATTCTATCATCGGGAAATACTGTGCACATGGAATCGGATAGTATGTGACCTGCTGAGGTTGGCGTTTGTCACTCATCACAGCGCCCCTGAGATCCCTCCCGGCTGGGTCTCCCTGGTGTGGTGGCGCCCCGTCAGCTAGTTTCAGTTCATACTCGTTCCATGTACACCTTGTCTATGTAGTAGACGTGCATACGCACACATGTACATGCACGTACGCGAAGACCCGTCATTGTTATCTTAGAGTGGAGCTTGGCAATGTAAGAAACCAGTGAGTAATTTCTAGAGAGAATGGAGTTCTAGTTCAGATACTAGAAATCGGAGATTCTCTTAATTTTGGTTTGGTACTGTGTATGTGCAAATTTTTAACCTTTCAAACTAAATTGCCTTCATAGTGTGATAGATACATGGGGGAAATCTCAGCCTTCTTAAAACTTAGTGTTAAAGTTGGAGGGACTTGAGATTTTCACTAACCAAAGCCCCTATTTGATATTGAGACAATTTGCCTAAAGTGAGGAAGTTAGCGGATGGCGGGCCCAGCCAAATTAGAATGCAGAGAACTTCGTTGTCCGCGGCTTGTTTGGGTCCTGATCCCAGTCTGGAAGGGGCGACACTTAGTTTTCCTCTGGGGTGGCTCTTGCCTGAGGACACAGAAGCAGGAAGCTGAGGTATTTGCTATTCTTGGATGAGGGCTGGTGAGAAACTTACGTGTTCCTGCCTCTGAGCGCGGTCTTTCCCCTTCGTTTCATTAATCATGAGTAGTATTATGTACTCACAGACCTCTGAAAATCTACTCCTTTAGAGAAAAAATGAAGTGTTATGCATTTTAACATAGATCCTTGTGGAAAACGTTGCTATAAAGCTTTATGTCTGGAGGATTTGTAAGCCAGTGACATAATGCCCCAGGGTGGAAATGTGATATATTTTATAGTAGAGTTAATAATGGAATATTTTACATGACAACAAGGCCAGAAATACAAAAAGAAAAGAAGAATGGATTTAACTGAGTAAACATGTTTAGCTTTTGTCTGTCAAAAGTCAGCATAAAGGAAATTAAGAAGGCAAATGACAAATTGGGGGGGGGGATCGCAACATATAATGAAGGTATTCTTAGTATGTTAAAAGAGTGTGTGAAACAATTGAGGCCTGCACGATAGGGCGCTTATGAATCAATAAATGAAGAACTTATCCCCAGAAGTTAAGTGAGTAAAAGAAGAAACACGATCACCAGCCTTGCTACCAATCATGGAAATGCAAATTAAAGCCAGAATGAGGGAACGTGTTGTCAGTCAGACTGGTAACGATTATAAAGAGTGACGCCCTGGGCTGACTAGGTCATAGGAAATAGGTGCCATCATACATAGTTGGCAGGAGCGTAACGTGATTCAGTTTCTCAGTTTGTGTCACAACGTAGTGTTACATCCTCTGGCAGTAAATCTTTTGCCAAGGAATTTCTCCTAAAGCAATATTTGTAATATTTCCAGCTTCTAGTTTCAGTGGACTAATTATCCAGAGACTGATGCTGAAAATAATTTTAAATGCTAGATAAAATGTTAAAAATATTTACGAAAGCATCTAAATGCTGACAAGATCATAAAGAATCCCCAGGCCAAACCCTAAGTGAGAGACAGCCTCGAGAGATAAGCAGAACCCTAGGAGCTATCTTTCCCCGAGACATTTGGTGATCTGAACCACAAACCTGAGCTATAATTTTTGACAGCGTCTTCAGGGTCTCAAAAGAAGATAGAAATTTAAGATTGCCAAAGCTGAGGAATCTGATAGGAGACTCCTCTGTAATGAGCCGGGACCTCAGAGTGTGGGAAGGAACCAAAAGTAAACCCACAGCAGGGGGAGAGTAGAGAGCAGTACCTGGCTGCAGAGCCTGGGCTAGCAAGGGGGAGGCAAAAGAAAACCCACCTGTGGGCTGGCTCCCCTGGGGACTTGTCACCCAGATGCACAAGAGGAATCCAAGAACCCCCAACGCTGTGAATTCAGTTCTAAGTGATGCCCGACAGTAGTGTATGCAAGTTCCTGGTAGAAGCAAATGGTAACCCTCTGGAAAAAATACTTTGATCCTAAATGTTGGAGATTCCCCACAAATGATGTTTTTAAGGACTGGGACATCACAGCGATAGCCAAAGTCACAAGGCAACAAAACAGAATGCCTAGAATTGAAAGAAACAACAGACAGCAGAAACAAATTCAGTCTTTAGATATTGGACTTATCAGACACAGATTTTAAAACAACTGTACTTCATGTGTTTAAAAAAATAAAAAATAAATATCTTCAGGAAAAACGGGAAACTGTTACTAATAAAAGTGACATAATATATTTTAAAAGAACAAACCAGAACTTCTAGAATTAAAAAGCACAAAAACCAAAATTAACTCAAGGGGTACATTAGGCAGTAGTTTGAACACAATAAAAGAGAGTATTAATGAACTAGAAGAAATGTTGGAAGAAAGTATTAAGAATGTAGAAGAAAAAAAAAAGAATGTAGAAGAGAGAGACAAAAACGGAAAATATGAAAGATAGGTTGACAGGGATGGTAGATTAAAAGAGACAATCTAATGTACATTTAAGCAAGAGTTACAGAAAAATAGAAGACTGGGGCAGAGACAATATTTGAAGAGCTAACAACTGGTAAAACATACCAGGCCACAGAACCAAGAATCCCAGTGAATTCCATGCAAGATTAATAAAAAGGAACCTATAACTAGACATGACATAGTGAAACCACAGAAAACCAAAGGCTGAAAAGTCTTAAAAGCAGCCGCAGAAAAAGGTAGAGATGATCTTTCAGGGTGTGACAGTTTGACAGCGTTCTTCCCGAAAGCTCCAACAGAAGCCACAAAGAGTGACTCCCTTGAGGTGGTGCCTGTGAGAGTGAGTCCGGAATTCTGTAAAACTGAGGCAGTACAGAGACGTTTTCAGACAGAGTGAGAGGTAGGTGGGCATCAGCAAATCCTCACAAAGGAACACAGGGACTACAGTTCCAGCATGAGGGAAGTGATTCCAGAAGAGGGTTTGAAGCTTAAGAAAAACGAAGACTACTTTATCACTTTTTTCTTCTGTTGGTCATGCTTTTGGCGTCAAATCTGAGAATTCATTGCCAAACCCTAGGTCAAGAGGATTTACCCCTCTGTTTTCTTCTTATATTTAGGTGGTTCTCTTACAGGTTGTTGATTCGTTTTGAGTTAATTTTTGACTGTGGAATGAGGTTGGGGTCCAGCTTCATTCTTCTGTGTGTGGACACTCAGTTGTTCCAGCACCATTTGTTGACCGTCTGTTCCTTCCTCGTTGAATGGTCTTGGCACCCTTGTTGAAAAGCAATTGGTCATGCATGTGTGAGTTTATTTCTGGACTCTCGATTCTCTTCAGTTAGTCTATATGTCTATCCTTAATGGCAGTAGCACACAATTTTGATTACTGTAGCTTTGTAGTAAGTTTTGAAATCAGGAAGTGTGAATTTTCCAGCTTTGTTTTATTTTTCTCGATGTGGTTTTGATTTGCATTCCCCTGAGGATTGATGATGTCAAGCTGCTTTTGAACAAGAATAAAGTGGGAGGGACGTGATCTTCTCAGAGGTCAGCAAACTATGGCCCGCAGGCTAACTTTCATGTGGGTGATTTTTGTTTTGGACCCCTAGCTAAGAATGTTTCTTACATTTTTTAAAGGCTTGGGAAAAAAAGAATATGCAATAAAGACAACTGTATGTGGGTCACAAAGCCTACAATATTTACCAGCTGGACCTCTACAGAAAACGTTTGCTAAGCCTTCTCTAATAAAGGGGATATTAAGATTATTTTTTTAAAAAAATCTTTACTAACCAATACAGTGGAGGTATTGGTGCAGAGTTAGGTAAATAAATTGGCGGAACCACCTAGAGAAAGATGAAATTGGACTCCTATACATTACACACCTCATTTCAAATGAATGATAGACACTTAAATATGAAAAACAGAACTTTGTATCTTTTAGGCAGTAATATAGAAAAGTCTTCATGATCTTGGTACAGAGAAGAATTTCTGAAGTCATTAAAAGTGCAAATGCAAAAGGAAAAGTTTAATAATTTGACCACCATCAAATTAGGAACTTTTGTTCATCCAAGGACAGCACCAGGTTCTGTAACCTACAAAGGAGAAGTGTCCGGAATATTTAAAGCACTTGCACAAGTTCGCAAGAAGCAGGCAGTTCAGTGGAACAGTGGGTTACAGGCTTGAGCAGCATTACTGAGAGGAGGAAATGATTTTATTATGTGCGCACCAGATTTGCACAAATGAAAATCTGTAACAGTTCCAAGAGCTGGCAAGCACATGGAGGAGCAGGAACCCCACCCGCCCTGGTGCCGGCGGGAGTGTAAAGTGGTACACCCGATTTAGAAACCAGAAGGGGAAACCACCCGAGTGTCCCTCAGCAGTGACACGGGACAATCCGTGGTCTTTGTTCCTGAGGACTGCAGTGCAAACGAGCAGAGGGACCGCTCCCCACACCCAGTACTGAGATGCTGACCCAGAGAAGGCAGACATGAAAGGACAGGGCACTGTGCTTTCGTCCACATGACACATGCGTACCGGGTGATGGCATCACCATCCGTAGGCGATAAGGCTACAAGGAGAAGCTCCATGTCGGCACCAGTATCAGCATAAGGGCGGCTTCCAGAAGTCAGCGTGTTAGGAGGCACGTGGAGTGCTGGCCGTGGGCCCTTTTAGGCCTTGGTGGTGGCTGTTTTCTCAGTTCAATTGTACATTTATCCTTTATGCACATTTCTTATCTTAGGCTGTAATTTACAATAAGAAGAAGACCTTGAAAGGGAGAATATGATAAGATGAATATGCAAAGATTATTTATAAAGGATGTCGGTGGTATTGCTTATAAAAGCAAAAACAAAAGGAAATAATCTAAATGGCCTCCAGTAGGTATGGGTTGAGTAAATTGGAATATAGACCACACTTCACGCTGCTGTTAGAAGAGCTAACAGAAAGTTCTGTGTGTGTTGACATGGAAAGTCCCTCACACATCAGGTGGGAACAGGCTCAGAGGCAGCACGTGCGTGTGTGTGTGTGTGTGTGTGTGTGTGTGTGTGTGTGTGTCTGTCTGTCTGTCTGTTTAGGAGAAAATATATCCCCTGAACTACTCAGTTATCTTCCTTTTCTATATATGTTTATAGTTGAAAACCCATTTTAAAAATTATTTTTATTTTCATTGCGGTAGGAGCGTGTATAACTTTTATTCACGGCAGGGTGTGTGCTCTGTTCCTGATGCCGTTTAGTTGGGGCGTCTGAAGACCTACCTGGTGGAGGGATGCGCTGCCTCCCTGTGGGACCCATCACATTGGAATGAGCAGTTCTGGTTGGGACTTGTTTTAAGGAGGCTTTGATCTCATCCCTTAAGCAGTAGTCCATGTAAAAGAACTCAGTTTGGCTGTGGTCTACTGCAGGGGTGTTTGGCGTCATTCTGGGGCACTTAGCAAACGCCCCAGAGCTCATTTCTGAGCTGTGCTTCCCCAGCTGTGTAATGGGACGGGCCTGGATGTCTCACAGACAGTTCGTGTCTCAAGCCAAATGTGACTGTCCTTTGAGTCCTGGCTTCACACCTCATTGCGCTTGAGCCAAGGAGGTCAGTGCCTTCCTTCTGCAGTCACCAGTGCTTTTCAGGTGCCTGTCACTCCCCAGCCCCCTGGGGCCTCCTTGGTTTGCTTCCGACTGAGTGTTGCATGAGGTTGTCTAAGCCAGGCTCTGCTGTCAGCTTGCTGATCCAGCCACCTTCTCTTTCATCTCTCTCCTTTTCATTCTCCTTCACAGTTCTCATATTTCAAATATTTTGTCCTTTCACTCTCTTCCGGGATACCTTTCTCCACCCAGTTTGAGCCCATGGGTTTGCATTCCTGCCCTTTGCTGGTGTCATGGCAGCTGTGGCACTTGGAGGGATGCTCTAGCCAGAAGACCGCAGCTGGCGGCACTGCCCAGAGCTTGTCTGGGTGGAGCTGGGGGCAGCGTGGGGGGCGGGGGAAGGGGGGCTGCAGGGTGGGAGCCAGCAGTCCTGCTTTATCCTCCGCCACTAACTTCAGGGGCCTGCACCCAGCCTCCGGGCCCGCATTTCCTCATCAGTGAAGGAAGAGCCATCCTACCAGCCTCCCAGGTGTGCTGTCCAACATAAGACTGTCTGTGGACGTGCTCTGAGGCAGAAGCACCAGGCCCAGGAAAGGCACAGAGCTGTCGCCAAGGTAACAGTCCTTAAACAGCCTGCCGCGCTGGCGTGATTGGTCATAAGGGAATTCTCTGCGTTTTAGCCCTGGAGGTTTTTATTCACACCTCTTCTGATAGAACGTGTCTTCAAAATTTGTCACATACTCCCCTGTCCTTTAAATGCAGAATATTTTATTTTTAGAAAGAACTTTAACAGCTTTGTTGAGGTGTAATTGACACAATAAACTGCACATATCTAAAGTGTATGATTTGGTAAGTGTGAACATATGTATATACCATGAGACCCTTACCACAATCAAGATAATACAAGCATGGGATGGTAACGTGTGTGTGTTATCATCTCGTCTCTGTGTGTGTGTGTGTGTGTTCTCTGTTGTGTTTTGGAGTTGTGAAGTTGCCACAGAAGTGATTTGGAGATAAGTCACAATGTTATGACTGTTTCTTTAAAAGAGCCATCACTAATAAGAATGCCAGTGAAGGTGCATGAGTCACACGACAGCCCTGGGCCCTACACTGCACATGTGTGTACTAGGAACCCAGCAGCCATCACGCTTAGCTGTGGACCTCTGCTGCAGTGGCCCCCCAGGTAACCTTGTTCCGCAGTCTCTGGTGGGAGCCCCCATCTCTGCATGGATTGTCCCCTAGGTATTTCATGCCTGGCTAGTGCTGAGAGTCCTTGATTAACCTCTGAGGCCCCTCCCACTCCTGACAGGCTTTGAAAGGCAGGCTCCTCCCCCTCTAATAGGCAGGACTGAGCAGTCGATGTTTTTCCTGAGAATACCTCCCACTTAGAAAGGCTGTCCGGTTATGACACAGGCGGGCCGTTTGTTTCCAGGGTTCTCAGAAGGACGCAGACCAAGCGGGTCTGCTGCTCTGCCATGTCTGTTAGTGGAGCTGGCACAGAGCTTCTGCTCAGCTCTCTCAGACACAGGCGCAACGGTTCCCTGAACTCTGGTGACTAAGAGGAATCGGGAAGCACAGCTCTATTTTCAGGTTCTTTCTCCTCCTCTGTGCTATTCTTGACCCACTCTTTATCTTCCATAACTTCCTACTTACATCCTAGTCTTCCAAGACACTTCAGGCTGGCTCTGTCTCATTCCATCAACATACATGGTAATATTTAACCCAAAACAAGATTGTAAAATAAAGAAGAAGCCATGTACTAACTCCAGGAAAGGGATAACTTGATCAAGCCTGTTACAATAAAACTTAATACCCAAGAAACTAGTTACCATGGTTACCTTTGGAGAGGACAGCTGGGTAAGTGGGAGAAAATTTTCTTCAGTGCCCCCCCTTTTTAATTTCGTATTATACACATACATTATCTAGTCAAAAACTTTAAAATGTCAGTAATTCATAATAGAGTGGCAATAATTCATAACATAATAAAAAGTCCAAATTATATAAGACAAGTATATTACCACCAAACTTAAAAGGGCTGTCAGTATATGGACTCCAACAGTTCACACTGTTTTTAGAATCTTACTGAGAATAATAATATAAATAGTGACACCCACATATTGAGTGCTTACTATGCCAACCACTGTGCATGTACCATAAACCAAACCCCAAGAAAGAAGTTGGCTCTTTAACGCAGATTTAGCTTCATAACTATGTACAACATTTTCTTTTTTTAAAGCAAAAAACCAAGGGCTTCATACATATTTTTGTTTTTGTAGTTTGGTTTCATTCATATTTGAAAGTGGTTTGTATAAAAAGACAGACAAATGGCTAAGTCTAAAAGGACACCTTGTCACTTTCTTGTCCCCTCATTTCCTGCATGACTGTCTTCTTTTGTGTTGAGTTGATTTTCTATAGTGAAATGTTTAAACTCCTTTATCATTTCCCTTTGTGTATCAAAAAAAGATTGGCAGAGCGTATAAAAAACACATGGTCCAGCTATATCCTGTCTACAGGAGACTCACTATAAACCCAAAGGCACAAATAGATTGAAAGTGAAAGGATGGAAGAACATATTCCATGTAAATAGTAACCAGAAGAGAATAGCGGTGGCTATACTAATATCAAAGTAGACTTTAAATCACAAAAGGTTATAAGAAACAAAGAAAGACACTGCATATTAATAAAAGGTTCGATACTACAAGAAGATATAACAGTTATAAACATTCATGTACCTCATGACAGACCATCAAAACATATGATGCGAAAGCTGAGAGAATCACAGGGAGAAAATGTTCTACCACAATACTTGGAGTCTTCAATACCCACTCTCAATAATAGAACAGTCAGACAGAAGATTAATGAAACAGGACGTAACACAATAAAGCAGCTAGACTAACAGACATGCAGAGCACCACCCAAAAGCAGTATACACGTTCTTCTCAAGTGCAGGTGGGACATTGCCCAGGATAGACCAGATGTGAGGCCACAGAGGAAGTCTCAATAGATTTAAAAAGATGTCGGACACAGTGTCTTCTTCAGCCGTGACAGGATGAAGTTAGAAATCAATAACAGAAGTAAAATTTTTGCAGATTTACGGAAATTAAAAAATGCTCTCTTAAACAACCAGTAGATCAAATAACTCACAAGAAAAATTAGAAAATACTTAGAAATGAATTAAAAATACAACATACCAAAATTTATAGGACATAGTGAAAGCAGGGCAAAGGGAAAATTTGCACCTATAAATGCTTACATTAAAAATAAGAACTTGAATCAACCTAACTTTACAACTTAAATAACTAGGAAAAGACCAAACTAAACTCAAACCTAGCTGAAGGGGGGAAATAAAAGAGTAGAGATAAATGAAATAGAGAATAGAAAATCAGTAAAGAAAATTAATGAAACCAAAAGTTGGTTCTTTGAAAAGGTCAACAAAACTGGTAAACCTTTAGCTAGATGAACTAAGATAAAAAGAGAAAAGATTCAAATTACTAAAATCAGAAGTGAAAATGGGGACATTACTTTTATTTGTACAGAAATAAAAAGGATTACAAGTGAGTGCTATGAACAATTGTATGCCAGCAAATTGGGTAACCTAGCTAAAATGGGACACATTCCTAGAAACACAAAACTTACCAAGACTAAGTCATACAGAAATAGAAAATGTGAATAGACCTGTAACTAGTAAGGATCAATAATCAATAATCAAAAATCTCCCAACAAAAAAAGTCTTTGGACCCAGTGACTTCACTGGTGAGTTCTACCAACCATTTATAACAGAACTGATAGCAATCCTTCTCAAACTTTTCCAAAAAATTGAGGAGGGAACACTTCCAAACTCATTCTGCGAAGCCATAATTACCCTGATACCAGAGCCAGACAAAGACTCTGTAGGAAAAGAAAACAACAGACCAGTATTCCTTGTAAACACTGATGTAGAAATCCTCAACAAAATACTAACAAACTGAATTCAGCAGCATATTAAAAGGATTGCACACCATGATCAAATGCTATCCCAGTACTGCAAGGATGGTTCAATATGTGAAAGTCGGCAGTGTGATACACCACATAACAGGGTGAAGGACCAAGAGAGACGCAATCATCTCGATGCAGAAGAAGCATGTGACAAAATCCAACTCCCTTTCATGATAAAAACAGTCAGCAAACTGAATAGAAAGGAACTACCTCCAATAATAAAAGCCATAAATGAAAAACCCACAGCTAATGTCATACTAAGTGGTGAGAGACTGGAAGCTTTTCCTCTAAGATAAGGAACAAAACAAGTCTGCCCACTTCTATTCAACATAGTAACCAGAAGTTCTAACCAGATCATTTAGAGAAGAAGAAGACAAAAAAGTCATCCAAATTGGAAAAGAAGTAAAAGTATCTGTTCACCCTAAAAATTCCACAGGATCCTGTTAGAGTTCAACAAGGTAGCAGGATGCAGAGTCAACAACCAAAAATCAGTTCAATTCTACACACTAACAATGAACAATCCGAAAAGGAAATTACAGAAACAGTTCAATTTACAATAGCATCAAAATAATAAAATACTGAGGAATTAACCAAGGAAGTGAAAGACTTGTGAATGAAAACTATAAAACAATGCTGAAAGAAATTTTGTGCTTCAAAAGGGCACAACCAACAGAATGAAAAGACAGCCTACAGCCTCGGAGAAAATATTTTCAAATCATATACCTGATAAGGGGTTAATATCAAGAACATACTTCTTTAAAAACTCCTACAACTCAACAACAACAAAAAATCACCCTATTAAAAAATGACAAAGGATTTGAATAGACATTTCTCCAAAGATAATATACAATAATGGTCAACAATATATGAAAAGATGCTCAGCATCAGTAATCATCAAAGAAATGAAAATCAAAACCACAATGGGATATCACCTCACAGCCATTCGGGATGGCTACTATCAAAACACAGAATGACGGGGGTGGCTGATGGCACGGTTGGTTAGAGCGCAAGCCCTGAACAACAGGGCTGCCGGTTCGATTCCCACATGGGCCAGTGAGCTGCGCCCTCCATAACTAGATTGAAGACAATGAGCTGCCGCTGAGCTTCCGGAGGGGCGGCCAATGGCTCAGTTGGTTAGAGCGTGAGCTCTCAACAACAGGTTGACGGTTCCCGCATGGGACGGTGGGCTGCGCCCCCTGCAACTAAAGATTGAAAATGGCGACTGGCCTTGGAGCTGAGCTGCGGCCTCCACAACTAGATTGAAGAACAACGACCTGGAGCTGATGGGCCCTGGAGAAGCGCACTGTTCGCCAATATTCCCCAATTTAAAAAAATTTTTTTAAATAAATAGAATAGAATGACAAGTGTTCGTGAGGATGTGGAGAAGTTGGAACCCTTGTGCACTGTTTGTAGGATTGGGAAAGTGCAACTGCTGCGGAGAACAGTATTGACGTCCTCAGAAAATTAAAACTAGAATCACCACGTGATCCAGCAATGCCACTTCTGCACACATATGCCAAAGAATTGAAAGAGCAAGATCTCCAAGAGATAGTTGCACAGCCATGATGGGAGCAGCGCTATTCATGATAGTCAAGAGGTGGAAGCAGCCCGGTGTCCACAGCCGGATGACTGGGTAAGCACGTTGGGCTCCATCCACATGATGGCCTATGATTCAGGCTTAAAAGGGAAGGGCTTTCTCACATGCTGCAGCATGGATGACCCGAGGACATTCAGTGAAGTATGCCAGTCACAAAAAGACACTTGATTCCGCTTACACGAGGCACGTAAAGAAGATGCATAGAGACAAAAAAGAGAACAGTGGCTCTTAGGGGCAGGGGAGAGGAATGAGGACTTGCTGTTTAATGAGTACAGAGTTTCAGAGTTTCAAATGAAAAAATTTTGGACATCTGTTTCACAGCAGTGTGAATATACTTAACGGTACTGAACTGGACACTTAAAGATGGTTTAAGATGCTGAATTTTATATATTATGTTTTTATCACAATCCTTTAAAAAGGAGATGTGCGTGTGCCGGTTGGAACGGAGCGTACATGACACGTTGTCGGGAGTAAGAACAGGAGGCAGAAGTCCCGGCTTGTCACTGCTGACTTTCATCACCTTTAATTGAATATTTGAGTCACAAATTCAGAAGTGAGCTCTCAAGTTCAGAGAGTACTCACTGTCCTTTGGCACCTTGTTCCTTCATTTAACAGAATCTTCTTGTATTGACTTCTGCCATCAGCCTGGCAAAACTGGTGTTATTTTTTCCCGTAACTTTTAATGGAAGTGATTGTAAATGTCAAGGATTAATTGGGGTGTTAGTTGGGGTCCTGGGTACCAAGTTCCTAGGGTTATGCTTCCCCTTCCTCTAAGGAAAGGTTTTCATTTTCTTCATGGTCCATGCAGATGGTTGCTTTTTCACCATGCAGAATGCAGCGGACCTGCCTCAGCACTGTGCATTCAGCCCGAACAGAAGCCTGTAAAGCATGAAAGCTTCCTTAGGTCTCCGCGGATTTCATTCACTGAGAGGACTGGGCCAGAGCTGTACTTAATCTTGCGTCGCCTTCAGGATTCTTTGGCACCTGCTGTGAGAACCCAGAGGGGGAACTTCAGATGCCTGGGCACCAGTACCCAATTGTGGCTTATTCAGTTCTCTCCAGTTTTCAGAGAAACAAAGGAAACTAAATGCACTGAGCTGCAACCCCAGCTCAGGGGACAAACCTTGGCTTTGGTTAAACCAGCTGATGGGCACTGGATTAGAAGTGTTTCTGGTTTCCTTCCCCCAAGTAAGAGTATTAGAAAAGTTATGATTTTAACAAAACATTTGAATGAGAGGAACTTCTTTAGCATTAAGTCAAATAAAAGTATGAATGTGGATCCCTGAACCACGGTAGAAAAAATAATTCATTTGTATGTTAGAAACAAGTAAAAGCTGCTGTCCAGATGCCAACAGAGAAAAGTCTGGACTGCGAGGTAAAAGCTGGGCTCCACCATGACAATCACAAATATCAAACAAAAATGGTATCAGAATGGTATGGAGGATTCAAATAATTGGACAAACTCCACACAGAACTGCAACTGTAATCCGGGCAGCAAATTCCCAAAACATCAGATGTACTTCTCAGTGACAAGAAACCAGAGGGGACACCAGCGGGGGCAGTCTGGGAGATTCCAAGTGAATGCACAGCCCCCTCCTGGGAGCTCTGGCCTCGTCCTCCCTCCTGGAGCCCTTGTCACAGCTCAGTGTGTGCGCAGGCAGACACGACCGGTCCTGCCTACAAGTCCCCAAAGCATCACAGTAGCAACTTCTGCAGAGGGCCCATCGGTCACCTGCCTACGAAAGAGAATCTCTTGAAACAGACTCTGAACAGTCATTTCATTGGCTGACTTTTTGAAATATTGCTAACCACCTTCCTCAGATACCATTTGTACTCAAGTTCACCAGCACAAAGGGTCTCCATTTATTTTTCAATTTTTTTGTTTTGAGATCATTTCAACTTAAGAAAAGTTGTAAGAGGCATTCTGAGAACGCCAGTCCGCCTCCTACCCAGGCACATTTACTTTATTATTCTCTCCCATACAGTTTTTTTCTGAATTTTTTTTTAATCCTTGCCATTTCTCTCCTTCAAAGTTATAAGACACGGACATCCTAATATATTTCTAATCGGGTGTCAGAATGTTTTAATACATTATAAAGATAATGATTTTCCCCATTTTTGTCATGAGGGCACATTGTAAAGGGTTTTTTTCTTAATTTTTAAGACTTTTAGTCTTAGGTGAAAAAAGGACTTTTGACAGGAAAGAAATGTGAGAAAAATGGGTAAGGCAAAGCTACGCAGGCTCCTGCGGCAGAGGGTGCCCCGCCTGTCACCGTGCTGGCCTCCCCAGGAAAAGGTGTCCCCCACCACCGCCACCGTTCTTCACAGCAGCACCATCAGAGAGAGAGGACAGACACTTCGGGAATCTCTGGACTAGAATCTCTACCGAGCCAAAAGTTTGCTTTAGTCTTTCCTTTTTAGGGGTTTCTGTGGGGCCAGAACTCTTATCAGCACAGGAAGAGAGGTCAAGTGCAAACTCTCCAGGGTGCACGAGCGCAGCGAGCCCTCTTCCAACCTGCGCTCACATGCACACCACGGGGAGAACACTTGTTCAGGGCTTTCCTTGTCCTTGCCATTCAGGGCCTGGTTAACTTCCTGCTGCTATTTTCTTACAGAACTGTGGATTAAGAAACAGGAAGACATCCCTGTAACAGATTTTAATTGGGCTTTACCTGCCTGACAAGTTTCTGCCTCCAAACTAGTTTTTAGACTTGAACCAATGTTGAGTGATTTCAGAGCAGAGTAAATGAGGCTGATTGATTCTCCCTCCATCTGAGAAAAACAGGAGCATTCTTAAGTAACTTGATTTTGTGGAGACTTCTCTTTTTGTGTAGCTGTTTAAAAGTATACAATTCAGTGACTTCTAGTACATTTACCAAGTTGTGCCGTCCTCACCATAAACCCGTTTAGGACATTTCCACCCTCCCAGTGAGATCCCTCGTGCCCCAGGCAGCCCCTCGTCCACTTTCATCTCTGTACATTTTCTGGACGTTTCACATCAGTGGGATCACACAACATACGGCCGTTTGTGTCTGGCTTCTCTCACATAGTATGATGTGTCTGGGTTCGTTCACGCTGAGGCATGTGTGAGGGTTTTGGTCATTTTCATCGCTGAATGGTGTTCCGTTGTGGATGAACCCATCTCTTTATCTCTGCACCCGCTGTGTGATGGACATTTGGGCTGGTTCCCATTCTTTGCCTATTAAGAATAACGCTGCTCTGAAAATTCTCAGGCATCTTTTTGAAAGGAAATATAAATATATTAATGGTACTTACAAAGAGAGCTGAAGTTTCGCCTTTGGGGAACGATTTTTATAATAAGTAGTATTTTATTTCTTCTACTTATCCAACACTGTACACAAATCAGGATCTCTTAGTGGTGATGAGCTTGATGGTTGTTTGAGTGAAAGTGAAGAGTGACTAGGCTCTCCCGGTCAGTGGAGCATCGTGACGTCAGCAACAGGGAGCCAGAGCCAAGTCTCCCCAAGTTTCCTTGTTTCCGCGCTTCCCCTTCTCCCGTTATTGCTCCTCTCAGCCTCGCCTGAGGCTCGTTGCCAGAAACTGCTTTTTTGGTTTGGGAGATTTTTTTTTAAATGGAAATCGATAGAATGTCCTCTTTTAAAAAGGAACTTCATCTACTAGTTTTAGTGCAGACTATGATCAAATATTGTGTCTTCTCTGAGCTTTAAGAAGCAAGAATTTGTGAAATTAACTCTTGTATTTTCTGAGTTCAATTAACTCTTGTATTTGCTGAGCTTAAAACAAACTTTCTGAAATATCAAGCAAAATTCTGCGTTTGAGAAGGTGGAAAAAAATGGTGCTTTGAGAAGCGATTTATTGACACCTTTCAAATGTCCCCTTTGTCCAGGAGGCCCCTGCTGCCCCGCCTGTGGGTGGCCAACGGTCCCTTTGGCTCCTCTCCTGAACAAATCCCTCATGTCATTCTAAGGAAGCACCCCAAAATCAGCCTGGATTGGGGTTTATGCACATTTCTGGGTTCCGTGAAGAACACACTCCAGTTGGGGCAACTTTGCAGGTGGCATGCAAGCCCTGAGTTCTCTCTGGCGGCACTGATTCCAGAAGGAAGAAAACTGACGGGGATGTGTTTCACATCCCATTTTCCACTGCGGAGAAAAAACTCGTGATCGATCAGGACACTTGAATACTGACCGAGGTCTCATCTCCGCATTGCGTGGCAGTCAGTTTCACAAAAGTAATTTCATAAGACTTCCACCTTCTGCCTTGAACTGCACAGTACTTTTATAGATGGTTTTGACGGGCTGATTTTGTATCGATTGTGTCCTTTGATGACAGACCAGAACCTAAATAAAGATCATTTTGCAAAGCCTAATTTGTTTTGTAAGGTAATTGTTTTTAAGGCAGTGGGTTATTCATGTGATTTTTTTTTTTCAAGTTAATTATTCTAAGAGCACTGAGCAGAAGTGCCAAATTTTGAAGTACATGGCACGGTCCATTAGTGAATACAATAACACAGGTACCAGTGGGTGCCGACTTCCAGAACCTTCTTTATGATGTTTGGCTGGGAAATGTAAGTGTTCTCATGGCAGCTCTCTCCAGGTATTTTAGACCTTGGAATAATTCTCTTTTGTTTGGAGCCAGCTTTAGATCACAGGGCCTTTGGGAGTTGAAAAACCAGTCAGCACACGTGTATGAGGTCTTCCTCCCACCAACAGGACTGCACTGCCGCCAGGGCCCGGCATGGTCGGGAGCTTCACTCAGGCGGCTGGCAGGGCTGAAGGAAGGAATCCTCTGTGGGCTCCCTGCGCAGGAACGTGTGTTTTCTCTGCCCGGTGAAGCGCTGCCGCATGCAGGCCGGCATTCGGGCCACAGTCAGGTGATTCTGTCCCCATCTCCCTCGGTTCCTCTCGTGTGTTCTCCTGTGAGTGACCCTGGGGTTTACGCCACACTGGTGGTCGGTGTCTCTTACGGAAGCCTGCTAACTTCTTGTCAGCACAACATGTAAGAAATGGTTATGGAAGGAGGAGAAAGACTCACCAAGTAGAAGGTCAGAGTGTTTGCAGAGGGCGGTGCTGCGTCAGTGGTGCCGGGGGCCAGGGCATGAAGCACAAGGGCTCTTTATGCCGAGCGGCTGGGCTTCCCTGCCTGTGGCCTCCTGTCTCCCTCCTCCCAGCTGGCCGCAGCCCTAGCTGGTTCCATGAGCGGGGCTTGCCTTTTCGTGCTCCAGAGAGCCAAGCTGCAGATGACTCAGTTTTTGGCAGAGAAGGCGGCTTTCAGCCCTTCTCTGTCCCTTTTGTTCAGCCCGAGTGGGGGAGGATAAGGCCGGGTAAACATCTAGCTGAGGGGCACCCTGACCCCTTCTTTTTGGCTCTCTTCCACCAGCAAAGGCCGGGCGGGGTGGGGGGTGTGGTTGGCTTCAAAGCTCGACCCTGTCATGTGATTCATCCTCTCCTTGGCAGTCCGGTCATATCAGCAATGGATTGCTGTCCTTGTTCCGATTTTTACATTTTAGGAAGTGCAGTCGGACTTCTTAAACACAGAGCTTGGCATGTCATGTTTGCCGGTCAGTTCTGCTTCACTCAGCCAGGCACGCGGAGTGATTCAGAGCTCGGCTTTGGGGTTGAGCAGCTTTTTGATCTTAGGCAAGTCAACTGCTAAGCTGTGGTTTCTTCAGCTAGGAAAATGGGAGTACTGCACTGTGTTTGGATTAAATGAGATAACGTGGCAAGTGTGTAACACAGTGCCTGGCGTAAGGCGGTGACCGAGAAGCTGTTACTGGCGTGGTTATCCGGCCGCAGGAGTGGTTTGTGCTGAGCCCGCGGGACCAGCTGTGCCCCTTGAGAAATCAAATCCCTGTGGGACATTTATCAGCCGGGCACTCACTGTGCGAGTCCCTCAGAACTCCTCCGAGAAACAAGCCTGTGTTCAGCTGCCCAACCTGAGAGTCAGAGCTTCTGAATGTTTTGAGTCAGTCTTTGGGGCGCGCCTTGATTTCCCGGGTTTCTCCAAGGCGTTGCATTTTTCATTAGGCTGCTGGAGGTGGCGGCGGTAGTTGTGGTGGGAATGAACATAGAGCCACAGTGTTCATGAGCCTGTGTGATGTTTGTGAGGAGGGTAAGGACTGTCAGGCTCTGCTGGCGGCCAGGCTGCTGGGCACCTAAACGCTGGCCCTTGTGAGTGACAGATGGGACAATGTGCGCTGGTTGAGAGCTGAATTTTAAGTAGTGATCTGAAGAGCTGCTTGGCACTCACCGCTACCAAAAGCATGAAAGCAGTATTTTTAGTTGCTGTCTATTCACTCTTTTTACAACAGTGCTGACCATCTTGTTTTCCAGTAGCCTGTTTGGGCAACTGTTCATGAGAGTGGTTTTTAGCAAATTCAGGCATATGTGAAGGACGAACCAATAGTTGCCAAATTGTAAATCAAGTGAAATTTTATTTGCGTTTTGGGTTGTGGAAGCATGTGCACGTGTCGTGGGAATTGTTCCTGCCCTTAAACATTAAGTCGATGAGCTGGTGGTGACTGCGAGGGCACCGTCCCCTGGCTGCGGAAGCCCTCGTTACACTCCGCTGTAGCGTCTGCTTCTGTCCGCATGCCAGCCCTCCTCAAAGCCGCTGCACAGGAGCCTGCCGTGTGTCCCTGTCCCAGCCTGAGGACAACTCGGGGGTTATCATCCTGTTTATAGGAGAGGAGACCGGGGCAGAGAGCTGGTCTGCGTCCCACAGGGAAGACACAATGCTGGGCCTTGCGCTTCTGTGCAGATTGCTTTTTTCTCCCATTAGTCTAACTCGAAAAGGGTTCCCACAGTTGAGATCCAGGTGATGGAGGAAATGGATTGGGTTTTGTGAGGTCTGTGCTGCTTTTGGGACTCCATTTAAATCTTATTGTTTTGGGTCCAAAACAACAAGCTGTCCCCAAATGAGACAGGGTCTGTGAGGATTGACCAGGCAGGTTGTCGAGACTGGAAAGCGTGGAATGAGCTGGAGGGAGGGAGGTTTGGGTCAGAGGAGTGTCCCCCACCCCAAAAGAAGAAACGTTGGGGGTTTGGCAGCTGGTCTTCATCATGGCCCTGATTCTTCCAGCGAAGCAAGTGTCTGGTGGTGCTGCTGGGTGGCTCCACCAGCAGAGGCCTGGGGATGTCCCTGGAGGGAAGATTAGAAATGGTGGCTGCTAAACTTAGCTCCCGGCATAAGCTGCCTGTAGAAGGAAGTGAACATGGATTTGGAGGATGGGGGTTGGGAAGACTTAAAGGGACAGCGACAGGTTTTAAAAGATTGTTCTGGTGGTATTTGCGGGATTTGTCGGGTATGTGCGTGGCTGGACCTTCACAGGCTCTGATGTAATGTCCGTGAGAAACGTTGGGGCAACTTGCCAGTATGTCACAGGTGTGTCTTTGGAATGAAAACTAAACTGGGCCCAGAAGTGAGAAAAGCCACAGTGGGGACTTGATGGGTAATGGCACTTTGAGTGCTCAGTGCTCCCGTCGTGTCTGGGAAAGACCAGTGGGTTGATGACACACACTTATTCGCTGATCAGTAATAAGTGTGCTCTGATAGCCGACTTGCTGTGTCACTGGTGTGGTAAAGGAACCATGCGGTTGATGCGAGGTTGTGTAGAAAGTGACAGACGTGGACTTGACAGAAGGCAGTGCTACTTAGAAAAGCTGGCCTGAATAATTTGGGTAAAGTGATCACAACTTGGAAATCCTGAATAATTCACAATCTACTATCATTTTAGTCACCTCTCAACATTTTCTACTTCTTCCCCAAGGCAAAGACATGGAGAATAGGAAAGAACAGAGCGGACAAACTGTCAGAAGGCACACGTACCTACATACTGAAATTACATAGTGCTAACAGGCCTTTCCACCAACTGTTAGCTCCTCGACCTTGGAGTACCAGGTGTGTTCATTGAACCTGAGTTGTTTCCAGCTTTGGCTTTGATTCTGCTGCTGGGAGCAGTCTCTGCGGCAGTGGCTCGCACAGTGTGGTCTGCAGGGGTGAGCTGTGTCCAGTGGTACAGAGATGTGATTTGCCTTTTTCACTCTCACTCACTCTAGTGTACACTGGAGTTTTCCAGAGGCCTCATGACATATGTCATCACTTACGGCTAACTAGATACATGCTTGTGTATTCTTGTATTTTTTCATTCTCTCAGTTTTATTTTCTAAAGTGGTAAATATTGACAGTTTGTGGTATGTTGCATGGGGAGGAAGTGGTTCATTGTTTTATTTGAATAAGTTAGTAAAAATATAGGCTCTTTCCCTAAAGAACCTGAGAAAACCAGCTCCTGACTCAGCCCGTTGGTTTCAAGTTAGCTAATGACTAATGCCTAAGCAAGAGATTTTTTTAGACGTTTGTTGGGTGTTTAGTGCTTTATTCTATGTTAACCAGGCAGTTCTGTCTGTGAGGAGGGTCACTCCTTATTACCACCATTTGGATGTGGAGGCAAGCTTTTCTAGATGGGCCCTCGACAGCGCACAGAAGTCAAGGGTTCTTTAAGTTACTAAAGGAAATGATGTTTAAGCTAGCGTTAAACGAGTCAGCTTTGAAAAGATGCTGCCTTCCTTCACCAACAAGCATTCAGTACCTGAGGGCAAGACACTGTTGGAGCTGAGGACACACAGTGAAGATGACGTTTTATGGTTCATGGGTTTTCGCCTTAAGAAATGTATTAGTTCTGTTGCTGGCTAACAAATGATTACAGCGTAGCAAGGTAAACAACCATGCAAATGAACTGCCCCTCGGGTGCACTGGTCAGGAATGCCGAGAGGTCACTGGTCCTCTCTCAGGGTCTCACCAGGCTGAGATCTAGATGTCAGTGGGCTGCAGTCCATCTAAGGCTCATCCTTTTCCAGCTCACCTGTCATTGGCAGAATTCATTTCCTTGCAGTTGTTGGACTGACATCTCCATTTTTTTGTTACTTATTGGCTGGAGACCACTCTCAGCTCCCAGGGCCTGCCGTCCTCTCACACCATGGCTGCTTGCTTTCATCCAGGCCAACAGGAGGGCACCTCTTTGAAAAGGCTCACCTGATTCAATGAGACCCACCCAGGATAGCCTCATCACAGGCGTGCTGGCCCTGCCTGGCCACGGGCTCCTCCCCTGCTGGAGGGGAGGAGCTTGTACATGGGCACGTGCTGCTGAGCTCACCTGAAAATTCTGCCAGCACAGAAGTCTGTTCCCAACCCAAGATCACAAAGATTTTCACCCATATTTTTTTCCAAGCCTGTGTAGTTTTGGTCTTTACATTTAAGTCTGTGATCCATTTTGAGTTAATTTTTGTGCGTGATTTGGATAGGGTCAATGTTCTCCTTTTTCCCCCATACAGATCACCAGTTTGTCGAGCACCTTTTATTGACTTTCCTGTCCCCCAGAGAGTTACTTCGACAACTTTTTTAAAAGTCATTGGCCATCTATGTGTGGATCTATTTCTGGACTCTCATTTCTGTTTCGTTATTTATATGCCTTTTCTTTCACCAACACCAAACTCTTTTTTACTCACCTTATATAGCAAGTCTTAAAATCAGGCATTGTAAAATGTTTTTCTTTTATAAAATTGTTTAAGTTATTCTATGTCATTTTTTAAAAATATGTTTTTTAAATGAACTTGTTAGTTTCTACCAAACAAAAAGCCTGCTGGGATTTTGATTGGGGTTGTATTGAGTCTGTAGATCAATTTGGGAAGAATTGACATCTTAACAGTATTGAGTCTTTCAAAATTCATGAATATGGCCTATCTCTCCAATTATTTAGGTCTCGAATCTTTTGTACTAGGGTTCTACAGTTTCTAATGAAGAGATCTTTTCACTTCAAAAAAAAAAATTCTGTTTTAATAGTGTAATAAGGCAGGAAATATAAGGGATACAGATCAGGAAAGTGCCTGTTGTTAGATGACAGAAAATACCACGGAGTCTACTCACAGAGTCAGGATACAAGATCAACATATTAAGAAAAGCAAGTTTATTTCTATCTACTAGCAATGAACACAAAGACATTTGAAATGCAAAACCATTAACAATTACTCCCCCCAAAAAAGGGAAATACTTTGGTGTAAATTTAGCAAACTATATATAGGACTTGTATAATAAAAACTACAAACACTCATTAAAGAAATCAGAGTAAATCTAAACACATGGAGAGAGATACCATGTTCATGGATTAGGAGACTCAACATGGTCAAGATGTCAGTTCCCCCAAATTTACATACAGATGTAACAGAATTTCTATTAGAATCCCAGCAAGATCTTTTGTAAGTATAAATATAATTATTCTAAAATTCATATGGAGAGACACTAGAATTACCAAAACAATTTTGAAAATTACTTCGACTTTTTATAAAGCTATAGTAATCAAGACTGTATGATATCAGCAAAGGGATAAACATGCAGGCGGCTGGAACGGACCCAAAGACAGCTCCATATAAATAGGCCCGACTGATGCTTAACAAAGGCACAAAAGCAGGTCAGTGGAGGAAGGGCAGCCTTTCAGCAAATGGTGCTGGAGCCACTGGACATTCAGAGGCAAAAAGAAAAAAAAAGGAGGAGGAGATCCTTGACCTAAGTCTCATACCTTATACAAAAATTAACTCAAATTGGATCATAGATTTGAATATCAAATGTAAAACTTTGAGAAGAAACTCTTTGGGACCTTACGCTGGATAAAGAGTTCTTAGATATGACACCAAAGCACGATCCATAAAAGAAAAAATTTGTTTGAAAAAAGGCCAATTTTGGTATCATCAGAATTCAAAACTTTCGCTCTGCAAAAGACCCTCTTAACAGGATGAAAAGACAAGCTCCAGACTGGGAGAAAATATTTGCTAACTATATGTCTGACAAAGGACTCATATCTAGAATATATAAAGAACTCTCGAAACTCAACAGTAATAAAATAATCCAAGTAGAAAATGAGTAACAGGTATGAAGATATTTCACCTAAGAGGATATACAGAAGGCATCAAAGCACATGAAAAGATGTTCACATCGCTAGCCATTGGGTCATTGCAAGTTAAGGGAAATACCAATTAAAACCATATCGCGATACTTATTAGAACAGATCAAGTAAAAAATAGTGACAATATCAAAAGCTGGTGAGTATGCGAGAAACTAGATCTCTCTGTTTTATTTCTTGCTTTTCAATCCTTATGCCTTTTATTGCTGGCTTGCTTCCTTTTTTGCATTGTCTAGGCTCTCCAACAGTGTTAACCCAAAGTGGTAAAGTGGACATCTTGCCTTGTACCCAGTCTTAGACTGAACGTATTCAGCATTTCATCACTAGTTATGATGTTAACTGTAGGTTTTTCATCCTCTTAGATACCCTTTACCAGATTGAGAAAGTTCCTTTTTACATAATTTGATGAGAGTTTTCAACCATGAATAGATGCTGACCTTGATCAAATGCTTTTTATGCATCTATTGAATGTTCATGTTTTTCCTCCTTATTTTGTTAAAATGCTTCTCTTTTTCTATTGTATTGATGTATTATCCTTCTTATGTATTGTTGAGTTTGACTTGTATGGAAAAACACACTCCTTTACTACTCATACAGAACCCTTCTGTGACCAGATGTGTGGGGATTTTTCCCACACCCAGCAGTTCTTAGATTCTCCAGAGAACATCTGGTGGCCTGCGATGTAAGACAGCTCTGACTCTATCTGGAGATGGCATCAGATCCCCCGTACGAGTTAAGGGCTCTGTCGCACAAGAGTGCTCCCTACACACACTTTAGATGCCACTTGCAAATCCAGGTTGTTACCTGTGCTTCTTGGTTTCTAGCATTTCCATTTGATTCTTGGAGTTTCCATCTCTCTGCCTGCATTACTCCATCTGTTCTTGCATATTGTCTACTTTCTCCCTTAGAGCCCTTAGCTTATGAATCATAATTATTTTAAATTTCCGATCTGTTACTTCCAAAACCTCTGCCATATCTGAGTCTGGTTCTCTTCTCACTGGAATTTTTGCCTTTTAGCATGACGTATGATTTGAAAACTAGACGTCATGTGTCCGTTGCTGGCTCCAGTCTCATCTTCTGTTCCTGTAAGGTATAATTCCCTCTATTCACCTATCTCCCTAATTTGGTTACAGTTTGCCCTGTAACGTCAATTCTCTGGTGGATCTAAGAAGAGTTGTTCATTTTCAGTTTGTTTAGTTTTTTCCGTGCTGTGAGGACTGAGTGACCACTTCTAAGCTCTTTACATGTTGGACCAGAAAAGTGTGATTTCTTCTTGGACGCATGGATTATTTAGAAGTGTGTTGTGTGTATCCTTGGTATGATTTTCTACATTTGTTGTGTTTGGAATTTGTGGAGCTTCTTGAAATCTGTAAGTTTGGAAAGTTTTCTTCTTCTTTTAAAAAGGCATTTTTTTCTGCGTGATTCTCCTTGTTCTCTGAGTTCTAGTCAAGGTATGTTAGACCTTTTGAACTTGCCCCACAGATACTAGAGTTGTCATTCTGTTAGGATTGGCTAATTTAATATCAAAGTTCACTAATTCTTTTCTGTGTCATCTCCAGTCTGTTATTAAGCCTATCCGTTATTCATTTTGGATACTATACATTTTAGTTCTAAAATTTCCATTTGGCTCTCTATATTTTCTGTTTATCTGCTAAGATTTTTTTTTCTTTTTTTTAAGATTTTATTGGGGGAAGGGGAACAGGACTTTATTGGGGAACAGTGTGTACTTCCAGGACTTTTTTTTTTAAAGTCAAGTTGTTGTCCTTTCAATCTTAGTTGTGGAGGGCGCAGCTCAGCTCCAGGTCCAGTTGCCATTTCCTAGTTGCAGGGGGCACAGCCCACCATCCCTTGCGGGAGTCGAACCAGCAACCTTGTGGTTGAGAGCCTGCGCTCCAACCAACTGAGCCATCTAGGAGGCAGCTCAGCTCAAGGTGCCGTATTCAATCTTAGTTGCAGGGGGCGCTGCCCACCATCCCTTGCAGGAGTCGAGGAATTGAACTGGCAACGTTGTGGTTGAGAGCCCACTGGCCCACGTGGGAATCGAACCGGCAGCCTTTGGAGTTAGGAGCATGAGCTCTAACCGCCTGAACCATCGGGCCAGCCCTGCTAAGATTTTTTATGGCTTTATTCGTTATAGGCATTTTATTACCTAATTGAACATACTGATAATATAATAGCTGCTTGAAAGTGTCTAATAATCCCACTATCTGGGTTATGTGAGTTGGTGTCTATTGGTTACTTCTTCCCTTGAGGATGAGTCCGTTTTCCTGGCCCTCCCCAGACTGAGTAATTTTGGATTGTATCCTGGACATTATGAGTATTGCTTTAGGGACTCTAGATCCTGTGATGTTCACCAACTAATGTTGGTATTTGTGCTTTGGCAGACAGTTAACTTGGTGAGCCTGTCAGCTCTGTCATGCCTGCATTGGCGGTGGCCTAGGTCTCAGACGGCTTCCAGTGTGGCCCCACATGTGTGGTTGAGGGGTCAGACAGTCTTGAGGCTCCATAAGCCCTGAAGGCCCTGAGGGAGAGGCAGGAGGAGGTAAGAGAGAAGAATTTCAGGGGGAGGAAGAGTCATAAATCAGATAGGTTTGCTGTGGGCTCCGGCAGTTCTTCCCATCACCAGCTGTTTCCTGTCCGGCGTGGGAGAAGGCAGGATGTGCAGACAAAGCAAGAACACTGAAACAACCAGCTGGACGGGCTGGGCCGCCTCCCGGTAGCTGACCATGGCTTTCCCCACTTGGAAGAGCTGTGTGTGGAAGGGGAGAGGCCTAAGCCACGTGACAGAGGCTCGATGCGGGAAGTAAGGAGTCCTTAGGCCGGAGCTCTGGGGCCTTTCCACTGCGGCCTCTCACCTCTCAAGGCAGACCGCAGGGAGTCAGACCGCTCGCTCCACAGTGCCCCATCATCAAGGGGGAAATTGTATTTGCTCATCCTCCTCTCTTCTCTCACGGGAAACTGTGTGTTTCTATCCCCTTAAACAAAAGGCTGTCTCTTGAATCATCCAAAGGCCTTCATTTTAAAATGGGGAGATTGATTCTTCACTAAAGGAAGTTGACTCCTTGGTCTCTTCCTTTGGGCCTGTTTGGGACAATGGGGATGATCACTCAGGAGCTGGCTGCTTCCTGTTCTTCATCTCCGTGTTTCTCTTTCTTAGGAACTCACAGGCTCAAGCTGTAACCTCACACTTTCCCGCTGAGCTTTACTCCTTAGGGGTTGAGAATGCCAGTTGTGTGGACTTAATATTTCTTACACTTTCCTGAGACTGTGGAACTGAGGTGGACTTTCTTCCAAGGGTAGCTCTGCCACAGAGCCTTACGTGAGGGACATGAGAGCCCCAGGACTGTCCTGTCCTCGCCTGTCTCTCCGTCAGAGTCAGCTTCCCATGAACTTAGAGCCGCCCTGGGTGGGGGGTGGGGTTCGTGAGTTTCACCATCCTCCTCTTTCAGGGAAACTTGCATGCTTTTCACTGACCACTTCCTTCATTTAGCTCCATTAAGGTGGCATGGGAATGCCCTCTAGGCACTTCCCACACCCTGGGCATGCCATTGCACTTGGCGGGTCAGCACTTCCTGTAACAGGACCTGGATGATTCTAAGGTGCGCTGCCAGCAGGGACCATTCTATGAATGTTCAGTGCAGAGAACGTCGAGGAGATAAGAAGGACGTGTCGTTCTGGAGTCGTGATGGGGTTTTAGGCCTGTTCCTAGAAACTGGAAAATGTTTGGTCCTGTTCTCTTAAAGATTCACTGTCTTGAAGACCGCCGTGTCGTGAGTGCCGTGGGTCATCTTTGTCAGAAGCGGATTGGTCACAGGAGCATAATCCAGTTCTAGCTCTGGTCCCAGCCCTGGTGCAGGCAGGCCAGCCGCCACGTCTGCACAGGAAGGCAGCAGCCTGGTCCCAGTGGCCAGCATCCTGCCCATCAGCAGAGCCAAGCAGGGGCACTTGGAAAAACAGTCTCAGTTTGCATCTTGGGGTCAGAGCCAGAGAAACTGTATTTTTTAACTTGAAAAATGTTATTAATTTTTAAAAATTCACTGAGCTGTGTATATTTTTCCTTCGTGACAGGGTGAATCGGTGAAGTACTTTCTGGATAACTTGGACCGGATAGGCCAGCTGGTGAGTAAAGACCCCACTCCGAGAATCTGATTCGGGTTAGAAAACATTTGTGTGGAGCCCAGAGCAACGCAAGGGGCCCGCCAGGCCTGGCCACACGGGGAGCGTGTTTGTTGTATGGGATGGCCTTGACCACTCAGTGGGAGGGGAAGCTCACGCTCTGGGGCAGTTGAGGAAGTTCTCACGTCCTGCTTACACACCTCCAGTCACGGCCAAGTTAAGGTGTAAGGTTTCTGCAGGAATCTCTTCGCCCACACCCCATAAAGAAGACATGAGTGAATGGAGGGTTTCCTTTAACTTTTTGTTGTAAAAAATGCAAGCGTCCGCAATTATAAAGAGTATTATACAGAGAAGCCCAGCTTCATTAGTTATCACTCGGGGTGTCTGGCTTCATCCGCCCCGCCCCCAGGAACAAGTCCGTCGTCACACCATTTCATCAGTAATATTTTAGAGTGTGTCTCCGAAGATAAAACTTCAAAATCATAACCACAGTACCTTACTGCTCCTAAAAATACCAATGATTCCTTAATACCAACCAATATCCAGTCAGTTTGGGGTTTTCCCAGTTGTCTCATAAATGTTTTCAACGTCTTGATCAAGTCCATGCATCACACGTGGTCCATGTCACCTACATTTAATCTGTAGGTTTCTCCCTCCATCCATCTTTTTATTTCAATTCGTGTGTCATTGAAACTGGATTATTTCTCCTATGCGGTGTCCGTTCATCCGCTTTTGTTGAAGCTTCCTGTCCCATGTGCCCTGTGAATGGGCGGCTGGGTCCTAGAGGCACCATGTTCCCTTCTGGGTTTGCAGACTGCTGTGTGAGCGCTTCCGGCAGCGGTCGGGCGGGAGGCTCTGTAATCGCGCAGACTCCGCGTGCTTCAGACGTGTCGCAGTTGCCTGTGTGTTGCTAAGGACTTCAGGAGTTCTCCCTGAAGAACGTATTAAATATACTGCAGAATACATTTAAGTAGCATTGCAAACCTAAACTAAATTGGTTCATAGTAAGGCTTTGCAATGCACATGCCCTAGATGTTAGAAAAATAACATCTAGCTGTGGTGCCAAAACAAAAAAAGATGTTTACTTTCCTGTGGAGAAGAAAATGGATGAGGTTTACGTCAGAACCTAAGAGTGAGGCTTCTGATGACTTCCTCAGACTGATGAGCCTCTGCTCGTTTTGAAATGAGCTGTTTCACTCCTTCACTTTCTGTCACGTGGTAAATTTCCAGTGTTATAAATGAGCGTTGCTTCTGGTATTTGGTTCGATTTCTCGCAGAAGTCAGCCTGCCTCTCTGTCCTTCCACCTATTTTCTCACGTTCTTCCTCTCCTAAGTCTCTCCCTTATCGTGTATTTTACAGAACTACTTTCCTAGTAAGCAAGACATCCTGCTGGCGAGGAAAGCCACCAAGGGCATTGTGGAACATGACTTTGTTATTAAGAAAATCCCCTTTAAGATGGTGGACGTGGGTGGCCAGCGGTCTCAGCGCCAGAAGTGGTTCCAGTGCTTTGACGGGATCACGTCAATCCTGTTCATGGTGTCGTCCAGTGAGTACGACCAGGTCCTCATGGAGGACAGGCGCACCAACCGGCTGGTCGAGTCCATGAACATCTTCGAGACGATCGTCAACAACAAGCTCTTCTTCAACGTCTCCATCATCCTCTTCCTCAATAAGATGGACCTCCTGGTGGAGAAGGTGAAGACCGTCAGCATCAAGAAGCACTTCCCCGATTTCAAGGGCGACCCCCACCGGCTGGAGGATGTCCAGCGCTACCTGGTCCAGTGCTTTGACCGGAAGAGAAGAAACCGCAGCAAACCGCTCTTCCACCACTTCACCACCGCCATAGACACTGAGAATATCCGCTTCGTGTTCCATGCTGTGAAGGACACCATCCTGCAGGAGAACCTGAAGGATATCATGCTGCAGTGAGCCCTCCCGCGGCCACTGCTCAGAGCTCCCTGCTGGGCGTCCCCTGGGCCTGAGCACCTGGCCCAGGAACGCTGCCTGCCGCCGGCCACGCCGTGCGCTCGGGGCCGGAGGACACGGACGCTGATGAGCTACTGAAGCTGGGAGCTGGCAAACTACTGAGTCCACGTGCCCGCCTTGGTGTGGACCTGTAAGACCACATAACACGGCTTTCCTGTACAGAAGCTCTGTTCCTTTCCTGACACAGTGTGAGTGTGTGTGAGTGTGTGTGTGTGTGTGTACGTGTGTGTACGTGCGTGTGTGTGCACACACATTCACACGCTCTTAAGACAAACACAAACCAGCTGGCCTCGCAGACGGCTTTTCTCTCTAACTGGCAAGTCTTCAGTGAGACAGACTAACCCAAGCTTTGCCTAACGGTAGCTTGTAGGAGGTCATGTGCGCTCATGCTGCTAACTCGGACCCCGTGGGAGGGTCTCACTGCCACTTCCCAAAGTGAACGAGTTGCCTTTTAAAACTCCTGTGCCCGTTTCCTGAGAGGCTTCGGTCCAGGCATGTTAGATGAAGCCAGGGCCTCCCAGCTTCAGAGGATAGGAGCCGGAGCCCGGCAGGTGTGGTCTTGCCTTAACACCCCCCAGCGTGTGCTGTCTTTTCTGCCTTGTCACCTTGCTCAGGAACACAACATGGGCTGGAAATGCGTGGAAACGGCATCCTACGGTGACTGTCCCCTCCCCTGTGCACACGGCCCTGCCCTCACCCTGCCCACTGGCAGAGACGTAAACCACCTGGCCAGGCAGGTGCCTTTTGGATCTTACCCATCGTCTTCTCGTACCTGCAGTTGCTGCATGGAAAGTCGTAGACAGCTTCCCGTTCCTCCCAGGCTTCAGAAAGCTGGCAAGGTTACCAGCATGGCTTTTCGTTAACGCACAGCTGCTTGGGGCACTCCACAGCTGAGCTTTCCGGAAGCCCACAGACCCTGGAGGGATCTGTGTTTCTCCAAACTGCCTTCAGCCAGCCGGTCCCTGTTCTCAGCTCTCCTCTAGGTTCTTGTAAAGGGCTCTGCCTCTGTTCCTGTACATACAAGTCAGCAGGTCAGACGTGCCTCTCTTCAGTGACACTGCAGAAGGCTGTGAGCTGGTAGCTCTGACCCTGAGGGCACTGGTCCAGTCACCTGCCAGGTGTCACTGTGTGTAAAAACACATTGCATTCCAACTGGTCCCCGCTGTGTATCACTACTAAAAAGTCTGTCTCATGTATTTAGGACTTTTCCTAGCATTTAACAGAAAAGAAAAAAAAAGCTTCTCCTGTAGCTGGCACCAGAACGTCCCTGTGGTTTAATCACACCTCCTAGGGCCTTTGTCCTAAGGCCACACCGTCCCGCTCCTTTGCATCTCTTGGCTCCTTATCAGCAAGCCGGAAGAACTTGAGTCTTGTGGCAGAGGCTGACCCAGAAGGACAGGGAGGCGAAAACCTGCTTCTGAGTCACCTCGTTATCCCCGTGTTTTTAAGGAGGAGGTAACATGAAATTCTCTTTTGGTGCTCAGGCTGTGTGGTGGTGTTCGCTGGGGTTAGCTCCTTTCTTGGTTGGAAAGAAGTTGCTGTTTTTGTACTGCTTCCTGTGGCTCTTCATAAACCAAAAGGCTGTGAGCCAGGCCCAATGCCGGCGACGTGGCTGAAAGGGAGAAGAGCACTCGGTGGACTCCGTGGGGCGCGGGGTGACTGGGAGCGCCCCTCGCTCAGGGCTGTGCTGGGGTGCAGACGTTTGATGGGAGTCAGGCTGTTCCTCTCCAGCTTGCAGCTGTTCTTCACGGTGGCCGCTGAGGTCGGGTAGGTGTCCACTAACTGGTGGCGGTGTTTGAACTGCCCTCCCGGCCCTTTCAGTGATTGCTTGTTTTCCTTTAAACAGTCTGATATATTTGCTGGTTCACTTTCACGTATGTAATGAGAGCTTGTGACTGTTGGGCCGGGGCCCCTGACCAGCTCAGCCACCATCCCCACTGGCTTCGCTGAGCCGGGCCCAGGAGAGAGGCGTTACAGGCACCCAGCTCTAAAGTCTGTGATTGTCGTAACCAGAGAAGAAGGTAGCTTTTGCAAGGCTAAACTAAAACCATTTACAAGTTTTCTACACATAGAGCCTAGTCATTTTTGTCTCCAAAACCTTAGCTTTTGTAATTTTGTATTTTAATTTCACTGTTATCCTTGACTATTGTCTTTTTTATTGAATGTTGGAGAAGCAGGAGATAGTTGTGCCTCATCTATTACTGCAAAAAATGTAACAATAAACTTCCTCAAAATACGATGTTTTTCTCATAGTTCTGTTTACACATAATAACACACATAGCTTTTTTACTGAAATATTTTTTAACCATTCTGTTTGTAGAGAAATTGTTTCAAAGATTCTTGGTTACAGCTTGATAATTTATAGAGCTCTCCAGAATTCTTATTCTTGTGGTGTTTTACTTCTTAGATCAAAAAAGTGAGTCAGGGGAAAAAAAGTATCAGTTCTTTTAACTCCAAGATCAAGAACTAATCTTGAAACACAGTTATTAGTTATGACTGACTACCTCGGGGTCCTGGGAACAGCGGTTCCCGGCGGGTGGTAGAAGGTAAAGGCCGCCTCAGAGTGAGTGTGCAGGGACCCACACGCCTCGTCAGCGCTGGCCAGCAGGGTCTGGCCCGGCCTCCACGCTCCTTCAGTCTTGGGTGGTTATGAAAATAAGTCCTTACTTTTTTTTTGCTTAGAGAATATCCCTCAGCATTCAAAACCAACATTAAGTTGAATTTTCAGTCCCCAAAATTCAGAGCAAATAACTCTAATTCTGATTTTATTTGAAGGTTCATTATTTGATGGTCCCAGTTTTTCTTCCACATGCTAAACAAAGCCTGACAAACAGGAGAGTTGTCACAAATACTGTCTTGTATGAAGGCTTCTGGGACACAACTTCCAAACAGGTAATAGGGGCATGTACACATAAAGACACGCACGTACGTGTGGGTGAGGTCCTGCTGCTCTAGGTTCTGGACAGGCCGAGGAGAAGGCCCAGTGACTGACCCGTGACATGTCCCAAAGCCAGGGCCTGCTCTCATGGGTCTTCTTATACTCCCATGTCTCTCCCCCAGAACTCTCTAGAACTTGGAGGCTGGTTATTTAGTGTTCAGGATGGTATAATAAAGTAGGTAGGTTTGATTTCCACACTGCTGTTGGTGTCTCTTCAGGTGAAAACTTACTTCAGACCACAAGCAGGTTACCAGCTACCGAAGTCCTCTGGTGCGAACCTGGCCCGACCTGAGAATGAGGTTCTCGTTTTGGAGCTGGTTACAGGGCAATGTTTTTGCTTCAGATGGTTTTCTTTTTATGTGTGTGTAACGTGACCCACAGTAAAACCGTAGAGCCACTCCTCTGGGGTCCTCAGTCGGCCTGGATTTCCTGTTGGGCCGGCGGACAGGACAGCATGTGGGTCAGAGGACGCGGGCTGGCAGAGCACTAGGCTGCGATGGTGGGGAAGGGCTCTCCTCTCCTGCCTCGTCCTGGCTGTTCAGGCCTGTCACTCTGGCACCTTCTTGTCTTTGTAAAAGCTGACGTGTGTCACCCACATGAACAAATCACAGGTGCTCAGTCAAGGGGAGTGCTCTGCGGGCTGCAGCCTGGGCTGCTCTGGGCCACCATTTCTGTCCACCTGGACTGTGCATCCCAGCTGGTGAGGCTGCTGAAGCCCAGCTGCCCTAGTGCTGGAGCTCGTTCAGGGGTTTGCCTTCCCTGCCAGCTTCAGAACAATGTGTGGGAAAGGAGGATGGAGACCAGCGTTGGGACACCCCGTCCGGTGTCTGCAGGCTCTGCCCCAGAGGGTCGAGGCGGGTCAGTGCTACTGCCCCAGGTCTGAGAGCACTGGAGGCACCTGTGGGGCTGCCACATCAGCACCCCGACAGTGCCACGTCCCGCTGTACCCTGGGGTCCCCCTCTATTCAGTAAGTGGCTCCCGTCAAAGCCTCCTGCAGCCTGGGGGTGACGCAGAAGGTCCCCCCAGCACCATCCATCACAATGCCCTCAGAAAAAGGTGAGTGCCCACCCAGTCGTCTAAGACTCAGCCTGGGATCACACAAAGTTAGCCAGATCTGCCCTTTGTCGGGCTAACAGAGCCGGTCCTGGAGCTCAGACTCAGCCACACCTTTCCTAGAGTCACCTGCAGGCAGGAGGGCAGAGCGCGCACTGCCCTGGCTGGATGGTGGATGGAGAGGGTGGGGCATGTGGATGATCGTCCCTCCTACACACACTGCCCGTTTCCGCCATCGTCTTTCCTGTCTGGAGTTTGCCCGTTAGATTCTTTAACAAGCCTGTTTGTGAAGAAATGTGGAATAAATTTCTGTTGAGTCTGTCCATCTCCGAATCTTAATTACTTTTTGACCTGTTAAGCAAATTATTTAAAACGTTGCAAATTTCCTTTTTTTTAACTCCATTCAAACCAACTGAGACTGGCCTGTGGCTGTCTGCTGACAGGTGCAGCCAGGAAGCTCAGGGCTGCGTGCTCCACAGTACTCGTCAGCGCCCTGATGTGTGGCCGCATTGCATCCGTGCCCACTGCGGGGCAGCCCTGTGGAGGGGACGGTGCAGCAGTGGCCTCTGGCTTTAGCGTTTAGTGTCCCATCACAGCACCTCTCTTAGAGGTTCGCTGCAGTACCCCCCTGCCCGGGACGGGCTGACGTGCGCTGATGACCCCCATCCCTGAGTACCGTGCACCTGGGGGAATAGACCTCGTGACGTGCAAACTGTGCTATCCGGCTGCAGTGGTTCGCTCAGCATGTTTGATAGATAACGGTTTCCATAAATCCACTAAGATTTGCCATGATGACATCTGTTTCCCTGGTGTGTTGCAACCTGTCAAAGGCTAGCTCCTAATGTCCCCACTGCAGCTGGACAGTGAGGTCTCCAGAATGGAAGAGCGAGTGACCGTGGGTCCTGGCGTGCATGCTTGGGGCAGGCGCCTCCAGAAGCAGAGGTCTCCTGCAGGTTTTGTTGCATGTGTAGCACTCATGCCATGTGCTGAGGCCACCGAGCAGGAGTCAGGTGAGTGGGTTGTGACCATCTCGGGCTCTCCGTCGTCCTGTCCCCACCTGTCCTCGCAGATGCCGGCTCCCGCAGCCAGTCTCATGGACTACCCAGTGTTTATTCCACAGACTCGGTCATTTTCCAACTTAGTGACCATTACACGTCCAGACCTGTAGCATGGGTGAAATACAAGAAAGCGGCTGAGTGGCGATGCTGACCTATAGTCCAGGTAGAAAAAATTCTATAGGTGATATTAGTATAAATAGAAGTGATGCCCCCTCCCAAAACAAAAAACAAAAAAAACTAGCCTTTTTGTTGTATCACATCAAACGTATCAAAAACTTGACCCTGGGAAACACAGAAATGGAATATGCATCTATGAAGTGACTCAGTTTGGTAAATAAGGTATTTTTACCACCTCCAGCAGAATGACCTGAATATGCGAGGAGCTTAGAGAGGGTGCAGGTAAGTGAGCTGAGACTCCAGCCTGTCCACATCAGCAAGGCTCATTCTCCAGGAGACCCTGGTGTGGAGAGCAGCATGACATCCGTTTCTAGAAAGTGCCTCGCTGGGAAAGCTGCCCCACACAGTGGCAGCGCCAGCAGCCTTACTAGTGGGTTCCAGCGGGCCCCGTAGGGATTCTGTATTAAATTCACATGATGAATGCTGTTTTCAGTTAGGCTTCTAGAATTTCATCCTCTTCCCTGAAGGTTTTTTTCTTAACTCAGGCTTATAGCATATGTTAATTTTGAGAATGAAAATGTAATGTATGAGCATTACAGAAAACATGAATGTCACCGAATCTATTCTGTATATCAGTCATCCGCAATCCCAGTGCTGAGACGCTGACAGGCAGGTGTGCATTTCCACTTGGCTTCCGGACTTTGGAAAAGGAACGGTGCCGCTCAGGCCGTCCAGTACAGTCGTCACTGAAGCTCCCGTGATTATGATGAAGCTGCTGCCACGGGGCTGAGCAGTCTGCAGCTCAGGATAGTCCCCAGCCTTTCTGAGGCTTCGCTCCTGCTCTGAGTCTGACAGGCCGGGGTTGTGCTAACGAGCTGTGCATCAGACAGCCACTTCGGGGAGACGAGGACAGCGAGGGGCCAGCCCAAGGACAGGAAGAAAGAGGAGGTAAGTCACCATGCTGACCTCTGCCTCCCGCACGAGCCCCATGGGCCTCAGTACTGCCCTGCCTCAGGTGTGAGGGTGGCAGCAGGGCGCCACTGTCCCCACCGCCAGGGCCTCTCCCGTGGAGCACTCGGGAACCGCCCAGGCCATTCCCAGCAGATGCCGGGGCTTCATGCCACGGACATAAAAGAGACGTCTCTTTGTTTACCCCTCATCCTACACTTTTTCCTGCTTGTGGCTTGAGGGCAGGTGGATGGAGCCCCTGTGCGCTCCTGCCTGTGACCCGAAGGGGCTCCTTTCTACGCACAGGCTCCGGCTCAGCCCCCTGGTTTCTGTGACTCCCCTGTTTAACCACGAGGGCCAAGCTTCCTCTCTCCCCCCCCCCACAGGCTGAGACAGGGAGCAGGTGCTGAGGGAGGGTGCAGCCATGGGTGCTGCCCGCCCAGCTGCCCCCGGCCACATGCCTCAGCTGCTCCGGCAGCTCCTCCTGGTGACAGGCCAAGTGGCAGTGACACTCCCTTCAGAACTTGACACTTTAGACAGTGTGGCAAGAAACGGTGAGAATAAATCGCCTTTTGCTGCTAAAAGTCTGAGCGTAGGGAAGCGGGCTGCCAGGCGGCTCCAGACCAGGTCAAGGCCGCCCGGGAACCTTCTGCTCTCTTTGACCTCGTGGCCACGTGGCAGGTGAGTGTGCGCCTACGTGGTGAGCGAACACAGCTTCCTGAGCCCCCAATCGTGGGCCAGTGAGAGACCCATTAAACAGACAAGTGTGGGTGCATAAAGCACATAGCTCGGTACTGAGGATGTCAGTGGAACCAACAGGAAAGCGTGTTGGCCTCGGCCGAGAAGTGACATTGAAGCTGCCCTGGGCAGGGGAGCAGGGGTCTGGCCAGAGCCTGTGAGGGGAACGGGGCCCCCTGAGGAAGAGGGGACAAGAACCCTGGTGACTCCAGGCCAGGCCCAGCTTAATACGACAAGTGCCGTGATTAAAATGCTCGGGTCACGGCCATTTGGGGCGGCTCACGTGGAACCAGGTTGACTTCGTGTCATCTCAGAGGTGGTAGGAAGGACACTGCATGGTCTTGCACATGTTCACAGGGATGATCGCTTTGGTGGCCAAGGGGGCAGGGCAGTTGCCTCTTTTAGTTTGTTTTAATTTTATTGGGGGATATTGGGAACAGTGTGTTTCTCTAGGGCCATCAGCTCCAAGTCGTTGTCCTTCAATCTAGCTGTGGAGTGCACAGCTCATCTCCAAGTCCAGTGGCCGTGTTCAATCTTTAGTTGCAGGGGGCACAGCCCACCATCCCATGTGGGAATTGAACCGGCAACCTTGTTGAGAGCTCGCGCTCTAACCAACTGAGCCATCCGGCCGCCCCTCAGTTGCCTCTTTGATGAGTGAGTCTTGGGTCACCCCTGGTCATCATGGAGTTGGGCGGATTGGACTGAATACATAGTGGCCCCAGGACATTACTTGGAAATTGCTTTTTAAAATAACCCCTGACATAAGCTGTTTTCATTTGCCTCTACCTGAGAAGCTGAGTTCAAAAGTAAACCTGTTATTCTGGGTCCTCATTAATGAAGGTGCTGCCAGACGGTGCTGGAAGGGGAAGGGGTCTGTCGGCCATTCCTCCAGCAGCTCTCAAAGCCACGGTTCTTTACGGCAAAGCAGGGGCATTTCCTGAGTTGCTCTGCAGTGTGAGGGTCCCCAGCCTGTCATTCTGAGGGCCGCAGATTGACAGTTTCCTTGAAGCCGGCTTCCTCTGTGTTCAGCACCCCCAACACACGGAGCAGGACCAAGCCGGGTCCATTGGAGACTCGAGTGGGAGAGCAGGCTGGGGTGGGGGTCAGGCGCCAGGGGCACAGGCCCCACTGACCGGCAGGCTGAGGCGGCCGCAGCTCAGGTTCCCTGGTCCTCTGTCCGCACAGGATGCAGATATTCCTGCTGGGGATGCACCCTCTACACAAACAAGCCCAGCAGCCCCGCCTTTGTTTACATTGGCATAAAAGGCATCGTGGCCAGCGCTTGCCGCCCACCCAGCCCTGGGCCCTCCAGGGAGTCTTGAGTGAGGGTGTCCCCCAGGCCCCAGGCAGAGCAGGTCTCCAGCCGCCGAGTGCCTCCTTCCTGCTCTGACTTCACAGCGTGCTTTCCTGAGACGCGGAGCCCCGGGGTCTGCACTTCCGCCCCACAGCTTGGCAGCCTGGGTTCAGTGTGGGCTTCCTGGGCCGCAGCTCGGGAGGGGACATCTGCCCAGGAAGGGGGACGTTCCCGGGCCTCTGGACCGCTCAGAGGTGGCGTTTGTCTGCAGAAGAGCTATCCTGTCCTGCAGGGATGTGGGCCCAGCAGCCGCTCTGCTCACCGGGGCTGGACAGCGGCTCCTTGTGGCCCCGTGCGGGACCTTCCGTGTGTGTGCGTCCCTGGAGTGCTATAGCCTCTCCTTTGAACTTGGTGGGATCTAAATTTGGACTCTTAGCTGTAACATTAGCTGCTTGGCTAAGCCAGTGTGTGTTTATTTTTTTCCTTGAAGCGCTTTTGGAGATTCCTTTCCTCCCAGAAAGGTCTGAATCAGCTGTCCCATGGGACAGTATTAGAAGGACCACATCCCTCCTCCCAGCCCCACGCTCTGAATATGTCGGGGCCGGCAGCAGGGTCTCGTGCTAAACTCACTTTCAACAGGGTTTACATGGGGTGGGGGAGGGGAAGAAGGTTCTGGATGATTCTCCTCTCATCTAATGATGAGTTTGCGCCTTGGGGAGGAAAAGGGAGAAATGACAGGCCAGGAAGCAAGAACTTGGGGCTGCCAGAGAGGACTTGCCACCTTAGATCGGGACCGCGTTTCTCAACCCCCTTAATCAAAATGCAGTTGGGATGTGTGGGTCTGAGCTCTGGGAGGCTCCTGTAGACTTCTGGCCCGTCTCACAGACGAACAGCAGTAGATGAGGTTGTGACCCCAGAGTATTTTTAGCTGCGTTCAAGCGACTCCGCCTGGTGCCCTGAGCTGGGTGAGTTCTTGGCAGGGACCGTCAGCAAGCTTGGAGGTTTGTCCTCTGAATCTCGGGGTCTCTGGACAGATAAGGAGCCGAGAAAGCAGTTGATTTAGTACGTTTACAAAAAGAACCTCTGTTCCTAAAAGTTTTCTTTTCAGTATGTCCCTCCCAGCAGCTATCTCAGAGAATCACACTCCATCTGCAGCTGATGAGGACCATGGAGGGGGTTCTTGTTGTCAGTGGGTGTTCCTTCCCACTTCAGAGTGCTTTTTTGGGACACTCGTCACAGTTGAGAGCCAAGGGCCATGGGCACAGATAGATGGTACGTGTCCCCTGAGCTCCCTCCCTCTGCCTGAGCCAGGCTGTGTGTCTCCGTCACCTCTGTTAATCTTACATATTTTCAGTGATTAACCTCTTTGGAAACAGCAGGAAACTGGAGAACAGGTGAGATTACCCTGTTTCCCCAAAAATAAGACCTAGCTCGACCATCAGCTCTAAGGCATCTTTTGGAGCAAACATTAATATATGACCCGGTCTCATATCATATCATATGACATTATATTATATAATATCCGGTCTTGTATTACAGTACAATAAGACCGGGTCTTATATTAATGTTTGCTCCAAAAGACGCATTAGAGCTGATGGTCTGGCTAGGTCTTATTTTCGGGGCAGTACAGTATGTGGCAGGTGTCATGGCCAGTCCAAGCCGTCGACAATGACTGGGGCAGGTTTTTCCTAAATGTTTTCCCATCCTGCCTGTCCTTCAACACCCTTGCCAGCCTCCCGCGAACCTGGGTGGGCCTCTCGACCACCTTAGTAGAGGGCTGTGGAAATGAGGCTCCAGGACTTTTGAGGCCCAGTAATGAAAGGCTACGCCGCTTCGGCCTGTCTCTCAGATCCCCGCCTTTGCAAGCCAGCCACCAACCGCCAGGAAGCTGGGCCGTGTGGACAGGTCTGGGGCCTCAGGCCTGGCCGAGCACCCAGCCTGGAGGCAGACCCTCTGGCCAGGCTCTGCCTGCATCACAGAGCCCCCAGCTAAACAGACTGTTGGGGTGGTTTGTCACGGCCATAGACACCCCCCACCACCACCAACGCCAGGCCCTGACCGCCTGTTCCCAAGTCACATTCTCAGCAGGTCGGCCCGGCTCATTTCTGCTGAGCCAGCTCGTCAGCTCCCTTCTTGTCAGTGACCTCTGGGTCACTGTGCTGCCTCTGTGAAGCCATGCAGAAGAGAAGTGGGGACCAAAGAGCTGCATCTGTGCTTCGCTGAGTCCAGTGTGTACTTACCCTGCGCGTCTTTCCGGGACGGGTCCTGGGCTCCTGCCTGCTGGCACAAGGAGCTTCAGGCTGCCTTGCGTGAGTGGGCCCCTCCTACGTCTACATTTATATTTTGTACCATTTTTCATAGAAGGCTCCAAAACTGTATAAGCTACCCAAAAAACGTGTGAGCGGCCCCTTACCAGATGGGAAAAGTAGCTGTGACCCACTCATCGCGCCATAGGAATTCTGTCGGGACCAGAAGGTTCTCAGCCTGGGAGTCTTGCAATGCAGGCAGACGGGGCACTGAGAGTGAAAACGGTCCAGTCACCAGGAAAACAATCAAATGTGTATGCACATAAAAGCTTCAAATGACGGCAGCAAAATTTGACAAAAATTAAAGGGAGGCTAACATAGTTCTGTCAGTTGCTGAGAGAACAGCGGCTAGAACGAAACAAAGAAATCAGGACAGACAGAGGCATGAGGAACATTAACTGGCCAGATCCCAGGCCACCTTTGTCAGACACTGTCCCAAGAGGCAACTGCCTATTTCACCAGCAAGTTACAGCAGGTGGGGCCCTGCCCTGCCCACCTTCCCACCTGCAACACTGTCAAAAGAAGTGGCAGAGTTCCGTGGCACACCCTCCAGTGGGTGGTGGCCATCCAGAAGTTTCTCGGAGACACCACGTGAAGTCCTTAAGGACCAGACTGCTGTCAGCAGGCAGAAGGCACCCCTTTGTGGGGGGACATTGGAGGTAGAAACAACGCCCCCGATTCCCTCGAGGAGAGACCCCGGCTATGGGCCTTGGGAGCCAAGTTGGCAATAGCGCGGCCCCCTGCCTCCTTCCACCCATGGTGACGTCCAGGCTAGGGTGGGGTCTGGGAGCAAGTGGTCAGTAGGACACAGGGCCTAAGAGCCGTCTGAAGACAGATTTTCCTCAGCTTCCCTAGAGACACCACCCCGTTACCCCTGGGGACCCACAGCGTCCTAGGTCACTGGACAGTGACAGGCATTGGCGTCCTAGGGAAAGGCAGACATTGCACAAGACACAGCACTGGGCTAATTGTCCTCGGCCTTCCAACGACAGGGAGAAGCGTCCGCCCTGGACAACTGGCGCGTGCTCAGCCTCTTCCTCAGGGAGGACAGCTTGTCCCCCAGCACCTTCCGCAGCCCTGCGCCGTGTGTGCCGCAGGCCCGGTCCCGCCGCACAGCCGGGAGCCTCCCCGTGAACATCTCCCAGCGGGCCAGCGCGTCCACGGCTCTGTCCACCCGTGCCAGCTCCTCCTCTGTCACCTCCCTCTCCAGGGCCTGGATGCACGTCGCCAGCCACCGGCTGTGCTCTGCGATGGCCTCCGAGGCCGTCAGGGAGTCCAGCCCGTCCTGGGGCTCCAGCTCTGCCGAGAAGGTGTGGGTCCATGCATCGGGAGTGAGGGGCTCGGACATGCTGGTGCCTGGCTCCGAGTCGCTGTCACAGCACAGGCCTGAGTCCGCGCTGCACGGCGGGCTGTCCTCCGACACGGACGGCTCCCCCGCCTGCTGGCCCGGCAGCATCCCCGCCACCGCTTGTGTCCAGGTGTGCAGTCTCTGCGAGGGAGAGACACCGGCGGTTTTCTCTGCTCACTTAGCCAAGGGGACCCCATTGTCCCCAGCTACCCAGGCACATGGTGGGCTCGTGACGCAGAGTCCTGACAAGCACTTTCTGAGATGAGCCAGACGCAACAGTTCGCAGGAGCCCACTCGCAGACTTGGGCCTCGCAAGCCCGCTGCTCAACCGCCGTCAGTCAAAGTTAAATTACACAGAGTTTACAATTCAACTTTCAAATTATATTAAAAGCAAAGGGAATAAATGCCCCAAACTCCAATCACTTCCTCGTTTCCACTGCACTTTCCTCTGACCACTGCTCTGGGTTGTCCCCGCCTCTCTGTGTGGTGACCACAAAAATGCGCTGCTCTGCCCAACGCTGCCTTCAGTGACAGCCAGAAACCGGCCGTGGTGACAGTAGTCACACCGTGGAAACTGGCAGCCTCCACGAATCAAGGCTTTGTGTTTACAGCTGTCACCAGCACAGGGCCACCTGGTGCGAACAGACAGCAGAGACCTTTCCTGTCCAGGTCCTCGGTCATCACTGTCACTACCAGAGTCCTCAGGAGCTGACCCAATGGCCAGGACTAACCAAGGCTCTGGGGACCACGCGGGCAGCTCCAGGGTCCTGCCGGGCCTCCCCCTCCTCCGAGGGGCACAGGGGCAGCCAGGGTCCACATGGGCAGCCAGGGTCCTGCCAGGCCTCCCCTCCTCCGAGGGGCATGGCTGTGACAGCTGCCCTCGTCCCCATTCGGGGGTGGAGCACCCCTTCCTCCTCAGAGCCCCCCCAGTCACATGGATGAGGCTTCCGTGGGGAAAGGGAGTGGGCCCGACATTTCAGGCAGTTCTCTAGGTGGAAAGGAGGGGCTACCCTCCAGGGCGGTCCAGAGGCTTCCCTGGGTCAGAGGTCAGGGGTGTAAGGGCAGGGCATACAAGGCCTGGATGTTCGTGTCAGATGGGTGAACAAGACCCAAGGAAGGATAGAAATGAGAATCCAGCCCTTTCTGAGACCTGAGGCTGACCTTGTTTACCTCACATGCGCCGAGAGGATCACAAGCCACTTCCTTCTGACACTGCACTGGTGACAACAGACAGCCTTGCCTGGACACTGATGACCGTGCCCATTCTGACCTCATGAGGACCACCATTAGCTCCTCTGCAGCTGAGACTCGAGGACCCGCCGCCTCCCTGCAGCCCTCCACCTTGGGCTCCCCACTCCAATAGGCAGGCCACTTCCTCCACGCTCCTTGTATTCTGTTCCCCTTGGAGCCGTGCAAGGAGGCAGTCTGTGACCTGGAAATGCCCGGCCCGCTAGTTCAGAGGGTATCAAAGTGGAGTCCCCAAGCAGCGCCTGGGAACCTGTTAGAAATGCAAGTCCTCACCCGGCCCAGAGGCACCGAGTCTGAGACCCGCACCTGAGTTCAGCACTGGGACCATCACCGAAACCTGGACCGTCAGCGAAACCCACACTTTGAGACCCGGCTGCCTGTCTCCAAGAGGAACAAATGGGCTTCCGGAACCTCCAATACGGTGGAATTCATTTAAAGCTTTTGGCTTAAAATTTTTGATTTTGAAATTAAGCCGAAGCTACTTGGTGATAGGCCTCTTTGCCTTTATTTTAAAATCAGTGTTTTCATCCAAAGGTGGGTTTAAAGATAAAAATAAACACCCACTGCCTTTGAACTATGAACTCAGAGTAAAATTTCTGAGTTCATAACCTATGAAACCTATCGCAGGATAGGGTTTCAACCTGCAGTGGAGCAGCTGACTCACTTCCTGGGGCCGCGGGTACTGTAGCCCGGCGGTGCCTCGTGCCGCCAGGAGAGGGCGGCGTGGCCACGCTGGCCGCCACTGCTGTCCCCTAAGTCTGTTTCGGCTTCCTCCCGAGGGGCCTGCCCTTCCTCTGGGCGGCAGCGAGCGTGCAGAGAAAAGTCGGCGCGGGGGACCACACCACCCGTGTGCCCTTTCGCAATACAAGATCCCGTGTGAGCTGAGCGCCAGGACAGGGTCCTGCACTGAGCAGTGCTCCGTGGACCTGGCTCTTGTTGACGGAAACAAGCCAGTGCCCCTCGTCCCTCCTGCACCGTGCTACCTGCCCCGGCCTAAGGACGCTACGTGCTGCCGGTGAGGCCAGTAACTCCCGGAGAGCTTGACACAGTGACAGCTCCCAACCCCCACCCCAGCACACAAATCTACAAACGACACCCCTCCGTTCCCACTGACTCCCTGGGGTGCCCGCTCTGCAGGCCAGGAGCCCAGCTCACCTTGTACCTCTCCACCAGCTTGAAGCCCAGGATGTGCTGCAGCTTCCGCAGGCAGATGGGACACAGGTCCAGGGGCCGTCGCAGGGCCTCGTCCAGGCTGAGCACCCCCTGCATGAGGCAGCGTAGCCAGCGGCAGCTCCCCAGGCCGAGTAGGTGGCAGAGCTCGTGGCATGTGACCTGAGGGAGAAGGCCCCACTGTCCCTGCAGCCTTGACCCCTACCACCCAGGGCAGCCCCTCCCGCCCCCACACTGCCCACACAGGGCGCGGATGACAGCTCTGGGCTGCAGGGACGCAGGCAATCTGGTGTGGAGCTTGAAAGCAGACAGACGGGTTCAAATCCCAACCCTGCCACTTCACAGCTGTGTGACCTTAGGCAAAGGACTTGGTGTCGCTGAAGTGAACGATCTCCCTTGTCATTGGGAGGACCAGACAGTGTAAGTGGCTGGACACGGCCCAACAGCTATCCGCTCGTGTCGTCCTGTCTGATCCCTGGAGCTCTCCAGCACCCCCAGGCCTCCCGCTGGTGCCTTTCCTTGCTCCCATCTCCTCCAACCACTGTGCAGCGCCCCTGCACCCGTCCTCCAGGCCCACCTTGCAGCACTGGACCATCGCCAGGGTGCTGAAGCATAGGGTCCGGCCTTCGTCCCGCAGGGTGGTCTCGGGGTCGTCTGCCACTACCTGTGCCCTGGCCGGATCCAAGGCGCTGGGCCTCACCTTCAGGAGCTCCCCCGAGAACCGGGCAAAGCTGCAGATGCCCACCTCTGGGGAGGCAGTGAGAGGAGGCTCCAGGGGCAGCCTTGGCCTCAGGAGCCCAGGGGCAAAGCCACCCAGGTCCTGAAGGCCCGGCCCTGCCAGCATGTCCACGTGACAGCGACCAAGGGGCAGAGTCGCAGCCTGAGGGGCTTGGACGGGGGCTGCAAGTTCAAGAGCAGCTGTTTCCATGCACACACGTTCCCCAGGATGGGGCTCTCGGGTGACAGCCAGGAGGGGTTCGACGCCCTCGCCTGTGCCCAGGGTGGGATGCCAGCTCACCATGCCCCGGGAGGAACGTGCCAAAGGTGAAGCTCCAGGCCTCGCAGGGGTACAGGTCGGACAGCGTCAGGCCCAGCATGCACAGCGCGTCTCCCGGTTTGCTGTTCTTCAGGAAGTCCAGGATACCCTCTGGGATGGGTGGCAGAGGCACGTGAGGAGGAGGCCGTGACCCCGTGTCCCAGCCCCGGGCCCAGAGCAGACACACTCTGTCACCCTTCTTCCTCTGCCTCAGACCAGCCCTTCCCAAAGTCGGACATGAGCTAGTGACACTGTGAGAAACGGTCAGACTGAGCAGCCGGGCAGCACAGTTGGAGTGGGGATCACCGGCCTGGGCCTCAGGGTCTCCGTGTCCCAAGCTGTTAGGAGAGCTGGGTGGACAAGGTGTGTCCAGGGTGCTCAGTGCCATCAGAGTGAGGACACCTGAGAGAACATGGGCCATCGAGTCTGGTGTTCAGAGGGACAGCGCCACCGCAGCCACGCGGTAGGGGGGACGAGCTGCCTGGCCAGCTGATTGACAGCCCCAGAGACACCCACGTCCTACACAATGGTCCCTCGCGTGCCAGAACGCACTTTGTGATGACATTAAAGGCCTTAAAATGGGACCGTTATTCTGGATCATCCAGGCGGAGCCAAGGACAGCACCAGGTTCCTGGTCGGAGGGAGGCAGGAGCTCAGAGCCCTGAGGGAGCTGCGCTGCCCACTGTGAAGGCAGAGGGCAGGGCTCAGCCACAAGCCAAGGTGGAGGGGTCCCTCGACTCTCCCCAGAGCCTGCCGACCCCTGGATTGTGGTCCCCAGAACCGTATGACAACGAATGTTCTTTAGCCCTCTGTTTGCGGTGACTTGTGACAGCAGTGGAGGGCACTGGTACAGCTCCCAGGGGCGTGGGTGCAGCTAGACAGGCCGAGGCCGGGGGCTGAGCCTGGAGCAGGGGGCAGTGAGGACGAGCCCGGAGCGGAATGGCCAGCGCGGGCGACACCGGGACAGGGTCTCAGAGCGATGGAGCAAGGAGGGCGAGGAAGCCACGCAACCCAGAGAGAAGGCGAGAGACGTGTTCCAAGGGCTTTAGATAAAGGAACGAGCGTGTGGGCAGAGTGGTGTGGATGGGAATAGCAGCTTGCAGAGGTCCGCTGGGATGGGCGGGGGCCGGGTGAGGGTGTGGGAGCAGGGCGGCCTGCTGCAGGGCGGGGAGCGAGTCCCCTTTGATTGTACTTCCTCTGCCAAACGGAAGCAAGGCCAACATTGGAAAGGAGCAGGAGCCGTGAGGGGCAGGGGCGCGGACCCCTTTGGGCTCATGGTCACACATGTGAGAGACCCCTCGGCGGTGCATTTTTCCACAGCTGCCATGCAGATGGGAGTTGGCCTGCCCCAGGTGTGCACAGGACGGGGAGGAGGGCAGGAGAGATATGATGAAGCAACATGAGACCAGAGGACAGGAGGCAGATCGGGGCTGAAGAAGGTGGGGACCCACAGGTGGTGCCTGATGGACAAAGCCCGTTAGTCAGGGAGCTCACTAGACAGGTGAGCTGGGCAGTCAGGGAGGCCTGGTGACTCAGACGCCGAAATCCCCATGGCAGGCGACGCGGCCACACAGCCTCAGCCTTGCTGTCCAGAGGGATACGGATGAGTTGGATGTGCACCTGAATTCTAAAGTTTACTGATTTTAAAGTAAAACAGATCAAATTGATTTTAATATTACTTCATTTAACCTAAAGTAGCCAAAATATTATTTTAACGTGTAATCAAATATTTAAAAATTAAAAGCTTGTTTGCACTGCTTTTCATACTGAATATTTAGCCCCATGTGCATGTTGCACTTAATGCATAGCGCGTGTCGCCAGCCACATTTTGTGTTCAGTAGCCACACGTGGCCAGTGGCTGCTGCCCTGGACAGCACAGGTCTAGGGTGTGACCTTGGAAGTGAGTGGCTGAGGTCTTGAAAGAAAGGCCAAGGAATTTCAGCTCTTAAGGTGACGATGATGGTAGTTATAGGTTGAATTGTGTCCCCCAAAATACATATTGAAGTCCTCATTTCCTGTACCTGAAACGTGACCCCGTATGACAGGATCTTTGCAGATGTAATCGAGTTAAGAGGGGGTCCCTACCATGGCCCTAATCCAGTAAGTCTGGTGTCCTTATAAGAGGAGACAGACACATAGGGAAGAAACGGTGTGATGACAGGGGCCGAGACTGGAGTGATTCAACTGCAAGCTGGGAACCCTAGGCCTCCCGGGGCCTCCAGAAGCTGGAGAGGCAGAAAGGACCCTTCCCTGGAGCCTTCAGAGAGAGGACGGCCATGCTGACACCTTGGTCTCTGAGACAATTCATTTCCGTTGTTTTAAGCCACCCAGCCTGGGGCACGTTGTCACGAGCCCCAGGAAACTAGTAGAATGATCTAAAGCAAGCCGATCTGACCGCCAGAATTTAACCCAGCGTAACCTCTGGGCTGTACCTGCTTGTTGACCCTTCCAGACTCCGTGCAGCCCCTGAAGTGTGGGTCGGGGCAGCCGTTGGCTTACTCGGCAGGTGGGGGTAAAAAGCATGGAGGCAACACTGGTACCTCGTACGCTCCTGGGGCAGCTAGGACAGACACTTGGCGTCTCCTGAGTCTGTCAGAGGCACGAGTCAGGTGGAAGCCACGGCAGGCGTGATGGCACTGCATGCGGCATGGAGGACAGGAGGGGTGGGGAGACTGGGGGCCAACAGGCAGGGAGCCCCAGGCCCTGCATCTGGGCACGAGCCACGGCCCGCCATTGCTCTCTGGGCCCCACTCCAGACCCTCAGGGATGGGGGAAGGCTGTTCCCAGTGAGCAGGAGGGGTCTCAGAGTGACCAAACCTGAAGCCTGGGACACAGAAAGGAACATGCCACCATCAGATGGCACCCATCCCAGCCAGGACACCCTGTCAACCCGGAAACAAACTCCTGCCTGGAGAAAAGTCATGTCATCCCAGGCCTCGACTCCTCAAAAGTTAAACAGTAAGTTCTCCAGCTAACAACCAAAACGAGACGCGCAGTGAGGCAGAGACGGCAGGCAGGCACCAGCTTGCCAAACAGGAATCACCCAACACAGGACGAAAAGCACTGTGTTCATGGATGGAAATGCTGACCTCAGACATTTTAGCAGGGAACTGGAAACCATAAAAAAGGGGCGCTGCTAATTGGAAAAAGAATCCAGTAGAAAGTAGAGAACTGAAAAACTATGGTAACGGAAATTAGGAACTCGACACACGGTATAATAGCGGATTGGGTGAAGCTGAAGAGAGTAAGTGGAGAGGATAACTCATGGGCAAAACACAGGAAAGAGAAGGTAGAGAGGCGAGCAGGAAGGACTGGCAGGAAGCCACGGGCGCAGGCAGTGTGTGCAGGCAGACGGCGGCTGAGCACCTCCCACACAGATGGAACCGTCGGTCCCCTCGCCCCAGCCCACCCTGCGGACCTCCCTCACCTTGAGTCTGGGCCTCATACACCTGAGTGCCCAGCCCACCTGTGCCACCCAAGCCGGCTCCCTTTCTCCAGCTGCCAGCGGCCCCAGGGATTGGAGGGGAGGGGGCTCTTTTAGACCTTGGAAGGCCTGACCCAAGCCTGCTTGCGGGCTCTGCGTGCCCTGGAGTTTCCTGGCAGACACTGGGCTGTACGGTCGAGTCTGCACACACTCCTGGGTGGGGAAGGAGCCCTCATCTTCGTCCTCCTGGTCAGAAGGCTGGGAAATAGATGTTTCCCACCAACAAGAGGGACGGACAATCCTTCCTTCTCCTGGGCTCCTTCCTCCCACCTTTGCCGTCCAGAAAAGACCTTCTGACGAGTGGGGGTGGGAGGAGCCTGCGCCACACTCACCTGTGTGCAGCTGCAGCCTGTCAGAGTCCTGACTGGGCCGTGACGAGCAGCGGATGGACGCGGCCGGCACAGAGGGCAGGCACCTGACCTGTAGGCCCAGGAAGAAGGCCTCCGTGCAGCTCTGCAGGGAGGCCAGCAGGGCGCTGCCCAACAGCCCCTCACTCAGATCTGGGGGCAGAGCAGACCCGTCAGTCCCGCCTACTCCCCAGAGCAGCCCCCCAGGGTGCCCAACACTAAGGGATACCCTGCTGGCCCCGTCTATTCCCCAGAGACCCCCCCAGGGTGCCGAGCACTCAGGGATCCCTCGCTGGCCCCGCCTACTCCTCAGAACCCCCCAGGGTGCCCAGCACCCCAGAATCCCACCCTAGCACCAGCTTCTAGACCAAAAAGGCTGACTTGGACCTGCCTTTAAAGAGTGGTGAGTCAGGCACAGAAATGAGACATTAAAGCACATCATTTTTTAAAAGGTAAAATAATAAGAAGGAAAATGGAACAAAGGCCAATGCCCAGGTGAAGACCAGTGATCACAATCGCAGCTGGACAGGAGGCCCCCAATCCCTAGCCCCCCAGCACCATATTTCAGGCCCCGCCTGGGGTCCAGGTAGACACCCCGTGCTCAGTTCACGCCCTTGTCTCCACAGTGGGGTCCTGATGGCTCTAGGACCCCAGCTCTCCAGGACATGCCCTCCAGCTCTTCACCCAGTTGTGTGCCCCCAGCCCTCTGGGACACGGGGTACATGCCCCCCAACCCTGGTACCGATTGGCTGTAGGTAGATATGCTTCCGAGCGGGGCCCCGCCTCCTGGTCAGCAGGGCAGCGTGGAAGGTCTCAAAGTCCTCGGGGGCCTCGGGGCGGCTGAGGAGCCAGTCAAAGGCCGTGTAGATGAACGGGGTGCAAAACAGGGTCCTCTGGGGACTGTAGGCCTCGGCCAGGAAGAGCCTTTCAGCCGGGGAGAAGGCAGACATGTAGAGCTGCTGCAGGGCTGGGTCTGTGGACACCAGGGCGTCCTTCAGGGCCCGGGGGCCGAGGCTGAACTCCTGGGCTGGCCGGCACTGCAGCATGGTGGGCCTGGCCACTCAGGAGGGGCAGAGCTGCTGCAGCCCATGAACCCCCAGGGGACAGGGACAGCCACAATCTTGTCTAGAACCTTCCCGAGGGCTCCCTGCAGATGAACACTGGGGGCCGGCTCTGCCTGGCGTTGGGCCTTCTCAGCAACAGCGAACGGTGGCGTGGACACCTCTCGCCCGTCGGTGCCCTGCAGGGGACATGCACGCTGAGCGCTGAGGCCTGTTCTCAGACAGGGGTAAGGGGCCTCATGGGGCTGTCAGAGGGAGCCCGGGCCCCCCAAGACACTGCACTTCCACCCAGCAGAGCCAAAGGATGCCGTTTTATTTCATCCCCCTCTGGCAGGCTGGGTCCTTCACCAGCACCCAGTATGGAAAGGGTCCTTCCCCACAGCATGGACACGTGTTTCCCCAGAACGTGGCTAGGCCACAAGCCCTACGGGAACCCCACAGAGGGGCCCACAGGCCTGGTGAGGACAGCAGCCCAACACCCACTGCCCCCCCCAACTTTGTCCAAGCCCCAACAGGAAGACCACCCACCAAGGGGCCCCTCCAGGCAGGACACTGGCTGCTCCAGGCCCGCTGTGATCACCATCACCCGTGGCCCCCCGCACCTCAGATCCCAGCCACAAGCTTTCCTGGCAGGGCCCATGTGCCCAAGAGAGGCAGCCATGATCCCCGAGTCCACGTGGCCAGGCTGACCAGCCAGGCAAGCGTATGTGGGGAGGAAGACAGCCCCCATGGTGCCCAGACCCAGAAGTTTCCTGGGCACTCCCTAGGGGTGGGCACACATGCCAACCATGGAACGCTATAAATGGAGAGATACGCAAAGCAAGAAAGAGCCCTTTAGCTGTTGGGATAGACCAGGCAGGAGAGAAGCTACCATGGAGGGACAGATGGGCTGGGAGTGCGGTGATCAAGTCACCTTACAGACTGGAATTCTCCTCCTGAATTGGGCGTGAGGACTGGCGTATTGTGTGTGGGACAGAAACACCCTGCAAACCTACCAGTGAACGGCTGGCTCTGGTCACAGAGCCTGCTGTGGACTCTGTGTTATGTCTTGGTCCAAAGACACATGATCGGCAGGGGTCCTAGATGGGGTGGGGGATCCTCAAGGGACAGAGAAGGAGGGGTGAGGAAAGAGCAAGCGAGAAACCAGGGAGAAGAGGGTGCAAAGCGCAGAGAAAAGGGGGCTCAGAAGAAGAGAGCAGTACGTGCTGGCTCTTGATTTAGAACATCAAGCCAGGTATGCAAAACCTCTCTGCAGAGGAGAGTGAGGCCTCCCAGCCGGAGCTGGACAGCAGCACTGGGCCTTGTTTCTGTGAGTAGAGGGGAGGAAATAGCCACACTCCCTCCGCCAACCCCAGTTTAAAACGTGCATCCGGAAAATCACTTCATATGCACATACGCATGTATGTGTGTCCACCTGTGTATGTAAATACATATACATAGATACATAGAGAGGGAGATTTGGTATATAGAATTCATCAACTCTCCTCTGGAAAACTATCTAGCTATAACTTTTTGCAGGATATTATATACATATATATGTATATACATACACAGTTTTCCAGAATTAAGAGCTGGCTTCGATAAGGGGCGGGCCAGGATTGAACGCCCACTGAGATCAGTCCCAACACAGAGAGCTAGGTTTTGCTTTCTGCATATAATTTTTTTTACAAATTTAAGATACAATTACATGTGCAATCATATCCTTTTGACTTAGTACATTATGAGTATGTTCCCAAATCCTTAAACATTCTATAAAAAAATGCCATTTTGTAACAGCTTCCCCAAAACACCGTGATGAAAAGCTTGGTACATAACCCTGTGTTTCCATTTCCTTGGATAGATTCCCAGAAGAGAAGCTAGTCTGTGCAGATGTTTAAGGAATCTTGATTTGTATCATCAAACTGCTTTCCAGAAAGGTCATGCCAACTTACGACCCCCTCAGCCCCTGAAATTCTTAGTAGTCAATCAACAGCAAACAAAAATAATCACCAAGAGCCCTGAATCCCCACCATGCTCCAGGCGGGGCTTCATCGCTCTAGGATATGTGTCTAGTCCCGCCGGGCGTCGTGGGGTGTGGAGGCAGGACCCCCTGCTTTCCTGGCCCAGAGCTCACTGGACCAAGCAAAAAGGAGGAGGTGCCCAGAGCCTGCCCGACTTCCACCCTGCACCCAGAGCTGCCTTGAGCACCTGACACCTCGTGCATCTCACCAGCCTATTTTTGTATCTGGAGGCAGGTGACGTGACCCCCGCAAATGCTCCTGGCTCCTCTGAGACTTTCCACTCACCAACACCCCCACCACACCGAGCTGGAGTGAGAGGCCTAACCACCAACAGTCACCTCTAAATTTTTCCCTAGTATCATAGCTGCCTAGGAAGTACTATTTCCGTAACTCAGCGTAGCCTATAAATTGTGTGCTTGGACACCGGAAGGGTCTGTGTCACAGCTTTCTAAAGCAAAAGAAAACAAGACGGGCCGATGTCCTCAGGAGGCCCGAACCAGCCCCAGACGACACCCTCCTCACAGGCCGCCGTCCCGTGAACCCCAAGATGACTTTGCATCCAACACCTCATCTGAACTCACAACCAGCTGAAACGGAGCCACCAGGATTCACCGGTCTTATAGCCAAGGAGACAGGCTCCGAGAGGGAGGCCACATGCCCAGGGCTGCACAGCTCGGCAGAATCCAGACACGGTTCTCACGACTCCTAGGACAGTAGCCCTCGTGTGCAGGAGCAACTCCTGCCAACACCCACTCCCCTCACCACCTCCCAGACCCACTCAGGGGCGCCACTGCCAGCAAACACCTCTAACCCAGGCCAAGCCTCGGGAAATGAGAAATGCCTTTTTACCAAAAGTTCAAAGACCCCGCCACATCCATCCCAGGTCTGACTTGGACCTAAACTGTAAACCTCAGGCTCATCTCAGCAGTTCAGAGAGAACCAAATCACGTGGCATGGGAAGGGCCACAGCAGGCAGCTTCTCCAGGGCGCCAGAGGCTCGTGCAGGGGAACCAGTGACTACAGACCCTGCGACGGAAGGACCCCAGACATGGCAGCATCTGCAAAGGAGGCAGCCAGGAGCCAGCGCTGCAGTTCTCTGGTCGTAGGGTCCCCTGTACTGACACCCCTAGGGGCCCCCAAGAGCTCCTGCCTGTGTGCACTCTATCTCCCAATACTCCCTGTTCTGAACTTAAAACCGAGAAGTGTGTGACACACAAAAACACAGTCCTGCCTCCGTCAGCATCACACTCATGGGGGCAAATAACGTCTCAGGACAGTGACAATGGTTCTGACCTCACAGGTCCACTGCAGGGTCCCCGGGACACACCTGGAGAACAGCGTTTCCTTTCGGCACCCTCCTCCCTGGGACAGCTGTTTGCACACCTACGAGCTCCACAGAGAGCACATGTGTGTTTGGAACATCCACGTAGGACACCCACCCAGAGAAACCCCACAACGCCTGCCCCAGCTCACAGCCTCTGGCCACAGCCGCCTGAGAAGCGCTGAGAGCAGGGAAGAAGCGGCCAGGTCCACACTGGACGAGCCTGGGCTGGTGGCTCAGACCCAGCACACGGCTGTTGGAGCCTCTCCGTCCTTCCACATGGGTCCTACTCTCTCTGGGTCCAGACGTGGCCGTCCATCTGCCCGGACAGCATTTCCTCTCAAGAAGCCTGTGTGGCCTCATTCATCTTTCTGGGTCACTCCCGCCTGACCCTTCTATTCTGCTAGGTCATTTCTGCACAAGACTCGTCACGCAGAAGCTGGCCGTGTCCCAGAAGCCGGGTGCCACGGGAGGGAGCCGCAGTCAGGGCCAGCCCTCTCCACTATTCACCAACCTGCTAATCTTGGCAATGGTGGGTGCGCGGAAGGGAAACCTCCAACACCAGGCTGCCGGCTGTCCTTCGGGCTCTGCCACTGCCTGTCACTCTCCTCTGCCTATCACTGCAGGACAGCACTAACGAGCACGCGACACCTGCCATGCACCTGAGCTCCACTGCGTTGGCAAATTCCAGCCTCACAACCCTGTGACGTTTCAGGCGCTATTTCAGGTCACATGGCTGGGCAGTAACTGGCCCCCATTGCAAAGCCATGAGTCACACGGGAGCCCAAATTCTTAATATGCTAAAGGGGTTTCAGAAGCAGAGAAGGTCTAACTGTCGAGGTGGGACAGCAGTGGTGTCTCTGCCCTGCCCTACTGATACTGGGGCCACTGCCAAACTTTTCAGCCAGGCAGCCCTTCCTCTGGGGAGCCTGCAGCGTCCTCTCAGCCTCTGTTTTGCCCAAAAGCCGGGAAAGGGCATGTCCTGGCCACTTCCTCCCCCAGGAAGGGTCTGCCAGCGGAAAGGGCAGGTTGACCGGCCAGGCGAGCAAGGGTGGGTTGTCTCCAGCCTGGAGCCTGGACCCTAGTTCCCCCATCTGCCTGGACAGATGCCCCAGCCTTTGGGCAAGAAAGGACGCTCTGATTCTTGTCACTGAGTGCGCTTTACAAAACATGCCAGGAGCTGCATGGAGCTATTCATTAGCTGTCTGCCGGAACCTTCCAGACCTACTGATTTGCCCCTCGCAGAAAGAGCCCCTTGCAGTGCAGACCTGCGCTGTACAGGGTTTGAGGTTTCACACTTCTCAGAAGCCTTCCATTTGCTAGGAGGGGCACGGAGGGTTCAGACCACAGGTCGCAGGTCCCCTCGGCCTCCTGGCTTCCTGTTGAGGCTGCTGTCACTCGTGGGCACCAACTCCACTCCTGACACCGTTTCCTTCCCTGTGACAGAGGCAGGGAAGGACCCACATCTGCCCTCCTTCCAGCGCGCTCCCAACACACCAGAGGCTGGAGAGCAGCCCTCCAGGAGCCTCCAGGCTCCCAGGGGACACCCCCCACCGCCCACCCAGCTGGCCCAGGCCAGGAAATGCCTTCTTGCCTCCTGCCTGGGCTCTCCCCCTGCCCGTTGGCTCCCAGCGCCAGAATAGCAAACAGCACCCCGGCGCCCTTTCCCGGAAAGCGGATGGCCCCAGCGGTCGCTGAGTCCCCTCCCTTCCCCTTGCCTGTTCTGGGCTCCCCTACCGGCCACCTACCCTCTGAGACGTCGGGGTCGGTCCTGGAAGCCCCAACCCTGGAGCTGAGCGCAGCGCTGCACCAAGCCTTCCTCCTGCGCCTGCCGCGACCTCCCCACCTCCTGCCCCGGTGCGCCCTTCGTTTCCCCTCCGGCCTCGTGCAGCGGCTCGTTCGCCGCCGCCGGGGCGTCTTGGGGGCCAGCGCGGAGGGACCTGCGCTATGACCCAAGGCTTCCCGCCCGGACACTGCGCGCTCGGCTTAGCGTGCCGGCGCTGCCCACCACCACAGCACGGCGGTCCCCGCTCGGTCCCCGCCGGGGTCCCCGTGCCCCGGTGCTCCCCGCTGCGCGCCCCCATCCCCCCACCCACCTCGCAGCCTGGATCCTCCCGGCGCCCCTCTGTTCCCGGCCGCGCGCCAGACTCCTCTCGCTCCGCCGGTCCCCACTGCGCCCCCTCAGTCCTCCCACCTCCCCCCACTCCCCGCCGTGCCCCTACCTCGCAGCCCCATGAGCCCGCAGAGGCAGCAAGGACCGAGCACAGCGTGGACACTTGGCGTGGGCCACGAAAATCGAGGAGGTCCCGGCGTGACGTCAGCACGGAGCGGCAGGGACCGAGGCGCGACCGGGAGGCAAGTGTGAGGCCACCAGGCAGGAGAGGGGGCCACACCCCGCCTGCCGGTCTCACCGCAGGGCCCCTGGCGGGCGCACTGGCTGGAACTCCTGGGCCCCGCACATGGCTCACAGACCCTGACCTCTGCTGACTCCCTGCAGGGTGGGTGGGGTGCACCTGATGCTCCCAGAAATACCTGGGGGAGGACGGGGTTGGAGCCCGAGATCTTAAAGCTAATCAGGTGAGGGAGGTAAAGGCAGATGACCCCACGTGAGAGGTCATCGGAGCTCCCGGGAGACGGCACTGGCATCAGGGTTACCCCGGTAACGTGGGGGTGCAACTCCAATAATGACGCGCAGCCTGGCCGTGTCGTCACTGCCCCTGGGAACCCCCTCTTCGTGCGGCAGCCCTGCTATGAGAATGTAATTGCCATGTTTTTCAGAACGTTTTACATACCAGGCTCAGCATGCTAAATGTTTGACGTGTACCATCTTCTCTGCCTTGTAACAAGCCTGAGGCAACTGTCCTTTTTGTCCTCGACAGCCTCACCAGGAGCCCCACCGGGTGGGCCCTGAGAGCTTTACTGCGCGTCCACTCAGCCAGGTGTCAGGTGTCGGGGAGGGACCAGGCACAAGCACTGTGGAGGGGCAGGGAGCATGTCTATATGGGGACCCAGAGAGGAGGGGGTCCTGGAGGGGCAGGATGGGAAGAGGCCTTTGGACTTGGCGTCCTGGGGGCTTCTGGGGGCTTCCTTGGACGAGGCCGTGCTATGGAGGAGTGGGGCAAAGTCGCATGGGGAGGCCTGAGGGTGATGGCTGGTGGGAACTTGGAAGCCCAGACTGCTTTCAGGATTCGCGGTGTGACAGGAGGAGCGAGCGAGGGCGGAAGCTCAGGGGTGCAGAGAGGGAACGTCCTAGGATTGGGGTAGGGGCTGCCCTCGCCCCTGGGCAGAGATGGTTCATTCCACTGCACAGCAAACCCACACACCAATGGAGCATCCTGTTAAGGGGGCGCAGCTGCCTGGGTGGGCGGGGCCTGTGGGAGGCAGCTCTGCCCTTTGTTCTCAGACCCCTCCCAGCCTGGGGCTGGAATCCAGTGGGTGTCCTCCGACTGTCTCCCTGCCACCACAGCTGGGAGGGACCCTGAGGGACAGCCCTGGCACTGCGTTCCCAGGGGTGAGGCGAGAGGCTCCCTTCTGGGGTCAGGGACGCCTGGCCCCCCTCAGCCCAGCGGCTACAGGCTGATGGGCTCCGTACACTGGGCCCTGCTCCTCTGGGCTGCACCTCAGCCAGAGACTGGAAAGTGCTGTGTTCCCGGGACCCTCCCCCAGGCCCAGGGACACCAGGCCTCCTTCCTGATAGCCCACTTCCCAGGACCTGAGGCTGGTGGTGTGCCCATCACCCCCTGGGAAGCACAAGGATGAGGGAAACTTAAGTCACTGCAACTGGAAGTGGACTGGGCGGCAGGCAGGGCCCCAGAGTCCCCTAAGGCTGAGCAGGGCGATTTCGCCCTGGTTTCCTGTCTGTGGGATCCAGACAGAGGTGTTAACTGACGCAGCTACACTAGCTCTGGATTACGACTCAGGAGGCACAGTGAACAGGTGAGGTGGGGACAGGCACCCAGGCCGTGCCCAAGGTCACCTGGGTGGCCAGGAAGACTCCACCTCCTGGCCCCTCTAGCTGTGTTGGGGTCCACCTCCCAGCAGAAGCCCCCACTCCCCTGTACTTTTGGAAGCTCAGGAGCCCCTCCCTGGCAATCTACCGTGCTGGGGCTGGGCCATGGCCAGCTTCCAGGTCTCATTCCACTCCCCAGGGGTCCTGTCTAGGGGCAGTGGGCTGGGGGAGTTCGCTTGAGGGAAGGAGGGGCTCAGTCTCCACACACACCTTGCATGAGGGCCACCTTTTCTCCTGTGTCCAGGTCATCATGGCTGGTCAGTGGCCTCCTGCCAGCGGCCAGGAGGGTGGCACCCCACTCTGCCCACAGCTGTGAGTGTGCCAGGACCCTGTGCCACTACCCCACGCAGCAGAGGACTCCAAGGTCAGGGCGGAGCCCAGCCATGAAGGCGGTGTTACCACTCCCACGTGGAGACTCCCCAAGCTGCCCTTTTCCTTTGCAAACTTTTACGATAAGTACTTCCTTTGAGCAAGTGCTCCCGCTGACTGCAGCTTCCAGGCAGCCCGCCCACCCTGTCCTCCTGGCCTCATTCTGGAGAAATGCCCCCACGGATGGCTGAGAGATTTGTCACCATCGTCCCCAGAACTGCAAGGGATAGGCAATGATGCTATACCAGCAGATGTCCATTGTAAAGATTTGGAAAATTCTGACAAAAACAAAAAGAAGACCCCGTAATGTGACCATAAAGGGGGAACCTCTCAGCGTTTTGTCAGACAACCTTCAGATAACTTTTTTCTTCCGTATTTAAGTCTGTTTTTAAGGGACTTGCACTACGGCCTCTGTCCTGCGGGCATTTCTCTCGAGACACCCTCCTGTCCAGAGCCAGCAGCCGGCACCTCACTGACCTGCGCCATGTTTTGTTTCATGGATGAATCACCTGGTTTGGGGCATGTAGATTTTTCCCAGTTTCTCACTATTTTGCTCAGTATCTCACTGTGATAGTCTTGTTCCCATAAGCCTTTGTTGCGCAGGTACCCAATCGTCGCCCTATTGAGATAAATTCCTACAAGCAGATTCTGGCTCACAATCCTACTTTTGATGCGAGTTGCTGCGAGGATTTTCCGGTTTGTTACCTGGGGACAGAGAACTGGAACCTAAGAAAAGCAACGTGTTCAGGCCTAGAACTAGTTATACATGGAACGTGTGGGGTACCCGCCTGGCTACCCGCCCGTCCCTGCTGTGCTGGCCAAGGCACAGGAACAATGGACAGAAATTAGGTTGTCAAGCCTGCAGCTGCCTCCAGAGAGCACGTGAAATTGGAAGTCCAGACGTACCCCCTGCTCATCCAGAAGGTTCCTCGCCCTAAGATGGGGGAGCCCAGTGCCAGGCCCCCAAACAGAGCCAGCCGAGGCTTCAGGCAGCCGGCCCCAGTCAGCCCACCATCCCCTGCACATAGGACATATTCGGCTCAGACCCCAGACCTCTCTTGTAAAGGCATCTCATTACAGCCAGTTCTAGAAATGGGCCATGATGTGGGGTCCCTGTCTTTTCAGCCAGATGGACAAGGGTGCCACCCCCACCGCTGACTAGACAGATCCGGGTGGCCTGGAGAAGCCTCCTGCCCTCCCTGCACCTCAGCCTGCAGCCCCAGCCTCAGAAACTGCAGGTGTTTAAGAATGGGCCAGGGTGCCAAGGACACCTGCTCCTGAGGCGTTGTGGCCTGGCCTTCCTGCTTCTCTTCGAGTCTGGGTCCCTGCAGAAGAAATCCCACAGGGGGCTGGGGTCTTTGGAGAGAGCCTGCTGGGCTGGCCCCAGCACCTCTTCCAATAGGCACCACGGAGCTGCTGTTTGCTGCCTCTGCCTGCCGGCATGTTTACCAAGTGGTTTCCATGGCGACACATCTTGGCTCAGACAAGAACAGACAGTTCAGCCAAGATGGTCCCAATGGAGAAGATGAGATTCGAGGTTTTGGGGCAGGCAGGGGTGGGGGCCGTGAGTGCCGACAATGCCCTCACCCCAATCTATGCCTGCGCCCAGAAAAGGCAGCTCTGGGACTGTTCCTCGGGGCCACCAGCTGCAGGAGCTCACCTTCATTCAGTCACTCAGCAAACCTTCTGTTCTGGCTGCAAAGCTGCCTGAGATTTGGGCCTGGCTCACACAGGGCTCAGTCCTGTCCTGAGACCACCACCCCTCTGAAGGCCAGTTCTGAGCTTAAGCCTCAAGGGCCAGGCGTGCTTCTGCCTGCTGTCTTAGACTCCTGAGAAAACAAGCACGAGAATCAGCCTGGGCTGGTCTGCTAGGCGGCGAGCAAACATGAAGCCTGGGTCATCCTAGCTGAGACCACTGTAGACCGCTAGCTCTTGCTGACCACAGATGCACAGAGCAAGCCCAGAGCAACTGGCTGGCCCGACTTTAGAAAGTAAAATGTTGTTTCAAATCACTGGAACCGCAACGGTTACTTGTTCCACAGCTGTGGCTAACTGATACAGCCTCTTTCAAAGGCCCTGGTCAGCAGCCACCCAACCTCACACAGTCCGCACATGCTGAATGCCCTACAAGTTCCCCAGATGCCGAGTGTGGGCTATACAGACCTACTATGTGCCAGCCTGTACCGGCATCTAGGGCTGGAGATGCATGTAGAAGGCCCTTCTCTGCCTCTAGGAGCCCACAGCACTGAGAGGATGGCTTTACTGGTCCCAGCTTACAGGTGGGAGAGGTCGCTGACCTGCCCACGGCCTGTGACACAGGAGCAGGTGGGTGTGGCCACGGTACCCAGCTACATCAGCTTGCCGTTGTTCTCCTCACGGACACGTTTGGACACATTCACTTCCTGGGTAACTACATATTGGGTCAAAATTGGTGTGACCTTTCAGTCCCTATTCACTGAGGACTGTGGCTGTTACTGCCTGGGGGGGCAATGAGCAGGGCCTCCTCCCTCCCTGCTGAGAGGGACTTGTATCTGAGTGCTGCAACTTTCCCCACTATCTTGTCAGCACTTCAGCGTTCCTGAACTGGTGGTTTTGAGTATGTTACCCAGCATTTTTCATTGTTTGTTGTGTGATGGTTGGCCCACTTAATCTAGCCTGCTTCTGCTGGAAAGAAAAATCTGCTTAGCAACAGTGATGTTCGGCTGCAGCACCTTGATTGGGCATACCAGCCAAAGTCCATTCTGATTGGCTGGTGCCCTCTGTTCAGAGAGCATTTGCCTTTACCTGCCAATATATCTACCTGTTCAGTGTCCTTGTGGGTGGGATAAGGGGAGAGGAGACAGGGCCAATCCTGCCCCAAGTGGGGAGCAAACAGAAGACTCACCCCAATTGAAACTGAAAACCTGAAGGGCTGTGCTCTTGGGGAGGAATGATTCAGAATTAAACCTGCCCTCGCACCCTGCCCAACCCTCAGGGAACTGCAGCAGACTGCGTGGTAAGAGAAGCAAAATCAAAATGAAAAGCCGGTTCCTGAGACACCGGAGCTACAGACCTGCCCGTGCTGATTCAGGACCCCGGGATGTGCACCCGGGGGGCGGGTAGAGGGTCCTCGTCAGCCTCCAATCCCCACATGTAAGTTTCTCACAGGCAGTGAGCAGCAGTTAGGTGCCCCAGAGCCTATGGGAACAAGGCTGCAGCCCGAGCGGCTGTGTGGCGCAGTGGGCAGCGGCGGCTCCATCCCATTCACTCGGCCCTCTACCTCCCAGAACCTTCCGTCACTGGGCATGCCCCATGACGTCTGGACCACAGGATGTGCATGATGACATGTGACTTCTGGGTCTTGCCCATAAGAACCTCTCCTGATTCTCCAAGCCCTTCTCATTTCTGGTTTTCAAATGTTGAAGGAGCTTGCGTACCTGAGACAAATCCCAGCTGGTCGTGGTGTATAATTCTTTGTATACATTGTTGGATTCAAGTTGGTAATATTTTGGTGAGGATTTTTATACCTATGTTCATGAGAGAGAATGTCTTTGTCTGGATTTGGTGTTAGGGGGATGCTGGCCTCACAGAATGAGTCAGGAAATACTCCCTCTGCTTCTGTCTTCTGGAAGAGACTGGAGAGAACTGCTATCATTTCTTCCTTAAATGTTTGGTAGAATCCACCAGTGAACCCACCTGGGCCTCATGCTTTCTGTTTTGGAAGGTTATTAATTATTGATTCAATTTCTTTGATAGAAACAGGTCTATTCAAATTATGTTTCTTCTTGTGCGAGTTTTGGCAGACTACATCTTTCAGGGACCTGGTCCATTTCATCTATGTTATCAAATCTGTGGGCATACAGTTGTTCACAGAATTTACTATCCTTTCGATGTCCATGGGAATTGTAATGATGTCCCCTTTCATTTCTGATTTTAGTGATTTGTGTCCTCTTTTTTTTAGGGAGAAAAGCCTGGCTACAGGCTTATCAATTTTATTGATCAAAGAATCAGCTTTTGGTTTAGATGATTCTATTGATTTCATTTTCTATTTAACCTAATTTCTGCTCTATTTTTCTCTTCTGCTTCCTTTGAATTTAATTTGCTCTTTTTTCCCCAGTTTCCTAAGGTGGAAGCTTACTGATTTTAGATTTCTTCTTTCCTAAGATAGGCATTCAATGCTGTAAGTTTCCCTCTAAGCACTGCTTCTGCTGCAGCCCACAAATTTTGCTGTATTTTCATTTAGTTCAAATATTTTTAAATTTCTCTTTCTTCTTTGTGCTGGGTACTTTAAAACGTTAGGATGCTTACCTCTGGGGCGCAAATGGCAAAATCTCAGTTTTGCAGACAGGGAATCAGGTTCCGAGAGGAAATGAGTCCCCCAGGGTCAAACAGCCAAGAAAGGCAGAGCCAGGACCGGTGTACCTGTTTGGTCCCCAAGGACGGGACTGGATCTCAACTCCCCCAGATGTTACCACTGGTAGCTCTACCTGCCTGGTCAAGACGGTGAGCTTTGAATCACTAGACTCGGGGTGATTCTGGGGATTCAGAGGCTAGAAACCTGACCTTGGTTGGACCTGGGGTCGCTGTCGTGAGGAGCTAGGGTCTAAGGCCGGACACTCTCCAGCTTGAGCTATTTGCTTTCTGACCTTTTGTCATCCCTGGGGCACAGTGGGGTCCAAGCCGAGGATGCCCTCCCATACCCAGGAAGCACATGGACGGCCTGCAGGAAGAGCCCTCCTCAGTCACTCCCACCAGCCCCCAGGCCTGGGGCAGCTGCTGGGCACTCTGGGAACGTGGCGCTGACTCCAAGCGCTGTCAATCATTGTTAGTAGAAAAAGCCACTTTAATAACACATCAAAATGTGTGACTCTGACCTTGCTGGTCTCACCTGGTCTGGCTTTCCTGTGGATCCCTGGTGCAGCCAGGCCGAGCTGGAGCCCCTGGGACCTGAGGAAGGGACAAAGCTCAGCGGCAGAGGACCCAAGAGGTCACCACTGGGCGGCCTCAGTAGCAGTCGGCCTCGTTCTCCACCAGGGTGCCCACGGTGGCCAGCATGTCCTGCAGGAGGGACCGAGGGCTCTTCTCCACGTGGTCACTGCTCTCAGCCAGGGCGCCCCGAAGGCCCTCCAGGTCCACGGACCTCAGCACGGCCATCACAGCCTCAGGCTCCAGGTCCTCCTGGGGCTGGCCCTGCTGGCCCGCCCGCCACCTCTGCAGGGCAGCCTCCGCGGCGGCCACATTGGGGCTGCTCCCCGCCTCCTGCGGGCTGCCACAGGGAGCAGCCCTGGCCCTCAGGAAGAGAAGGAGGTCACAGGACTTCTGGGCCACGGGTCGGTCACAGTCAAACAAGGCTCGAAAGGCAAACTCAAAGAGCCGCACTCGGCAGAGCGCCTGTAGGGCCTGGGCCAGCTGGCCAGGCGGGGCCACCTCAGGGGGGGCCACGGCATAGGGACAGTGGGAGGCGGGCTGGCCCAGCGTCTGAGCCAGGAACACCAGCGCCAGCTCCAGGCCCTGGGCCCTGACCTCCCAGTCCAGGTCCTGGCTCGCCACCTGGAGCACCCTGGCCACAAACTGCTCTGGGTCCTCGGCCACTTCGGCATGGCCGTCCCTCAGCCACTCAGTGAAGACCTGCATGACAGCCCTCCGGGGGAAGCCCTCCGAGTCAGCGGACAGGATGTGCAGAAGGTCCAGGAGCAGGCTCTTCTGGAGAGAGGAGAGGACAAGAGAGGGTGGGGCTCCTGCTGACTCGGGGCACAGCAGGGGGAGCCCCCCCAACAACGCGCTTACAGGCACCGCGTCCTACGGAGCCCTCCAAGGCTCGACTATCCAATGGGGGTGACCACACCCAATGACAGGGGCCCTGGGAGGCTGGGTGGGAGATTCGGGAACATGCCTGACAGAGCCCTGACCCCAGACCACCCACCCTGGGCATCAGAACGGCTACTGGGGATGGCCATGCCGCCTCCTACCTGCTGGCCTCCTGGGTGCTCAGGGCTGGCGGGGGTGGCGCGCAGCCCCTGGCTAGAAAGCTGCCCCATAGCATTCACCGCACTGGCGCGGACGTAACTCTCAGGGTCTCGCAGGAGCTGCTCGGCGAGCTCGGGCACCTCTGAGGCCAGGAGTGTGTGTCTGAAGCCAGCCTGCCCTGGGGGTCCAAGTGCCAGAGCCAGCTGTGACCACAGGTGGCGCCCGCAGCTCCCCCCACTCCCGAGGGCAGTCCTGGTGGCCCAGGCTCCCAGTGTGCCAAGGCCCCCGTGCCCTGCACTCACCTCCCCAGCGTCTGGTCAGCTGGGTCAGGAACTCGAGGCCCGAGTCCCTCACCTCCCAGCAGGGGCTGCACAGGCGCTTCTGCAGCACAGGGAGAAGCTCTGGGGCGGGAGGGCGGTTCAGAGTGGCCCGGCTCACACCCGCCCCCCACTTCCAGCCCTGCCACCCCTTGCTTTACCCCTGGGAGGCCTGGGTTACCTCTGAGGAACTGCTGGCTGTGGGGGTCCATGTCGCAGCAGCCAGAAGGCTGGGGTGAGCTCCGGAGCCACCTGAGCGTGGCCTGGAAGGCCTTCTTCAGAACCTGGAGTGGGCAGAGCGGGGCTGCAGGGCAGCAGGGGCGGCCATCCAGCCTGCCCGCCGCTGTGTACCTCTCTGTGCTCCCGCCCCTGCCATGGGTATGAGATGGGGGCGGGGGGAGGGGGGCGGGCACCCGTGCCTCGTTTCTGTGAGGCGGAAGCAACAGAACTGGCATCCCAGACGATGAGACAGAGAGGAAGCCGCCCCCGTCAGGACCCACCCCTGCTGGGGAGACAGGACTGCTGCCCCGAGACATGACACACTGCGCAGGGCACCTCTGCCCCCAAGCCCAGGAACCCAAGTGGGCAAGCCTGTCACCCAGAGCCCCACCGCTGGCTCAGCAGCGTGTGGCATTAACTCTGTACCCACCAGGGCCTGACTCAATCATGAGCTGTGAGGATGGTACGTTTGTGTTTGCAGGGAACGCCGCTGAGCGTGTGGGCCCCAAGTGCAGGGGCCACCTGGCTCCCATTCACACCTCCCATCAAGAGCCCCCTAAGCAGCCTGGACGTCACCTGCTTTCCTTGGCCCAGCGTGCCCAGCACCGGTCTTCATCAGCACCAGGCCCTGGGCCAAACCCCCTGCAGTCCTGCCCCTCAAAGCTCACTCTGGCTCCAATGAGGGCTGGCAGGGGTTTCCCCCAAATCTACCTGCCTCCCCCTCCCCACCTTCCCCGCACCCCGTGCCTGTACCGTGGGGCTGGAGTCAGGGCTCTTGAGGGATTCCAGGAGGACAGCAAGCACCTGTGTCACCAACTCTTGAGGGCCTGAGACAGACACGGCAGGTGAAGTACCCCAACCTCCGCGGCACAGGACGGACTGTGTCAATCCAAGGACAGCAGGAGCAGAACCCACTGGTCAGCTGAAGCCCCGCCCCAGAGACAACACGCAGAAGACAGCAGTCCCAGGACGTCTGGGAGCACCAAGGGAAGTGTGGCTTGTGGGGCGTGGCCAACGCCAGAGCGGGGTGAGAATGCCTTCTCACTCACCTAATCCCTGAGCCAGCGTCCCCAGGAAGTCAAGGGCTGCTCGCTGCACCCGGACACAGCCCACCAGGATGACACAGAGGCGGCTCCCCACATCAGAGGTGGGAGCTACCGAGCCATTGCAGAACCGCAGGATTGCCACCGCAGCTCCAAGCAGGGGCGCCTGGGGCCAGGGTGAGGGACGCTGGGGCTGGGGGAGAAAGGAGGGTCAACAAAGGCCGCGAGGCATGCCACCAGTGTGGACGCCAGCCAGGGCCACACCTACCATGGGCTGCAGCAGCTCCACGTGGGCCAGGGTCTGGCACAGGAGACCCACGCAGGTCGACTTGGAGGACAGGAGTGCGTCCACCACCGCGGAGTCACCTGTGGTCCCAGCTGGCAGGCCTGGAGGTCGAACAAGAAACAGCTCTTAGTGGGGCATCTGCTGCACAGCCACCGCAGGCCTGGCCACCGCTCACCACCCCCTTGGCCACCACCTGTCAGACATTAGGACTGGGTGGCTTGCCCAGGGTGACGTCCAGCTGGCTAGAACTGGGGTCTGAACCTGTCTGCAGGGCTTGCGAGCAATCGAGCCCCAGCTCTCCCCACAGCCTGTAGGTCAGGAGGCTCAGCTCCGTCCGACGTGGGCACCGGTGCTGGACCCTGCGCTAAATCCTCCACCCGGTGTGCGGCTGAAGCAAGTCAAGTCACAGCAGAGGAGACCCACCCGTCCGTCAGAGCCCAGACGGGACTGGCTCAGGGACCACTACATGGCCCAGGCCCAAGGCTTGCAGTGAGGGAACAAAGGCTGGCTGCTCTGCGGCCACCATGGTGCCCACTAGGGTGACACTGCCCATTAACTCTGGGATCAGGACGTGAAGACGTGAGCAGCAGTCACAGCTAAGACGGCAGCCCACATCCAGCCCCATTATTCCAAGTTGGGCAGCAAGCGGGTCTCCTGCTGCCCGTCAGCCTGCCCTGACCAGGGTCCCACCCTCCCGTGCCGACCCACCCTTCCCAAGGGGTGTACCTGGGAGCCCAGGGGCCTGAGCAGCGGCTTCCAGGACACAGGCCAGGGGCTGGAGGAGGACACCAAAGGCCTGGGCTCTTAGGGTCTGTGGACTGAGGACAGAGAAGGTGGTGAATGCTGCTCCCCAACCTGAGGCAAGCTGGCTGCCCTCCTACTGGTGGCCCCAGCAAGTTTGGGGCAGAGGTGCTGGCACTAGGCATCTGGGCACCCCCTTGACAAACAGCTTCCTGGCAGGCACCAGGAGGCACCCAGGCCACGGTGTGGCGCTCCCTGGGGGCTGCTAAGAAGCGCCTCCCCAGGCCCCAGGAGCAGCCCAGGGGGGGCCTGGCCACACCCCCGCCCCCTCCAATGAGCGTGCCAGCCCAGAGCCACGGGGCAGTCCCCACCTCTGGGAGCATTCCCAGGGGCTCCATCTCCTGCTCGGTCGAGATGTCCTTTCCTACTTCTAGAAGAGGGGCTAGCCGCGTGCTTGGACCTGGGCTGGGTTCGGGGGGCTAAGCCAGCACAGAGCTCTCCTTCTAGGCCGGCTCCTCGGTCCTCCACCCACTTGGACCACTTCGTCTCTGAGCACCCAGAGGCCCTGGAGACCAGAGCCGGGCATAGCTGCTCCCGCCCCTCTGGGGAATGGGTCCTGAGGCCACTTTCAGCCCTGGCCCAGGCCAACACGACCGGTTCTCATCCACACAGAACCCTGGAGTGACATCCCCATCCTTCCCGCCTCTCGGGACCCCAAGCACATTTCCAGGGGGCGCACAACCCTGTCCCTCCAGAAAGCTGTCCAGCCATTCCTGCCTCCTGGGTCCCCCAAACCATCCCGCAGCCCCTAATACCCACCCCAGGGTGTGCACATGGGGGCAGTCCGGGGTTCACAGGCTGAGGCCACGAGGAGCGGGCAGAGGGCAGTGGGGTGAGCCAGTCCAGATACCAACCCAGCCCAACTCTAGGCAGAGAAGCTCCAAGAGTCTGTTCTATGCATGGAGCCTCTACAGCTGTTGTTGGAAGAGGTATCCTTCACTACAGAATGCGGAAGCCGCAGCCTGCACCAGGGCCTGGCCTGGCGATCACCCCGGATGGCAGCCTGTGACTGCTCTGGCTCCTGGAGCGCCCTGTACTTCCCTGACCACGGAGGCCTGGGCTGAGACCTCTCCACTGCCCCCGCACAGTGAACCCCAATCCTCACCAGGCCTGCAGTTTCAGGACCCCCAAAGCCAGAGGCCCTGCTTGCGTGCAGCTCAGATGGCTCAGGGTCTGTGCCAAGGTCTCCCATAGGCCACAGTTGGAACTCAGCACAGGAGAACTGCAGAGAAGACCCCAGAAAAAGAAAGTGATTCCTGTCCCACCACCAAAGGCCACACAGTGCCCAGTGGGCCTGCTGTCCTAGGGCTGGGCGTGTCCACCAGGCAAGGAAGGTCCTTCCCAGGTGTGGGGCTTTCAGACCCCATGCTGTTCCCGCTACTGGAGGCCGAGCTCGGGGAGCCAATGAGGTGTGGCCCCAGGTGTGACCGCTGCCCTGGGGCCTCCCGAGGGAGACGAGCACACACCCCCCTCTGCCCCTGCCCAGCCGCGCCCCTGGGGACCTGACCGGGCCGCGCTGAGGAGGAGGTCCACCAGCGAGTGTGCCGCGGGGACGGGGTCTTTCTTGAGCAGACAGGCCACGAGGGGACTCAGCCGCACCCAGAGGGCTTGTGTCCAAGGGCTGTGGCAGTGCCCGAACGTGGTACTCAGGACGTTCAGGGCCTGCGTGACCTGCGGGCTGCCGGCGGAGCGCAGGGACTCTTCTATGTGGTCCACGATCTGCTGGGCACATGTCGGCCAGTCAGAAGCCTGCGGGCCGGGGTGTTCCTCAGCTTGGCCTCGCATACACAGAGCCAGGACGTGTGCCAGGAGCTGCCCGGCTGCCGAGGCCACAAACAGGCTGGGGTCTCCCTGCAAGGAGAAGATGGTGCCCAGGACACCTAGTAGGGAGGGGAGGGGAGAGAACAGTGTTCAGCGGAGACATGGCTTCAATCAGCAGATGCCGGAACCCCAGGGCAAGGGCTTGCACACGGCCTGCAGGAGGCACCCTCAGAGGCCATGGCCCTCTGCTCAGAAGCCAAACACTTGGAGCGGCAGTTTCACGAGTGATCAGCACTGTTTCCCACTGCGGCTTTAAACCCACAGAAACCTTCTCTGCTTCCCAATTCCTTCCAGAGCCAGCCCAGCTGCTAGGCCTCCCCTGCGTGCCCAAGGACTCTAACCCCTAGTTCCCCCAGACAGCCCCGTGATACCCCAGCCACGTTCAAAGAAGAGAAGACAGAACCACACCACATCAGGCAAGGTGATAGGGGGCATGAGGGACACTCACCGCAGCCCACCAGGAAGTGCAGGGCGCTGGGGTGCTGGGCCAGGGAGCGCAGGCCCTGGATCCAGCCACTGCGCACGGTGGGGGCAGTCCAGGCTGCTCGGCCCAGGGGGCCTGACTCCCCGAAGAGCCCCCGCAGCAACTCCCCCTGCTGGGAAGCGGAGAAGGAATGGTGACCTGGGCATGTTCCCAGGGCACAGGCGCTCAGAGATGGCTCTCCTCTCATTGGGGCTGTCCAGGCACTTCTTTGGGGAACTTTCTCATGGGCCACCAACAGGGAGCCCCTCGGCAGCTGTGCTCCTGAGCCGTGGCAGGTGGCCACTAGTGCCAGCCAATGGCGGCCACAGAGCCGCTACCTGCCTCCCAGAGGAGAATGGTTCATCAGTCCCATCACAGTTCTCCAGAGCAGCACCAGCAGCTCCATCTCCACAGGCCCAGCTCTGACCAAGGACCCCCAGAGGTCTCCACAGCCTACTGAACTCCTGAGCTTGGCATGTGGGTCCACCAGGGCACCACCCACCTCCAGGTGTCCCTCACCAAATGCCCCAGCATACCTGGTGTGTCAGGCCTGCCCCCCCGCCCCCACATATTCAAACCCTTACAACCGTGGGAGCTCACCTCCCCCACAGAGCTGAGCCCCCCAGCGGACAGTGGCTAACTCCCCACTCAACCCCCATCAGCGTACAGATGTCCACGGTACAATTTCCTGCCATTTGCGTAAGATTCTTGATCACCACTGGGCTTCGGCTTGCTGTGTGGGAAAGCCTGGCGCTGCCTCTCACAGAGCGAGCCCCCACTGGGGTAGTTACTGGCTCTGAGCCTAGTCTGTCTCAATGACAGGCCCCTGCTCAGCCCAGCCCAGGCCATGGGTATCCTGCCCAGCAACAGCCCTACCCTCAAGGGACAGAAACCATCCAGTCACCTCAGGCCCAGGACAGGGACCATGGGGCCTTGGAGACGCACCTTCAATCACTCAAGGAAAGAAGTCTAACTGTACAAGGACCACAGGCCTGAGGGATGCTGCTGCAGCCGCTCACAGGGAAGCCCTCTGTGGGACCCGCCTTCACTTAGGGGGCCCCCAGGGGCGGCTCACAGCTGATGGGAGGATACCAAGGCTCCACCCCTGCCTCAAGCAGACTGTCTGCACGGCCCTGGCCCGGACACTGTACTGCAGACAGCAGGGCCAGTGCCGAGCAGCGGGCCACGAGGGACCCTTGAGGCTACCAGACCACCCAGCAGTCTGAAGTGGCAGGTGGAAAGGGAACAGGAGGCCAGCCCAGTGCTGGGGGCCTGGGACAGAGGACAGTAACCTTTGCCCTGCAGCTCAGAGCCTACAGCTGGCCCATGTTCCTTGTCCCTGCCTACAGGGGACCAAACTAGACTGAGGGCAGTCAGCAGCCTTTCAGGCTCCAAAGCCACGGCCGGCCTCAGCCGTGGCTCAGAAGGAGGAGGGAGGAAGAAGGAGGATGGGAATCGGGATGCACCCAAGGTACCAGTGCAGCTGGCAAAAAGCTATCTGCTTGTGACTGGGCTTTTACTCTGAGAGAAGCAGATGATGAGACCAGGTCCCTCAAGCAGCCGGCGTCCTCAGGGTCTAGTGTGAGTCTGCCAGTTCTGTGGGATTTTTATATGGGCCTGCACTGTCTCCTTATCTGGGAAATGGAGACAGAGTCCCAACCAGCTTGTTGGCCACAGCTCCTAGGATAACACGAAGGGGACTCTGAAGTGCTTGACAAACTGCAAAGCACCACAGGTGAGGGTGGATGGCTGCACATGAGGGGAGCAAGCACAGTGACCCCTGAAACACACTGCAGTGCAGCGAGGTGCCACAGGACAGCCTGGAGAGTCTGCCCCACAGCAAGCTGGGCTGGGCAACTGCTCAGGCAAGGAGCACCCATATTGTCCTCTCTGCCGGTGGCTCGGACACAGCTGCCCCGGGGCTCACAGAAAGTGCATGTGCCTCCACGACTGGGTGAGGCTCTGCAAGGTGCCAAGATGCCATCGCCATGACTGGCAGGACCAGACAGGCTCGCATCAGGGATCAGCTGACCAATGACAAAGCCAGCTGCGCCCACCAGGGGTGCACAAAGTTGTAAGACACACAGCTCCGGGGAATTCTCCAAGTTCCCATGGCTTGCTGCTAAGAAGAAACTCATTAGTCAGCCATTCATTCAACAGGACCCATGGTCTCAGTGAATCCTCCGGCACCAGAGACAGGCATGATGCTCACCTCTGTCAGGGCAAGAAATCGGGGCTCAGCGGACATGAACTTGGGCAAGTCCAGCCAGAGGGTAAGTGTCAGAGCAGAGTCAACCCCAGCTCTGTCTTATTTCCAAGGATTTGCCCCTTCACCCTGATCTTATTCTTGGTGAGTTTAAACTCAGGAATAAAAAGCTTATATGAGACACAGGCGGTGGGGTTGGGGAGGGGGAAATGACACGGAGACTTAGAGACTGTCACAGCCACCACTGCTTTATGTACCTGCAGAAGAAACTGCGCACCTCTCAGTAGTCCACTTGGTGGGAAGGCCCAGGCTTACCTGAAGATACTGGAAGCAGTTTTCCTGGGCTGCCAGTATCCCTGCAAGACGGAGTGAGAAGGAGAGGACTCCGGAGCTCAGGTCCTGGGGTTTCAGCACCTGGAACAGCAGCTCCACCAAGCAAGGATTCTCCTGTAACAGCAGGACACTGGACCCTAGAGACAGGCCCAGGCCAGGGAACATGTCACCAGGGGCATAGTACGACGTGTCCCCCAAAGGACAATTATTCTGGCAACTCCCAGAGAAACTTTCTTTCAAGTTGTTAGAATTAGCAGTTTAACTGGGAGAAAATATTTGCAACAAAGGACTCATAACTTTAATACAATGTGGGGAACAAACTAGAAAGCCAACACCTCAACAGCAGGTAAGGGACATGGACAGGAAATATAAATGGCCGACAAATCTGAAAAGATGTTCTGTCTTGCTGATTATGAAAAACAAATGCAAATTCAACCAGAAGACCATTATTCCCCTCTCATATGGATAATTTTTTCTTAAACTGAGAGTACCTGGTACAAGAAAGTCCAATGGAATAGGCATTTTCGCCCAGACTGGGCATTTGAAATGTCTACGCTCAACTATGCAGTTGTTCAAAAGTGCCGATGGGGGAAAAGGTAATTGGGGGCAAAGGCTGGGAGAGTTCCTGTAGAGGGCTCATGCTGAGAGAACTGCTGAAGGCTGTGGTTCACTAAGGAGGAAATGAGCAAAGCGAAGAAGAGGGGGGCAAGAAACAGAGACCAACAGGCTCATGGGCAAATGTGAAAAGGCACTGACTTTAACTTGTGACTTTTTTGTCCAGTTTGCCTGCAAGAATAATCACTAAAGAACATAAGTGGAATGCATAACTTCAAAGCCATAAGAAAGAGTTTAAAAATCTGAAAGCTTTATCAATCCAGTGGAGGGCAGAAAAATGATGAAGGAGCAAAGACAGACATGGGAAATTAAAAAAATATGAAAGGATATGGTGAAAATAGGTTCAAATGTAACAGTAAGCTCAACAAATGAAACAGATTAAATTGTTAAAAGAGCTGTTCAGATTAAATTAAAAGCCAAAGGCTAGCAACATACTGTTTATAGGAAGCGATGAAGTGTGACAACACAGACCAGCCCAGAGTAGACTGGTGAAAAGAGACAGCAGGCAAATTCTAATTTTAAAATAGCTGGTGCAGCAAGAGTAAAATCAGACAATACCAACTTCAAAGCAAAAAGTATTATCAGTGCTTTAGGAAGAAAACTCCTTGTTCAAAGAGACAAATCCCAGAAGATATAACAGCCTAAGCCTGTGCATACCTAACCTAACTTCAAAGTATATATTAAAGGAAAAAAAGAATCTCAAAGAAAAATTGTTGAATGCACAATCTTAGTGTAAGATTTTTCCATACCTCTGAGAAACAATTAAAACAAATTAGCAAAAACAGGAGTCAGCAACATAAACTTGAACTAAGGATGGAAACTATATAAATAGAACACTTACGGAAACTGAAATACAGATGTTTTCTAACCCTGATGTAATAAATTAGAAATCAATAAGAAAGACTGAAAAGGAACCCGTTTTAAACCTAAAAGATATACACTTGTAAATAATTTATGGTTAAAGGAAAAAAATCATAATGAAAAGCATAAAAAATACTTGGGACTAAATACAACAAAAGTACTACATAGTAAAACTTGTAGGGTGCAGCTAAATGATACTTTGAGGGAAATGTGTAGCCTTCAATACATGTATTATTAATAGAAAACAAGAAAGATCTAGATATTCAACTCAAAAGAGATTAGAAGAACAGGGTAAGCCAAAGTAAGTAACAAATAGCAGAAATCAATGCCATGGAATCTGTCCTAAAGCAGTTATCAGCCAAGAGAACAAATGAGATTTATGCACAAGGAAAGGCATGACGGCATTATTTATAATAATAAAGCATTAGAAACACCACCTAACAATACTGGAATGATTACATAGAATACAGCAAATGACATACAGTCAAAATCAATGTGTTCTGTATGGAAAACACCCACTATAATGGTAAGAGAGAAAAGGCATGACACCAAGTTGTATTACAGCGTGACCTCATTTTTGTAAGAAAAATACAACTTTATAACGTGTTAGGAAAAAAGGCTGGAAGGAAACAAAAATGTTGACGGTGGTTTAATTTTCCTCTTTACTCTTTTGTGTTGTTCAAGTTCTATTTAAATATATGTATTACTTTCATAATCAGAGAGAAAACGAAACCGATTTCTTAACAAAGAAACAAACAAAAAAATGTATTGAGAACAGAAAACTAAGCTTGTTGTGCCCGCTGAGCCACCTAGCATGTACTCAACAACAGGAAGCCTGACTCGTGGCTGGAATAGGCTCTCCCTCTCCTGGTTACACCCTCAGGCTTCGGCCAATGGGTCCCGGATTAGCCAGGGGGAATGTTTAGGATGTGAAGGAAGTGACACCAGATATACATCCCTTCCCAAGACAGAGGAGCCCTGCGCACCCTCTGACCTCTGTTGAAGTCCACAGCAGCACCCTCACTCTTACCTGCTTCAGTAACCGTCTTAAACCAGTCCAGCAGCTTCTCCAAACAGGTGTCATCCGCCACGGGCTGCCTGGGGTCCGCCAGAACAGCGCAGAGAGCGGGGAGGAGCTTGGAGCACTCTGGGTCCATGATGACACACTAGGATCCTGCAAAGGAAATGTCAGAGCTAGACCCCACCTCCGCACCTCACAAGCAGCCCCCACGCCTGCTCAGGCCCCGGGGCTGTAAGACCAGATCTTCAGCGCACTGCAAGGCTGGATGCAAAGCCTCAGGCTGGGTGGGGCAGGAGCACCAAGGCCAGGAGTCTTGGAGGCACCACAGGGCTGGGAGGAGTGTGATCCAAACCACGAGGCCTTAGGAGCTCAAAGCCACCAACCTGGGACTCCGGTGGGAGGGGAAGAGCTTGACGCTCACCTAGGCTGCGGGTGGGCCAGAGTCAGGGGTGGGAGTGCGTTCTGGAACAGCCCCGTGTACAGGGGAAGCGTCTCAGTCGTGTTGGAAATGTCTGTCCCTACAGTCAGTGCGTCTGCATCCGACACCCCTGCACCAGGCTGCGGCGTGTACCTGCGCGCTCAGCCTTGGAGCGGTCGGGTGCCCTCGTGTAAACGTGTTAATATGCGCTCCAAGTGGGACAAGTAACCAGCCTGTGGTCCGCGGTGAGGGAGGGCGCTGAGGAGGGAGCGCGGGGGTGGCCAGGGGCTCTGTCGGGGTCAGGAGTTGGTGTGCCTGGGCCGGGGCGTCAGTCGGCCACTCCGGGAGAGGCCAGGTCCCTGCGGAAGGAGCCCTCCCTGCAGGTGCGCGTCAGTTGCAGGCCTGGGACCCCGCCGCGGACGCCGAGCCCGGGCCGGGTCCACAAGAGGCGCGGGCCGGTGGCCGCGGGGGTGGCCAAACCCAGCCCTCGCCGCGTACGCCCGTCCCAGGCCGCTCCCCAGCACTCGCCCTGGGCCAGTGACCTCGATCGCCGGCCACAGTGATGCGACCCCTCCTTCACGCGCGCCTCACCCGCTCCTCGTCCGTCCGCCGCCACGGCTCCGCCCCCGCCGCCACAGTCCCCGCCCCGGGCCACGCCACCAGGTATGAAGGGGGCGACTACAGGACGGCGAGCGGGAGGGACCCTGGAAACCACTCTGGGAGCCAGAGGGACGGACGCTGGGCACGGACTCAAGCTGAGAGGTGTGGGGACAAGCCGGAGCCAAACTGGCCTCCGCAACCCAGAGCCAGCCACCCCCGCACGCTCAGTGGTACGTGCCCACGGGTCCGGTGGGCATTGCGCCCGTCCGGGAGGCGGGGCTTCCTGAGGAAGAGGTAGGGCTGAGCCCGGAAGGGGCGTGGCCTGCCCAGCCACGGATGCTTGCGTCTGCGCCGGCAGGAGGGAGACACGTGCTAGAAAGGGGCGTCGTCGTCATTGAGGCAAAGTCCGTGGCTTTTGACGTGCTGGGTGCGGGGGACTCTCAAGGCCCAGGGTGAAAACCAGGCTCACCTTTCCAGAGAGTCAGTGTTTCAGCAAGATTTTAGGGGAAACACCAGGTATAAGAAAATAGACAGCAGAATTCCTATGGGTATTATAATACAATAAAAAGAGAACTTTAAAAACATTGATTTAGATTGGGGTACCACTTCGCACAACCACCCTTCCTGACCTCCCCTCACCTTAAACTATTTGGGTGGAAAGGTTTGAACTGCACTGTTAACCTTCCCTGAACTGTGACTTTTTCTTGTAAAATGGGGGTGTAAATACCGGCCCGACAGGGTAGTTGTGGGAGGAAAAAACTCTTAGATAGCACTGTGCTAAGTGCTTCACTTAATAGAGACTCAGGTGATTCCGCAGCTCTAGGCGGGTGGGTACTATCGCAGTCCCCTCAGATGAGGAAACTGAGGCACAGGGGGTTCACTCCTACGGTCTCACAGCTAGTGGGTTGACAGGCTGGATTTGGACCCAGGCCGTCTGGCTCGAGAGTTGCGTACTACCGTATTATAAGGTGCACAATTCCTTACTGGAAACTTTTGGGGACAAATGGCTGAGAACTCAGAGTTGTTCCGATTTCAGAAGAGTTACATGATATACACAGGCTGTGTATGAGATTACAACCCCAGCAGGGTTCAAGAAGCAGCCCATGATCAAATGCATTAACAGCTCTGCGGGAAAACCCACTAGTATATTCTCCAAGTGGAATAAACACTGCAAATAACCTCAACTCACATTTGTATAACAAATGAATTGAGGTCAAGACAGGTTTGCCAACAAATTATGAAAGGTTTTCTGAGGCTTTTAGAATTCACAATGGCAGATAAAAGGTCATAGACATGTACAGTCTGTATAATTAAATGAGAGAAAAGCAAGTGAAACAACAGAAGCAGAAAAGGCAGGGAGTTTGCAGAGACCCAGGAATAGGAGTGGAGCACGAGGCACAAATGACAGGTGTTTTAGTCAGTGAAAGCCCTCACCGGCCACGTGGACAACACCTCGAGAGGGTAAATAGAAGTTGCTGAGCAGGTGAGCAGCCCGGTAAGTCGCCTTTTATAAACAAGCTCCTGGGAGAGCATGGGGTTGCTTTTCTGCTAGGATGCATGAAGGTCCCTGGCCCCACGGTCTAAATAAGGAACCAGAACTCGGGGAGCAGCCTCTACCTGCCACCCCTCAGGAGCAGGGCTCCACAGAGCAGAGGAGGAGTGCCAATGAGTGAAGTGGATCATTTCAGAACAAATTCAATTTTACTATTTTAAATGCCATGCCAGTGGTCGGACTACCTGCAAAGCGTTACCTGTAGCTTCTATTTTTGAGGCGCTTACCATGTGCCAGGGACCGTGCTGAGTTTCAGTTCTGTTAGCTCCTTTGATGCCAATCAGAGCCCTGAAACCTGCCCCATTTTGCAGACAAGGAGTCCAGTGCAAGACGACAAAACCTGGGCTCCTGACCACTAGCCGGCTCGGTCTCGCCTTCTCGTGGGGAGGCAGCCTCAAAACCACCAAGTGGCTCACCCCCTTTTTTACACAGATGAGGAAACTGGGGAGCAGAGGGCCATGGCCCCCGAGTGGGTGGGTGCCAGAGCTGGGGCTCTGATAACCGGCCAGGCAGCCTTTCTACGGCGCCCACTGTCCCAGTGTGAGGACCCATTCCTGCGGTCACATCACAAAAATATCACCGTCACGTTGCACGCATTCTGGAACCGGCAACTGTTCTGAGCACTTTACGGACATTGACTCATTTAATCCTCACAACAAGCCTTCTCTCCACTTTCTAGTTGAGGACACAGAGGCACAGAGAAGTCATACGACTCGCTGGACGTCACGTATCTATTGATCAAGCACCTGCCATGTACCAGACTGTCCCAGGTGAGAGCGAGAGAGCGGTGAGTAACACACAGCTCCTGTCCCAGAAAGCTTACTGTCTAGACACGGAATATCCTTGTAGACGATGTCAGGTGACGGGGAAACAAGGCGGGAAGAGGGGACAGAGTAGATGCCCAGGGAGACCTATATGGAAAGAAAGAGCAAATCATATTTGCTAACAATAAGAAACGATCCCTGGAGCCCAACGCTCCTAAAGATCTTCGTAGTAACTTTGAGTGCGATACAAACTTTTGTTTTTTTGTGTTTGTTTTTTTGTTTTTTTTAATTGTCCTGTGGCTAGACCAGAACCCTAGGGCCTAAGATGGAGGTCGAGGAGAGTTTTCTGGACGCCAGTCGTTCCGAGCTAGCAGTCGGTAACACCGCACAAACCCCTGCACCTTTCAACGTTAACCGAATACTTTATCAATGTCCTGCTCTGCTGACGAGCTCACAGCCTTGTCGCGGAGCCTTTACGAGAAGGGCGTGGACGAACCTGTAAACTGTTAAGCACCGCGGCTGCGCGGTTTCAGCTCGGCGCGGATCTCCGCCCGCACCTCCGGGAGCACAGCCGGTGGGCCCGCGGGTGTTGCCGAGCATGCGCACGGTCGGCCCGGCGCACCAGGCGCCTCATCCGGGGCTCTAAGGGCCGGCGCTGTTGCCATGGCAACGGGGTCGCGGCGGGCGCGCGGGCTGACCCGGAGGCTGCAGGCGGCCCGGCGGCCCGCGGAGCCCCAGTGCCGGACAGCCGCTCCTGCAGCGCTGACAGGCGGCCTGGCCGCGCCGCCGCGATGTCGCTGGGCACCGGGGATCCGGCCTCGGAGACGGTAAGTGCGGGCGTGCGGGCCTCCTCGCTCCCTCCAGCGGGCCGGGTGTGCCGGCCGGGGAGCGGGCGGGAGGAAGGCGGCCCACGGCCGGCGGCGGCCGGTGACAGCTGCCATTATTGTTGGCGCATAAGCGCGGACCTCAGTCCCCTCCCGGGTGCTGACGGCCGGCGTCGCCGCTCCCCGCCCAGCCTCTCGCCGTCCCAGGTGGGAGGGAGGGAGGCCCAGGCTCTGGGGACGGCCTCGCCCGCGCTGGTCGGGGAAGGCTCCCCGGAGAGGCGCCGTCCCTCCGGAGGTCAGGCCCCCGGGTCAGGACGCGGGGCCTCGCAGCTCCTCCTTCCCGAGTGTTCCCGGCACAGCAACTGCTGCGGGCGGTGCGTGTGAATTAACTGCGTTGCGGCAGCGGGAGCGCGAGGCAGCCACCCGAGCCTTGGGCGCGGGGGGAACACGCTGCGCGGAAGTGAGGGAGGCGGGGGTGCGGGAGCGGGGCTGCGAGGGCGGCTGCGGGGGGCGCGGGGCCGTGGGCCGCCGGCGCTGTCCTGCAGGGGGCGGTGTGGGAGCAGCCGGGAGCGGCCGCCGGGCGGAGGCTGCACGGGTCCGGGGCCGACCGCAAAGCGCTGGGTCCGCGTGGGGCGGGGGCGGGACGGCCGTGGGCACAGGCCTGACTGCCGAGAGCCTTGCGGCGCGCAGGGGGCGGCTTTTCTGCAGGGCCCCGCGGGAAGCCTGCGGAGGGTGCCGGGCAGCGGGGCTCACCCGGAGGAGGCCTGGGAGCCGCTGAAGGCTGCTCTCGGGGCGCGGGGCACGGATCCTGCCCCGCATGTCTGCACGGGCCTCCGCTATGCGCCGTCATTGCGAAGTAACTCCTCGTGTTGTGATTGTAAAACGAATCCACGCCCACTAGAGAAAGTGTGGAAAATTAGTTACCTGTAACCCAACTGCCTCCAGAGAACCAGTCGCGTTTGGTGTATTTCCTTCCCGTCTTTTTACCGTGCATCTTTTCCCCATGCGCTTTTGAAAATTGAGGTCATGTTTATATGGTAATTTGCTGTTAGCATTTTATCATATCCCCGTATTTTCCAGAGCCTGATTTTAAAAATTCTAACCCGTGGCTACCCCTGTGTTATTTACCCATTTCCCTGCTTTGCTCTTTTGTGTTCACTTTTTACTGTTAGAAACGTTCTTACACACATAGCATTTGTTAAGCCCCTGCTATACACCAGGCTCTGAGGGCACAAAGCAGGTTCGGCCCCATGCCTTGGTCTCCAGGAATTCTGTGGAAGAGACTGGTGTGCACTCTCTGGGCACTTGGGAGAGCCCAGCCCTCAGCCCTTGGCCCAGGCGCACTGATTTCTGTGCAGAGCAGGAAGCTGTTCTACTGGAATCTCTCAAAGGCAGGCATTGCCCAGTCCCCCCATCGCTTGGCGTGGTGCTGCCTCTGGGCTTGTTGGTGAACTTCACACAGCACCGACTGCTTGCCGGGGTCTCACCACGCCATGGCTGTAGCTGTGACGGGCTCCACCCAGCGCAGTGCACAGTCACCGGGTAAAATGGAGCCTGGGTGTGACCCCCAGTGGTTTCAGAGCCAACACCTGTCAAAGGGTTTACATCGTTAGGCTAACTACTGGGGCTCATCCTTGGCTCAGCAGAGGTCAAAGGTTGTGTTTAAGCCCCTTGGCCAGATTTTTACCCTTTGCCACATGGGTTGGAGGCTGCGGTCACAGTTCAGGAGTTGATGGTTTTGCCCAGGGACCTGGTACTGGCATTAGCCGATACATACTTGGTTTTCCTTGCTGGGCTGGGGCGGTCAGTGGAAGAAGAAGTGGGAAGCTGTATAGCCCAAGTGACACAGGTATTAACGACTGTCTTTTCTGTACATGACTCGGAATTGTTCTCACCGGGACAGTCACAGGCTCCTTGTGCTTTGATGTGAGGATGAATAAGAACATTTAAACCATGTAAAAAGTGAAATATTTTTATCAAGAACTGTTTCTTGATTGAAAGTACAAGTGACTGTGTGGAAAGGTGCCTCCAGGGTGACAGTCACGGAGCAGCTCCAGCAGGAGGAGTTTTTGCTTTTGTGTCCCCACCTGCACCTTCTGATGCCACCCACCAGCCTGCTTTCAACGTTCAGAATTTACTCTGAGCCGGGTGTTTGGGTTTCTGCCTCAGCAACATGGATGGGCTGTTTTCATCTTGTAAAGTGTGACTGTTGGGAGCCAAGCAGATGCCTCAAGGTTTCAATGTTTGCATCTCTTCTTGCAGGGAGATGACAGTCTGTCTGTGATTACCTTCGACTCTGACGTTGAGACGGTGAGTGTGACGGGGGCAGCAGTTCATCCCAGTGGTTCTACCCCACACGCGTGACTCACGAGAGTGCAACGGGCTGTTCCCTCCAATGCTGTGTTTAGAGCTGGAACACAAAGTCCAGATGCTACTTGGTGTTTGAAAAGTCTCAAGTCTTTCGATGATTTGAATAACTGTGATTATAATTTTAAGGCTTTTACCCAGAAGTTATCCCTGAGCGGAGTACATGTGAGGGAGATGACAAGTTCCTGTCTGCAGCTGGTTTGGGCCCTGCCTCCTAGCCCCCCAAATCTGACACGGAAGGGAAGGGAGAAGGGCTCAGAAGCTACTGTGTGGGAGCAAGGTGACCCTTTGGCAGGGTGTCACGATGTCCTGGCCAGTGCCTGGCACGCTGGGTGCTGGCCTGAAGGGAGAGTAGATAGTAGGGGTGGACAGGCCCAGGGGTCCAAAGGCTAACTGGGGCCCCGACTCGGCCTCTCTAGCTAGAAAACGAAGCCTGCTAACTGCGTGTGTAGTGAAAGGAGACAAAGGAGAGTTCTAGCCAAACCACAATCTGCACTGAGGGCTCTGGCACCTGCAAACCTCCACTCCCTCCAGCTCCGTGCACTCAAGGGGGAATTGTCACAGGTCCATTGTCTGAAGTGAGGGCCACCGCAGGCTTAAGAATTGTGCCTCAGGTGCACTGAGGACGTGGGCCCAAGGTGTCTGGGGTGAGGTTCAGCCTGCGTGGAGCAGAGTCCAGTGCTTCTGCCGGCAGCGGAGTGAGGGGGCCTCTGCCTGGTGTTAAGCAGGTGAGGACACGAGGCGCGGGAGGCAGTGTCACCCCGCCACGTGAGCACGAAGGGGAGAGCCCGGTGGCGCCCAGCTCTGTGTTTGGCATCCTGGTTGTCCAGGGGCATTAGTCCAGACAGGCTCGCTCCTCGGCCAGTCCCGCCCTCCTCAGCAGACTTGTCCCCCAGGGGACAGTCGCACTGGGTGCTCCAGGTGCTGGCCTGAGGACATGTGTGTGTATCTTGAGTCTGAATTTAGGGCCCAAAGCCTCCGTGTCTGTGATGAAATGAGTGGTGCGAAGTGGAAAGCCCACTCAGCCTGGAGCCACGCATGGCCCCGCCGTGGGCTTCTTCCTGGGCTCAGGCGGTGCTCTGTCTCCGCTGAGCCGGCCCCTCCCTCACTGCCCTGACACCCCCACCCCACCATCCTGTGGTTCACGACTGGGGCCGTTGGGCCTGCTCGAGAAGGCTCAACACACTTTACCTCGTTTTCTTTCTTTCAGAAAGCAAAAAGGAAAAGTTTCCACAAACCTCTCCCCACATCGCCAAGTAAGTCTGACCAGGGCCCCGGCCCTGGGATTTCCAGCTTCACTCAGAAAATGTTTTTGCGAGGCCTCGACCAGGGAGCCAGCATGGCTGGGTTCCAGTGAGGGCCCACTTCCCGCTGTGTCCTCCCATGGTGGGAGGGGCGGGACAGCTCTGTGGGGCCCCTTTTAGGAGGGGACGGATCCCATTCGAAGGTGCTCCACTCTCGTGACCTCACCACCTCCTGAAGCCCCCCAGTGCTATCCCAGTGGGGTGAAGCTTCAACATAGGCATTTGGGGGTCCATGCACATTCGCTCCGTAGCCATAGCCACCCAGGCCGCTCTGGGTCGCTGTCCTAACGCTGCTCCGGGTACACAGGGATCCACGTGTGAATTTTATGCCTACAGTACGAATGTCTACGACACACTGCATCCTGACTGGCTTCCTTTTGCCACCCAAAAACCTGTGGTCTTCCTTGCCTTTTTTATACATGTGTATACGTTCAGAATACCTACATGTCTCGGACATACTGTGTTGTATGTAACACACAGAGAAGACTAGTGAGCGTCCGTATTAGCCCACGCGTATTTTATGTCACAAGTAAACATGAACGTTGCAAAGAAATCATTTAGCCCTTTGGATGTTTGATTCCTTCTTCTTCTTCCATGGAGCCAATTGAGAGCTGATGTAAAGGGAAAGTGTGGTGTCTGTGTTTTAAACCTTCTCGTTTTAGAACCGTGCTGGTTAAGTCCTTTTTGGCTAGAAGGTACCTAAGGTAAATATTGGACTGTCTTTCATTGTTCTTACTGAAAGTCGAGCATATCAAGTGTTGAAAATAGTAATAATCAACTTATTTTTGTCTTGATTTCTGTAAATGTCAGAATGTGTTTCAAGTAGTTGAGAATGGCTACCACCCCAGGAGCATGAAAAACTTGAGGGCTGTGGCTCCCCCCACCCTGCTGGGCGTCCCTGGTTGCCGGTGCCACTGCTGGTTCTCGGGGACTTGCTCACCCCAGACGTGCTGCGTCCCCTCCCTGAGCGCCAGTGCCTCTTTCACACCCGCTCACCCTCTCATACTGGCTGGTCTCAGCTCAGAAATCACCCTGTCAGCCGCTTTGTCACATCCTTCATGACACTTGTTCTGCAGATGTGCTCTGTCTGGATTTCAGTGCCACAAGCGTGGGGACCGTGTCTGTCCTGTTCACGTAAATGCCTCCTGGAATGCCTCATCAGGTTCCCTATGGTGTTGTAGTTTCCGGAGTGGCCTGAGGTTCTTATCCCCATGGCGCTCTGAGGAAGGCGAGGCAGGCGACCATGTTTCTGTCAGTATTTGTTGTTTTAAGGCAATATCGGCCACCTCCAAATTTCCGCCTTCCTGTTTCATTTTCCCCGCTGCCTTCCCAGCTTGTATCCACGTGCATTCATGTTTTCCTGGGGAATTTTACTAATCAGTGATAAATCGCATACATTTAAGAGGAAATGTCATTTGTGGGTGGTTTTTTTTTTCTGATCACTAGTTTACTTTATAAATGAGCACTTAAATGGATATTTAAAGTTTGGAAGGCCTTCAGAATACCCCAGAAGTGGAGTGCTGTGGCTCTGCATGAGTGAAAATGTGTCAGGTCAGGCAGGGTCTGATGTGTCTACTTCCTCATTCTAAATTATAGTGGGAAAATTCCATAAATTTCAAAGCCATGGAAAAGCCTTATACATTTAAAAACTTAAGTATATTAGACTTAGATTTTCAGGATCTTCTACAGATATAAATTTCTTTGCTATTTAAGAAATATAGGCATGTTTTATAAATAATGTAGTTTTTCATAAATTTGTCATATCTTGTATAATTAAAGAGATGAAATCCCAGATTAAAAAATATTTTTAAAGCATTTCCTTCATTTTGATGACAAACTCAAAAATGCCCTGGAAAGGTATAATTATTTTTTGTTTCTTCTAAATATTTTGCATATTGTTCTAAATGTTATTACTTACTGTGTAGCAACATGAAAAACATTAAGAATGTTAAGTGTAAAGAGTACAGAATTATGTGTTTGTATGGTTGCGACAATGTATAAATATATATCTGAAGAAATGGAATGGAAATTGTGATATTGGTAGAATTATAGATTTGTATTTTTAAACAAATTTTCCATTATGTTATGTTTTATAACAAAATTGTAAAAACAAATCTAAGTGTATATATACATATCATAACTATGTTCTTTATTTTTGTCAGAATGTTTTCATCAAGAGTCGTTATGCCCCTGTGAATATTTTATTGTTTTGTCTTTCTGACATTGTCAGAAAGACATTGACATTTTGCTCCTCTAAAAGCACATATTGGTTTCTAGAGTCGCCATATTACTCTAAGCCGAGGAAAGTGGCATCCTGGAGGTCTCTGAAGGCAGCAGCGAGCATGCCCCTTGGCAACAGAATGTCCTTAACCCCACAGAAGCTGTGGCTGGGAAGCTCAAAGCAAGGTGTGTGCTTGCTCCAACGGAGACCTTTCCCACTCCAGGGAAGGGTTGTAGGCATCGCAGGTGGTGACGTGCGATATGAGTTGTGTGGATAACCTTGTTTTTAATCTTTTCAAAAACGCTGAGCCTCCTCGCTTTACGTAACATGTAAGTGTGGTTTGGGACGGTGTGCGTGTGTGATACTTTATCCTTTGGGGTCTCACGTTGCTTAGCACTGCTGGCAGCGGTTGTGTTGGATCCAGTTCCATCCTGGTTGCAAGAGCCAGCTGTTAAATTTTTAGGAATTTTGTGGCAGCTTGAAATTGGATGTGGTGGGACTACTTATACTGTGAAAATGGGGAAATGCTACAAATGAGGGCTCTGCTTGCTTTTGGGAGCCAGTTCGGTTACTGCGTATTTATCAGCACACCACTGACTACCGCTGTCTACGGGTCCATGGCAGCTTTCTTCAACCCAGGAAGACTGAGTCTTGAGGCAAAGCCTTTCCCTGCTTGCTTTGCCTGTCATATTAAATCCATGCACATTCACACCAGAAGTCTGCCCCAATCCCCGAGATCAGACCTCACCTTGGAGCATGCATGGACCAACCCCCCCAGCAGCACTCCCTACTGTCTGGCAGAAGCTCTAAGAACGAAGAGGTCAAATCTCAGGCGTTCTGCCAGCAATGGTGAGCACGTGGAGGGTGACGAGGCCGTGACTAAGGAAAAGCAGAAAGGAGTGAGTTTGGGGCTTCCTGTGCTAGTTTCGTCGGCAGGAAGTAATGGAGTGTCCTGAGGACAGTGGCTCTGGAAAATCCATTGTGCCTTCCTAGGAAGTGGCGTTCCCAGGCTTCGGCTGTGCCTGCCTCGCCAAGTTAGAGTCTTCTGTACACTTACTGTATAAAGGAGACTAGGAATGACAACTGCAAACGGTAGTAAAAAGCCCAAATCGCACCAGAAGGCATCGGTTTCCTCTCGTGTCTCTGTCTTCCTGTCTGGTCTTTGCCCACCTGTTTCTTTGCAAGGCTTTTCCCTGCTCGGTAGGAAGCCTGGTGGCCCCTCCTCACTGTAGCCCATGGGTCATCACCTTACTGCGTTTACCGGCAAGGAGTTGTGTTTTAGGCTTAAATATCAGAATCCTTGTGTATTAGGCATCGTACTGAAACCAGTGTGCACTCTGCAGTTTGGACATCAGAGTGGGTGTTGTCATCGGCTCGGGGCATTGTTGGTGTGTCTCTCTTTGTGTTTTGTTTGCTGTTTAAAATCTGAACACGTCACTTCTCCTTTTGACTCCCTTCTGTAATCCTTGTACTGTAATTCTGCCCTGTGTTCACGTGTGTTCTCTTGCTTCCTCTTTCCCTATCACTGCCATTTTTGGTTACCTTTTCGGGACAATATCATGATTGAGCTAAAAACATTGCAATATTTCTGTGTTTTTTTTTTAAGGATAATTTTATTAACTTCCAGGTTTTTCTTAGGTATAGCCAAGAATTCTTTCTCCTTCTCAGATAATCTTTTAAGAGGCTTTGTGTCTTCCTCCAGGTCATGTTCCTGGGACCCCTGTGTACAGAGAGAAAGAAGACATGTATGACGAGATTATTGAGCTGAAGAAGGTAGTGTGTCTGTCCTTCGTTGACCTTAAACAGTGGAAGCCTTGCACATAACGGGTAGAGAAGTCAGGGTCCGTGCCAGATGTATCCGTGTGGAAAGAACATGAGTTTTAGAGTGACACGTGAGTTTAAACCTGGCTGGGGACCCTGGCTAAAGAAAGGCCCAGCACCAGCTGTTTCTGTGCTGTACTTCTCCAGCACAGCGGCAAACACGGGGGAGGACGAGATTAGCCTCAAGGTCCCTTTGCTCCCTGAGACTCAGCACTTTGATGCGGCCACGAAATGTTGCTTTTGTCAGTAACCTCCCACTTGTGCATTTCTTTAGTGTTAACGACACATTTCACAGGCCCTGTCTCAGCTGATCTCTACAAGAGCTCCGTGAGCTAGGTGACAACTGTTATCTGGTGATGACCTTAAGACTCAGAGACGTTAGCAGTCTGTCCAAGGTTAATCCGTAGCAGAACCAAGACTTCAATGACGTCATCTGCTTCCCAAGGCCAGGGCTCTTTTTACTCCCCCTGCCGTCTCCTGTTCCCGACGGCGGTCACACTGAAATACGTCGTCATCTCCTCATCTTCCCCATCACCACTGTTACCACCCCGGTCCTTCATAGTCATACGTATTCCTGTGGCCCCTGGAGTAATGACAGGGTCCATCCTCTTCCATACTGGTGATCAGTTTAAAGACCTGCTGTCCTCCGCCATCAGGCCCGTCTGCAGGAGCGCAGCCAGTCTGGACAGCAGAGGTTAAGCAGGCCACCGGCCGCCAGCACGCCCAGAGCAGGGCAGGGAGCCCGGCAGCCGTGTCTCCTGAGGGGCAGCCGTCTCTCCTGAGGGGCATCCGGAATAGCCGTGTGAGCAAGACAGCCCTGTGTCGGCCCCCAGGACACTCAGCCACAGGCCTGTCCAGCGTGCAGGTGCTGCCTGGCCAGTTGGTGCTCCGTCCTGCGAGTCTAGCGAGTGTTAGACAAGGCTTATCAGCCATACTGCAGGGAACCCTTGTCTTGGTTGGAGGCTGTACAAATGAACTGAGAGCCCTGGAACTGTCATCGCACTCCTGGAAGGAGTCTCCCTGGGGCCGGAAATGGGTCTCTGGGTAAAGTTAGGCCGCCTTCATTCAAATTTACCATCATGGGTTTCTGGGTGGAATCAGCCTGGGCTTCTAAATGCCGAGAGAAGGGGTTTCATGTTTAGTCGTGTGCTGTTGCTCTGGTGTCCTGATCATCAGAGTGGTTTCCTATGGTGAGCAATGTCTCAGTTTCTATTGAAAAAATGGGGATAATGATAGTACAATTGCATAGGGTTGCCGTGAGAACTCAACAGAATAATCCATGAAAGTGCTTCAGTTGCCTGACGTACAGTAGGAGAGCAGGAGGTGTAGACCATTGGCAGAAACTTACTTTGAAATAATTACAGATGCCAAGGAAGGTGCAGAGATGGATCAGAGCAGTCGCTGTGCCTTCACCCGGTCTCCCCCGAAGCTTCCCTCTCACATAGCGGTGGTGCAGCGTCTGCCTGGGCAGTGACACTGGGACAGTGTGCGCGTGCAGTTGTCTCAGGTGCTCATATGTAGGCTTGTGGTGCCAGCACTGCTGTCAGGACACAGGTCTGCCTCCCGCTGCCCCGTGAGCCACGCCCCCCCCGCCCCCCCTGTCCCTCATCTCTGGCAGCCACGATTTGCTGTCCATCCCTGTAATGTGGCATCTTGATGATGTTACGTGAATGGAATCATACAATATGTGACCTTTTGTGGCTGGCTGTCTTTTCACTCCTCAGATCCATCCAGCGCTGCTAAGCTGTGTCCTACAAATTCTGATATGTTGTATTTTTTGATACATTATTTCATCTAAGACTGATTCCATGATGATTTGGAATCTGTCGTTTAGTTGCTAAGAGTGTAAGTTTAGTGTTGCTGACTTCTGCTTTGAGTCCACTGCGGCCACACAACACACTCTGTGTGTTTTCATTCCTTTTACATTTGCTGAGGTTTGCTGAGGCCCAGAACGTGATCTGTGTTCGCGTGTGCTCCGTGGGCATTTGAACTGACTGGGTATTCTGTTGTTTGGGGAGTGTTCTAGAAATGTCAGTTAGAGCCTGTTGGTTGGTGGTGGTGTTGAATTCTTCTGTATCCCTCCCGATTTCTTCTCCAGCTGTTTGATCTGTTGTTGAGAGAAAGGTGTTGAAGTCTCCAACTATAATTGTGCATTTTTCTCTCTCCCTTTCAGTTCTATCAGGGTTTTTTGTGTGTTTTTTTGCAGCTTTGTTGTTTGGTGGCTACACATTTGGGATCACTCTTCTTGGTGGATTGACCCTTACAATCTTCGTGTAATGTCCCTCTCTGCTCTGGTAATTTTCTGTTCTCTGAAGTGTGCTTTATCTGATACTAATACACCTACTCCTACATTCTTGTGACTAACGTTTTGATGGCATCTCTCTTTCTGTCCTTTTACTTTGACCTGCCCATCTCACTATGTTTAAAATGGGTTTCTTGTAGACAGCAGATGGTTGGGCATGTTCTTTAATCTGCTTGGCCAATCTCTGTCTTCTGTTTGGCTTGTTTAGATCGTTTACCTTTAATGTAATTATTGGTATGTTAGGATTTAAGTCTCCTGTTTTATTTTGTGTATGTGGCCTCATTACCACTGAACGATGTTAAGTCCTGACCCTCCAGTAGGCTTCCTTTGACTACCCCGCCCCTCTCCGCAGGAGGAGGGAGCAGGGTGCCTGCTGCAGCCTGGCAGGTGGGGGTCTAGGCTCCCCACTCAACCTTTGCTAGCTGGGTTGGGGGCCACAGTGTTTCCCGCGGTGTCTGCAGTTGTTGCCTGTACGTTGTCTGCCTTGTCTGGCTGCCTCTTTCCTGCTGCAGAGAGGAGGCTTTTCTTGTCTGTGACCATTGGCTTGTCCAGACTGTTGGCTTCTCCAGTACCCAGCCCAGCACATGTGAGGCAAAAAGGAAACAGGGGGAATCTCTGCATGTCATTCCTCGGGTCCTGAGGTCCCTAGCTAGCCTACCTTCTTCTCGCCCTCTATTTATGTCTTCTTATGTTTTACAGACGATGTCCAGGGATTTTACATGGACTTGCTTTCTTATCTTCCCTGTGCATTATCTGACTTATTCACTAAACACTCACTGAGTGCCAGGTGTCTTTCCTGCCCCATCATGACACTAGCAGTCTTGCCGGCTGTGGACATGTGGCTGATGTACCAGGCCTCCCTCCATGGGATGCACACTTTGAATCATCTTTCCAGTGTTGACCGGTTTGTTCAGACACTGTCTCTCTTTTGAGCACCATGAGTCTCTTGAAAGAGACGGGTGTTTCCAAGGTAACCGTGGTTCAGATGCAGGTTGGTGCTGGGAGCCGGGCAGCTGTGGCACTAGCTGATGACCTGTGCGGGCACCCCCCAGCCAAGACTTGTGGGCACTGTGCTAACCTCACGCCTTTTAGTCTGTGGGGCATCACAGACTGGGAAAAACTTTTTCAAGTGAGGACGTTGAAAAAAATTACAAACACCGTACCATCACCATTGTCATAAAAGGACTATTAAGTCAAAGTAGTAGGAAGGATATAATTTCAAAACACTGGATAGTTACAGAAATTGAATAAGCTTATATATCTGAAAAACAGACCACAGAGCCTTTTTCTTTCTAGTTCACTTCAGATTGGTGAAAAGTTCATGCACAGATAAATGTTGGGAACTACTGCTCTGACCAGCTGAGCCTTTGCTGGGAAAAGAATTTTAAATGGACATTAGGGTTTGTTGAATGTTAGTGATAGGTGGTGTGACAACAATGGCTTCTCACGTGGACATGGAAGAGAACACGTGACATTGGTACCTTCCAGAATTGCTGTTGGCAGTGTTTCTCCATGGGGGTACCCAAGGGTTTTTGGGTGGGAGAGTTCTTCATTGAGTGGATGGTCCTGCACTTCACCGGGCACTCCCCCTGGTCCCACCCATTAAATGCCAGTAGTACCCTTCGGTGCTCCTTCATGTGACGTCTAGGTCCACTGCACCCCACCGCCACGTACAGTGCCCCACCGGGTAGCCAGGCGGCTTTGAGCCTTCTCTAACTCAGTGTCTCCCCCGCATGCTCATGTGCACGTGGTGTATGCGTGTGGGCCTTTCTTTCTTCAGTCGCTCCACATGCAGAAAAGTGATGTGGACCTGATGAGGACGAGGCTTCGGCGCCTAGAAGAGGAAAACAGCAGGAAGGACCGGCAGATAGAGCAGCTTTTGGACCCGTCCCGAGTAAGTCATTGGTCTTGCCGTGGCGGTGCCCTGGCTGTGGGTGTGGGGGCCACAGGCCCAACAGCACAGCCAGACAGGGCGGAGGCAAACCGTGTTTTCACCTCTCAATCTACTTACCACAGGGCCCGGAGTTTGTTCGGACTCTGGCAGAGAAAAGGCCTGATACTGGCTGGGTGAGTATAATCTCTGGCAGGACAGATGACCTTGTCACTCAAATCTTACCTTAAAACCAGTCTGCGGTGAGAGAAGTCTTTTCCCTAGAGCCCTCACACAAGAGAAGTAATAGATATAGAGGAAGGGCTCAGGGTTTCCCCAAACCATTATCCACGGAGCCAGGGGGGTTACGAGAAGATGCTGCAGGGGCTCTGAGGGGGAGGGAGGGGGCTGAGCAGGCTTCCCATAGGCCAAAAATCTATTGCAGAAAAAAATAGTCACAGCAGGGGCTTCCCCATCACGCCTAAAGGAACACGGGTAACAAGCCAAATTGATTTAAAACAGAAACAAAGCAGTAGAACAAAGACCTTAAAACACATACAGACACCTCTCCCATATGATTTAATAACACGTAACAGAGTGAGTGAAACAGAATGATGGGAAATGGAGCCATGATACGATTAATGCTGTGGCAACAAACTAGCAGTTGGAGAAAACTGGATCACAGTAAAGCTCATGTGAGTCAGGGAGGTACATTGTTTCAATGTGGAATGCTAAAAGAAGCCCGGAAGGGATGCAGTTTCAAGATTATTGAACACAAAGGATAAAATAACATTAATGATGTGATTAATGGGTTTGATAACATAAAATTTATAATAAAAACCCATTAGACTACGATGGAAACGATCAATATAGTGGGAGGGGAAGGACATTATGATGAGGACACGAGTTTCTGTCCAGCGTATACAGACTGTGCTAATCCGTAACGAAGAAAAGCTCTGAGAGACTAAAGCAGTTCTGTGAGGACGGCGGCAGCAAGCGAACTCCTAGGTGCTTGAGAAGGAATCAGTGTTTCCACAGAAAATAGTTTTTACATAATAGCGACTCAAACATTGCAGTTTGCACACGTACATGATCTCATTTGACTTTGGGCAATAGGGGGACTTCAATCCCCATTTTTATAATCAGGAGACAGGTTCAGAGATTCGCCCAAATTGGGCTCACAGTGAATAACCATGAGCCCTGTGAGGCCTGGCTGCTGTCTGCTGGGGTCCCTGTCTCTTCAGAGGCATGAAACCTCACGGCTTCAAGTAGCAAAGTCAACACAGAGAAGAAGGCCACAGTGGGCAGGGCTGAGGACGCATGGGGCTCTCAGAAGCAGACGCTGTGTTTCAGGTCTGCGTGACATGAGCAGCAGTGGGCTGAACTTGTGCCACCACTGGTCATGCCGCTTTTAGGAGCGGGTCCCAGGAAATCCAAGAGAAAAAGCCTGTGTGCGAGGTATTGACAGCTGCCCAGTTTGGGAGGAAAATTGAGGAGAAGCCATTCAAATTGGAATACCCCTGCATCGAAACTGCTTCAGGAGAAACTTTTTAAAGAACAAAGAATATGAAACCATAGCGCTATGTTCAGAGATATGTACATGATTTGGGTGAGGACGTGGGGTTCTGAAAATAGGAAGGGCACTTTGTTTTTGTTGTTCTGCTGCTATGTGCTTTTTGTTAAAGTTGATTAAAAGTGGAAATTCTAGATCACGAGACGTGCAACTCTGTTGCCAGTTGCCCTTCCGAGTGACTGTGTCCTGTGGCTACACATTCCCACTTGTCATCTACGCCCAGGAAACACTCGTGCGTGTGCACGAGCAGGGCTGCCCGAGGATTCCGATCAAGGGATCATTTGTAACAGCACCAATGGGTCCAGATGACATGTCTCAGTGAGAGAATGGGGCACTCTGCCATCTGCGGCCAACTGTGGCATTAGCAGGGACGGGTCACCAAGACAGTTTGCTGAGCCAGAAACAAGCTGCCAAATGCCATGTGTGGTCAGAGAGCGTTTCTGTAAACAACAGCAGAATTCCAGAATTTCAGGGTGTGCACACATGAACAGGCATATAATGCAGAGTCTACAGGATAAACATCATGTTGATGCCAGTACTTGAGAGGGATAAGGTCAAACGGTATAGTTTCAGCTATAAAGTTTTAATTATTTTTACAAGAAAATGTATTCATGTAGTACTGTATTTTAAACTTACCTTAAAATCCAATTTAAAAAGAAAAAAAAGGAGGTTTCTTTCAGGAATGTAAGGGTATCATCTTCCAAGGTCCCTCACGGAGGAGGCATGCCTTCCTCAGCCCTGCTCTCCCCCAGGGACTATGTGGACGCATTAGGGTTGGTGGTTTTGTATCTACCGATTGTGGTGTCTTCCTGGAAAGTAACCGGAGAGCGTGCTATCCGTGTGCTGGGTGTGGAGTGAGGGGAAGGCTGTGCGCTCGTGGGCGTGCGCATTACTGGTGCACGTCTGCTCCGGGCCGGCCCAGCTGCCGGCCCTGCATGCCCGCTTGCTCACCACCCTGCACCCTGCAGGGTGAGCGAACACAGCCCTTCCTGTCCTCGCTGCGCTGTAGTCTAGAAAGAAGCCAGCAATTAAGCAGGGAGGACAGCGAAGTATGAAAGTGCCCTGGTGGGAGGCTGTGCGGTGCTGCTGGCTCAGCGGGGGGACGGGGCAGTCCTGTCTCCAGAGGGGGCGGGGCCGTGGACCTGGAAACGTCACCTGGATGTGTGTTGTGTTGGCAGGTCGTGAATGGGCTAAAGCAGAGGGTTCTGAAGCTGGAGCAGCAGTGCAAGGACAAGGACAGCTCTATCCAGTACGGAGAGGTCGGCAGGCCGGCCGCGGGCTGCGGGCTCCGGGCTCCGGGCTCCCGGCTGCGGGCTCCGGGCTGCGGGCTGTGGGCTGCGGGCTCCCGGCTGCGGGCTCCGGGCTGCGGGCTGCGGGCTCCGGGCTCCGGGCTGCGGGCTGCGGGCTCCGGGCTGCGGGCTGCAGGCTGCGGGCTCCCGGCTGCGGGCTCCGGGCTGCGGGCTCCGGGCTCCGGGCTCCGGGCTGCGGGCTGCGGGCTGCGGGCTCCCGGCCCACCGAGGCCGCTAGACCTGGCCCTGCAGGCCCACTTGCCCGGCTCGTTGCAGTGTCACTATTGGCTCTGTTTTCTCAGACTGCCTTTGTTCCACCTGCCACCTTCTGTTCTGCGTCCCTGGGCCCAACATCATCTTTCTAGCAAAAAAGAAAAAAGTAAATATTAGCCTCCTCTTCCAAATGTCACTAAGGAACAGCATTTTCCTTTCATCTCTTCTTGTTCCTGTCATATTTAAGAGATGCTTTCTGCCCTTGGTCTCCTGTGGATCACTCTTTATCTCAAACATGAATTTTGTGCATCTTGACACAGAAGCCCTGATGCTCAGCCTGGTCCCCCAGCTGCCCCTCCGTTGGGCTCCGGCCTGGCACTGCCCTGGGTGTGGCCACACCGCCTCTCCTGCTGCTCTAGTGACAAGGCAGAGTCTTTCCTAGCTGCATTGGAGCTCACTCAGGGGAGTCTGAGGTTCTCCTTTCTGTTGCCTTGTGTCTCCTCTTTATACAGTAGTTTCCCCCTTCTTTGTTTCTTGCTAAACTTGTCAAGTTAAAAAAAGTTATTTGCTGATTTCTTCTGTGTTCCCGAATCCTGAACTCCGTAACTTTACTTTCATTTCTCTGTTAGAGCCTTTATCTAAAGGTTGAGAACAAGGAGAACTTTGCTGTTATTACAAAGAGAAAAGGATTCCTTTATACAACTGTTCTTTCAACCCCCCCCCCCCCCAAGGTTTGTCCTCTCTACCCCAGAGGTCTTTCTTCACAATGACCTCAGTTTCAAAGACAGCCTCTTAGTAAAGAGTGTCATTAGGTAATTTGTCACCTCACCTGGAGAGTGCTGGTCCATCCTGGAAGGGGTCCTGTGGGTGTGAGCAATTCTCTCGTCGTCTGGAAAGGAGCCGAGGGCGTCTGCCTTTCCCTCCCTGCCCAGCTCTTCCAAAGCCTGTCCTTCTCTGATGTCCTGGGAGCACTTCCTTTCCTCTGCCCTGAGAGTGCTGGCAGTGCCGTGCTAACTCGCAACTTGGATTTTTAGCAAACTGCAGACTGATATGAAGACCACGAACTTGGAAGAGATGAGGATTGCCATGGAGACGTACTACGAGGAGGTGGGTGCCCTCCTGCCCAGAGTGGGGCGCAGGGTCAGAGAGGGTCTGGGTGATCACCCGGTGGCACTGTGGGGACCCTGCTCTCTTAACTTGAATGTGAACCACGACGCCTAGCACTTGCCTCCAGCCGCGGGGGCAGAAATCGGGCACCTGACAGCAGCTCTTTCAGAGGAAGGTCATCCCTGTGCTTGTTTTGTCTTTTGACGCATTTTAATTTTGTATTTGCAGATTCATCGTCTCCAGACTCTCTTGGCGAGCTCTGAAGTGACAGGAAGGAAGTACGATAATCTGGGTGCTCGTGTTTGTCCTTGTGTTAAGCTACTGTCCGAGTAGAGCAGTCGCTCCGGGGAAGCTGCACGCGCTGCCCCCAACTTGGGAGCAGTGCCAGCACAGTCCGCGTTCTCAGGGGTCAGAGTTGATGTGTTTCTGTGTGCAATGGTCACAGAATTGGCGCGTGCTGACGGCCAGCAGTCGTCATTTGTGGTACTGGACAGCATCTGGCTCAGAACTGGAAAGCATTGGTTTTCCAAACAGGTCTTCCTGTTAGGAGGACGTCTAATACCAAGTACAAGTTCATCTTGCCAATGACCTTATTAGGAGAGACACTCCAGTCTGCTTCCCTCGGGTTCCCCTTCTCCCTGCCCCATATGCCGTAAGGCTCTAGCAAACAGTGGGAGGAATGGCCCCAGTCACACTCGTCTTGTCGCTGCCTCTGTAGTAAATTGTGAGCATTTGTCGAGCACTTATGTGCCGGCATGGCCTCCCCGTTTTCCCTTACTCCCTAGCAGTTTAAAACGGGTTGGCACACTCTTCTGGAAAGGCACAAATAGCACTCCCAGTCGGTCCTCACTGTTGGCAGCAGGGTCCTGCAGTCTGCATGGACACAGCTGTCGGGTGTCAGCCCGTGCTCTGGGGGTGCAGAGGCAGGGTCCCGACAGCCTGTGGTCACGCTTCCATCAGCCGGCCAACACAGAACCCGTGCTTAGGTGTGCTTCTGTTTAGAGATGCCTCCCGGTGGGTCCTGTGGACTCGCTGACATTGAGCTCACGGCTCTCGCTGAGTCCCGCCTGGCGGAGGGAATCTGACATGCATCTCCTCCCCCCTGAGCACCGGCAGCTCTCCGGCACTGCGCCGAGGCGGCCATTTCAGGCAGCAGACTCAGGGACAAAACGTGAAGAACACAGGCCAAGGAGCCCGCCAAAATGACCCTCAGTGACAGTATGAGAACTGAAGCAGGAAGGCATGGCAGTGGCTCGTTCATCCTGAGCTGGGAACGTGCCCATCGGGTGACTCTTAAGTTTTCGCCCGCTGCCCGTGACTGTGAGTGAACATGACAGTAGTGCCACTGTGTGTGTGGGGGGGTTACCCACAGACTGTAGCAAGTAGGCCCGTGTGCAAACACAGAATCTGAATAATGAGGAGCAACTGCGTTTTAGACTCTGGGATAAGAGGGAAAATCAAAGCTCTTACGCAGGTGCTTGTGGAACAAGAGGAAACTCTTCAGATTACTAATCATTGAATATGAACGGAACTCTGTTTGGGAGGATAGCAGTTTGCTGACGTGGGTCAGGTCAGTGTCCCTGTGTGACTTTCAGGAACTCACCTGCAAACAGTCCTGGCCACATGCCGCCTTCATGCACACCGTTTATGAAATCCGTTCCAAAACCCAAACCTTAGCCGTTTGGTTTTCTGGTTCCTAGGCCTCCCGTGGAGAAGAAAAGCGGCCTTAAAAGGCAGAAAAAAATGAGCAGTGCCCTCCTGAGCTTGTCCCGGAGCGTTCAGGAGCTCACGGAGGAGAACCGGACTCTGAAGGAGGATCTGGACCGTGTGCTGAGCAACTCGCCCCCCGTCGCCAGGACAAAGGGTACCTCCCAGAGCCACCTCAGGAGGGGGACACGAGGGGACAGGCCTGCTTCTCTGGGAGGACGCGGGCCCTCCCGCGCTCCCCGCCACCAAGGCCGACATCATTGGCCACAGACGTGTACCCCTGAGCCCCACTGCACTAAAATGTGCAGAAGCTAATGAGCAGCTGCTGGGTGCTGAAAGAGTGGTGAGCAAAAGCACGCGGACGTCCCTCGTGGAGGTGACATGTGTCAGGGAGGGAGAGAGAAGCCAACAGGTCAGGTACTGGCCAGGTGCTGATAGTGCTAGGGAGCAAAATAAAAGAGGAAGGTGGCAGGGTGGGGGCAGGGAGTGCACCTGTGAGTAGGGTCGTCAGGGAGGGCGCCACTGAGACAGTGACAGCTGAGCACTGGCCTGAGAGGAGGGACAGCCACGCTGGTGCCCGGAGGGAGGGCACGAAGGCCCCGCATGAGCCTGGTGTGTTTGGGGACCAGCTGGCAGCAGTGTGCCCAGCATGGAAGCAGTGGGGGTGGTGGGGACAGAGCAGTCCTGGGCCAGATGGGGTACAGGGACTTGAGGCACTCCGAGGCTCCCGGCTGCTGAGCAGAGGTGGGAAGTGTCGCACTGGTTTCTCCAGGAGCCCCTGCTGTGCTGAGTGGACTGTGGTAGAAAAGGGGACTGGAGGACGAAAGCTTCTGCAGTGTCCTCGGAGAGGCTGCTGGTGGCCTGGACTGGGTGGCACCGCAGTGGAGAGAGGTGGCCAGATTCGGGACAGGTGCTGGGGGTGGGGCGTAGCCTCTGAGGGGAGCGGAGGAGTCAGGTTCCAAGGCTTTTATCTGAGTACCTGAAAGGGCAGAGGTGCCCTCATCCTGAGGTGGGGAGACAGAAAGAGGAGCAGGTTTAGGGGAGGGGACTTTGTGATGGACATGTTGGGGGAGGGGACTGTGATGCACATGCGAGTGACAGGCATCCTGAGAGCGGGTGCAGGGCAAGGGCATGCTGCTGGGTCCTGGGATGATGAAGACAGGAAATTGAGCTTTGCAGTTGGGAGAGTGAGACACTGGTGACCTTGAGAAGAACCATGTGAATGGACTGCAGGGGCCAGAGGCTGACAAGGGTAGAACAGGAAAGAATGTCACACGGAGGCCTTAGGAGACATTCGTGTCACTGACTCCACAGTGGGAGAGAACAGACTTGCTGTTGAGAAGCCCTTTAGAGCACAAGAACCTTCCAGGTGTGGGTCTTCGGGCTTTGCTGGTGGTATCACAGTGATGCCAGCCTGGGGAAGGGGAACTATCAGGCCACTTGGGATGGGGCTCCGGCTGAAGTGGCCCGTCACCATGGTGGCATGAAGTGTGTCTTCATGAGAACACTTTGCTTCCTCTAGGTTACACGGAGTGGAGTAAGCCGCGGCTGCTGAGACGGATCGCAGAGCTGGAGAAGGTGAGGGGCGCGCCTCTTAGCATCACCCGCCCTGTTCAGGACCCACCTGTGCCTGATGAGTAGCTGGGCATCTGTTGGGGGTGGGGGAGGGAGACGGGGGCTTTAATCACAGGACTTAGGGCTGAATGAGGTGTCATTGACTGTGGGGGTGATGCTATCTGCAGACCGCGCACAGTGCAGGCTAAAGGGCGGACAAGGCCCGAGCGTCACGCGTGCCTGCCCCCCAGTTACAGCCGGCGGGGACGGGGAGCAGGTGATCCCAGGGCCTTTCAGAAACCCATCCTCGCTTCCTAGATTGTTCTCACCAATGCATGTTATTTGAGTTCACAGAAAACTCTGTTCATCCAAATGTTGCCAACCAGAAAATTTGGGAGATTAACATTTCTTCATATCCCCCATGTGAATTTGCAAACTAGTCGTGAATCTGATTCTACTGACAGTTGCCAGAGTGTCAGTACCTTTTGAGTAGCTGGTAAGATACTCAGAGCTGTCGCATTGTAAACCTAGAGCTGAGTAAACCTAGAGGAGAACATTTTTAAAAAAAGAATTTTACATATTTACCAGCAGAAAACTTAATACGTTTTTATAAATTGCAGGTAGTGTAAAAATCAAAGGTGTCAGGGAAGAAAGGCCCCTAGAGGAGGTGCAGAGGCCCAGTGGGTCTGAGCTTTTCTAGGCTGACGATGCTGACATCAGCGGGGCTCTCTAGAAATGTCTAACAGATGCCTGTGTTGCCTGCAGAAGATAAGCTCAATGGAAAGGCCCCGATCACACGCTTCAGAAGTGGACAGGTCAGACCCCCTGGGTCACTCTGCTTCCAGCTGCGCGGTGCACAGGCAGCCACGATCCGAGTGCCACGAGGACAGCGAGCGTCTCCGGGGTGCGGTGAGGAGCCCGAAAGGCGAGCAGAAGGCCCTGCAGGTGCAGCTGCAGGAAAGAGAGTACGTGGTCCGTGTGCAGCGGCACCTCCTGGGCCCCGGAGGAGGCCTTGCTGCCTGTGGAAAGGTGTTCCTACTCGGCTTACCCCGTTCTTGTCAATTTGGGGGAAATGCTCCGCTCATGGCAGTAATTGCACAAATACTTTTTATATGGTTCTAAAATGTATATTTCAGTGGTAAAATAAAGGCCGCTTTAGTGGTAAAAAGAAGACATTAAATGGCCATATTATATCATTAAAGGAAGGGGCCTTTAAATCTCTGTACTGAATTCTAGAGGGATTTCCAAATTTTTTTAGAGAAGAATTGACTTTCATTAATTTGTGTAAAATAGACTCTCAGTTAGATCTTATGCAGAGTGGTTTAAAGATTCAGTAATATGTTTATGGCATCAAATCTGTATATCAAATAAGATATAAATGCTGTAAAATTTTCAGCGTGACCCTAAGAGTTTGAAAGGCAAAGCCTCAAGAGTTTGCTTATTTTCTGTTCTCTAGAGTCTTGATCTGTAGCCCACCTAAAATGCACCCATCTCCTCCTCCTCCCTGTTTGCTTGGGGCTTCTCTAGTCATGGTTGTGTTGATTGTAAGCAAAACCCATGGTCTTCTGAGATGTTTATCGCTCAGACCCTGCTACTCAGAGTGTGGCCTGGGAAGATTACACCTCAGCACCACCTGGGAGCCGGTGAGAGATGCAGCACCTCAGCTGCCCTAGATCTCTAGAATTCAGCTTTGTTTTTAATGAGACCACCCTGGTGATGTGTGCACATTTAGGCCTGAGAAGGACTGACTGCTGACTCGTGACCTGTTACAGCAGAAGGCCAAGGCCTTCGCATGTGCCTGTTCTCTCACCTACAGTCGAAGTCTAATAGTGCGTCTACATGCGTTGATAGGTCCTTTGTAAAAGTTAGTAGTAGTTCATGAAAAGTTTTAAAAACTAGGCTAGCCATTTTGAAAGGTGAGTCACGTCTGTGATGATGTCTTAAGCTGTCGCACAGCCTAATAATAGCTCCACTTATTAAGTCCTTACTGTGTGCCCTGCTCTGCTAACCACTCAAGGAGTGTGAGCTCATGCATGTGGAGAGTCACGTGACAGGAAGCAGTGGAACCGAGCTTCAGACACAGGTCTTGTTTCAGAGCCACATTCTTAGCCACATGTCACCTGTGGGACACAGGAAAGCCCATCTGGAAGCAGTTCAGTTGGAGGTGCCTGGGAGGCCCCTTGTCCTCCAGGCCTCAGCTCAGGCAGCACCAGTCTAGTCCATGGGGGTCCTTCGAGCACTCAGCTGGGACTCGGATTAGGTACCTTGCTGTGTGACCGCTGGGTGAGGCCGTGAGAACAGGGACCTCCCCCAGTCTGCTTTCACGTGCCACTGTGTCCCCTGCACCTCATGGTGGCTGGCACACAGCAGGTGCTCAGTAACAGATGCCTCAGGGCTCCAGTCTGTTCCTGGCTCTTCCTTTCTCCTTCTGCCCCTGTCCTCCGTCCACCGTCCATTGTCCGTCCACTGTGAGGGAGTGGGACTGCGTTATTTGTCCTGAGATCGCTTCCTGCTCTGTGATGCTCATTGTAGCTGGTCCTCTGTGTTAATGAACACTAATGTGTCTGCTTCTGTGTTCAGTCTGGAAGTGAAGCAGCTGCTCCAAGCAAAGGCTGACTTGCAGAAGGAGCTGGAAGATGTGAAGGAAGGTGAGAAGGCGAGAAGAGAAAGAGAGGAGGCTTTGAGGTACGTGAACCAAGGGGCAGAGTTTGCAGAGGGAATGCACGCAATTCCAGCGCCTCCTGCCCTCCCCCACCTGTTCTCAGCACAGTGTCAGGACCGGCTTCTGAAAAACGCCCTTCTGGTTCAGTCGTTCCTCTTCCAGAAACTTCCAGTGGTTTTCTTTCCTTCAGAATAAAACCCCAAATTCTGAGGAAAAGCCGTGCATAATTAGGCCATTGGTAGAAAGGTGGTCTCATGGCAGCTGCCGTGCCTGTACCACCACCCCCGCTGTGCCCGCTGCTGGGTCTCCACTGGCCGAGACTCCACCCAGGTGTGTGACAACGTGGATGGACCCCAAGGGCATTAACGCTAAGTGAAATAAGTCAGACAGAGAGAGACAAATGCCACATGGTTTCACGTATATGTGGAACCTAAAGAACAAAATAAACGAATAAACAAAGACTCATAGATACAAGAACAAACTGATGGTTGCCAGAGGGGGACTAGGTGAAAAATGGGAGGGGATTAAGAAGCACAAATTGGCAGTTACAAAATAGTGATGGGGATATAAATTACAGCATAGAGAATGTAGTCAATGATATGGTAATAACTGTATACGGTGCCAGGTGGGTACTAGACTAGTCAGGGGATCACTTCTTAAATTATATAAATGTCTAACCACTATGCTGTACACCTGAAACTAATATAAAATCATATTGAATGTCAACTGTAACTGAAAAAAATAATGAAATTAAAAAACTATATTAGCCAAAAAAGAACTCAGCCCGGGTGTCAGTGACCTCCTTGGGACAATTGCCTGCCACACACCTTCATAATATCATTGTCCACAACAGTCAAAAAGTGGAAACAGCCCAGATGTCCATGAGCTGGTGACCAGATAAGGAAGTGAGGTGTATGCACACGAGGCAGGGAAAAGGGGGGGCACTGAGAGGTGCTGCAGCGCGGAGGAGCCTCACGTTACGCAGACTGAGAGCCGCAGGCAGGAAAGGCCGCATCGTGTGATTCCGAAATGTCCAGACCAGGCAAATTCAGAGACAGAAAGTACACGAGTGGTTGCCCGGGGCTGGGGGCGGGCCACGGGAGGGCTTACAGGTGGGGAGCTGCTTTCAGGTGACAGAAGTGTCCTCCAGTTAGGTGGTGCATCTGATGGTGCATAACTGTGAATACACTGAAACCCACTTAATTGTGCACTTCAAAATAGTGAGTTTTATGTTCTGTGAACTTTATAGCAATAAAAAAAAATCCCCCCAAAAGTAGATAGACATCTGAACAGAAATATGTGGCACTCAGAATAATTGGTAAGACACAGATTACTGAAATGAATCAAAAACTTTGTTTTCAGGAGAAATGCGACTAGAATTTGTCAGAAGGCTACAAAGCAGAAAGGGCAGGTGAACAGTGAAGAATTATTTTTACTTTGCCTTTAAAACCTATAGTGAGGATATCAGTTATATTTCCTTCCTTTCTCATTTTATTATAAAACCCCAATGACCTGCCTGTCGTTGTTTGTGTAGTCAGTATTTTTTCAGTTTTTACCACGTGCCCCAAAACCCTCATCCCGTCCAGCCAAGGAGATAGACAGTAGATGCGCCATCCCATGGTGCAGTGGGGTGGCGGCCGGGCCCCCATGTCTCTGGGAGAAGCGTCCTTCCCAGCTCTGCAGGCTGCCGTCCCCGCTGTGACACACAGACATCTCACTCAGCGCAATGACAAGTGTGCTGTCATCTTTTCCCTTTCCACTTTAGAGAGGAAATTCAAACCCTTACCAAGAAGTTTCAAGAACTAGAAGAAATTAAGAAAGAAGAGAAAAGTGACGTCATGGAAGTGACGCCTGAGGTATGATTCAGGCGTGCTTGGTCTCGGCTGGGATGTGAAGGTGCCGATGGGCCCCATCCCTAGACTTTTTCCTGACTCCAGCACCGACAGGCCAGTTTCCTTCTGTCGTCACAATTGATTTCTAGAAATTGTGTGTGTTGAATCCCAAAGTTCTGACCTGATTGTCAGTGTTGACTTCAGTGAATGGCAGGGTCCTTCTGCAGGACCTGCAGGCAGGTAAGAGGTGAATCTAGGCAGAGCATCCTCCCTGTCCCTGTTGCCTTGCTCCCCCCATTGTTGTGGACAAGAAGGTGGCCTTTGTGACCTTGAGGGGAGCCCTTTGGTCCCCACTGGCCCAGTGCTCCCTGCACTGGGCTATGGGCTCGATTGTGCCTTCTTGCTAATCCTTTTTTCCAAGTAACAGAATCTTGAGATGGCAGGTGTACTCTGATAGCTACTCACACCACAAATAACAGAGATGTTAGAATCCTGTGGCTGCAGTTTGCTCCCAGAGGAGCTGTCATGTACGTGTGGGACAGGTAAACCAGATGTGGTCCGGGGGTTTGCACAGCAGCCTCCTGGTGCCCCCTTTTCTGTGACCCTTTCTGCTTCCTGAGGTGTGACAAGTGCCTGGGGGCCCACCAGGATGGAGGGGCCTTGTCTGGCACACATTTAGCCAAGAAGTCCTGTTCAGAAAGTGACTTGCTGCTGCAGTAGCAAGTGTCCTGACAGACTGTCACTGGCCACCAGAAGGGAGGCTAACAGCCCGCAGGGTTGAGTGATCTGCTCACAGTTGAAAGTAAAAGTGGTTTGTTTTTTTAAATCTGAACTGGCTTCGGTCTTCCGAGGCTGGCTTATTTAGCTGGAGCCTTAGTTTTCAGGCGTCGTCTTTGAGCATATGACTCTACCTGTACTTCCGCGGTAGCACAAGGGAAAAAGGACAAGAGCTAAGTGAGGCCTTGGAGAGGCAGGTGAGCACGTCTCTAGTTACACGGCGAGACGGAGCACAGCACTACTACTTAGGCAGAAGAAAGGCGGCATCATGCGTGGCCCTGGAGCCTGAGGGTCGTGTGGCGGTGGCATGCAGTGAGGGCTGAGCAGGGGCTCTGTCTCTCCCCTCTGAAACAGCTTGTTCAGTAAAGCGCTTTCGTGTCACCCGTGTGGACGCGTTTCCGTGGTGCTTTCCTCAGTACTGTGGGTCATGTTCCCAGTCTGCAGAAGCCCTGTCCCAGTGTCCAGGGAATTCGCCATTCTGTGTGATGGTCACTTTGCAGGAGACCCCTGCTTACCTGGATGCCTCCACCGCCTGCCCCAGGTGGACACGCCTGGGCCAAGTGTGGCGCACACCTGCTGATGGCACGGGCATGTCGTTGGCAGAGCAGAGCTGCATGTCTTCTCTAGGCGACGTGGCGCTCGGGTGCATTGTCACATCCTTTTGTCCCAGCGGGGCACGCGCAGGCAGTGAAATGGCCGGGCCTGCCGACGTGTGACATGTCTGCTGCAGATAACCCTGAGCCCTGGAGGTCCCGCTTCAGTAAGGGCAGATATGTCTGCTGTTTTTAATGCTTTCCCCTCAAATTCACATATCCCTTAGGGAGAAAAAATAGTTTCCACATCCCACAGAATTGGCTATTGAAGACTCCACCCTCCCTTGGCCTGCTCAGGTTTCTGTGGACAAATGAAGAAAAACATGTTTGTCCTGTTATCTCGTCAGCACGTAGATGTGCGGACATAGGAGAGGTCGTCTAGCACTGACCTCGTCCTGTGCAGTCGCTGGACACAGACCCCGGCCTCGTCCCGTGTCCCATGTTGACTATCTCAAGCATCCGGCCCACGCTGCTGGCACCCCCTTTGTCTGGCAACTTCACCGCGGAGGCCGCTGCTCTCCCTAACACAGCAATTTGGGATTTGAACCTTCCCTGGCCCCTGCGAGGCGGAGCGGCCGTGCCAGTAGCCCCAGCAGAGCTCTCCTCAGGAGTGACATCCTCAGTCAGCCTCTGCGTTTGTCCTGACTAGGCTCAGGAGACTGGTGTGGTGTAAGAATTACACCATTTTGGCATCTTAGACAACCTGGAGACTTTGTGTCCCTATGAATGACAGGGACAAATGGCGGACCATTCAGAATGGGCCAAGGGAAGCCCTGCCAGCCCCTGGTGCAGGCCCTCATGACAGCCTTGCCCACCCTGCTGACCAGGCGCCAGATGGAGCCGACTACCACTACAGGCAGGGCATCTAGTCAGGGCATGTCACCCCGCCTTACGAAGGGTGGAACTGATGTCACCTCACTGACATGGAAGATGCCTGTGGCCTGCAGTCTGCTGGACACTAATCTCTCCCCCACACAGAGGTCACAGTGCCGGCCCCTTTTATGAGGAAAACACGTACCTGCAGGAAGTCTGCAGGTCACCCCAGTATGGCTGCGTCTGTGTGGTGGGACCATGAGCGCTTTCTACTTTCTCTTAGCGTTGTCTCAGTTTGTTATAATAAGCACGGATTCGTGCTGGGTCTTCCTGCTTGAAAGGATTCCCACTTGAAGAGGAAGGGGATGAGTTGGAAAGAGTCGCTGTTCTCCTAGGGAGCCGGCTGGCAGGCCTGGGGTGTGAGCAATGGATTGTAGGTGTAAATGGAGTGATGGACAGCTCTCAACAGTCGCTTCGAGGACTGTGTGTGTGTGCCCAAGTTTAAAATTCTTCCAGCTGTCTGCCAAGAGTAGCTTGAGTAAATGTTCCTCTATCTTCTAAGTCACTGATTTGACCTGTTTGCTCCCAGTGGCACAGGCCGCATGGCGACAGTCTCATCCCGCCTCAGTGGAGCAGAGGTCTGGAGGTGTCTTAGGACTGAGGGAAGGGCGAGGCCCTTTTCAGGGTAACAGAGGCTGTGTGGTGGGGAACATGGCGGGAAGTGACTGCCAGCACTCAGCAGAGACAGGTGACAATGCAGGTGTGCTCGGGGCATCGGCCGGTCGGTGGGCAAGCATCCTGGACTTGCAGTGGTTTTACGGTTCCGTGGGGCACACACTTTACCAGTCTCGGGCCTCTCTCCAAGCATGGGTCTCCACTGTGCTTGCTTTTTTGATGTGAGAAAAAGAGTCCAATATTTTTATTTGTATTGAGAGGTGTCCTTACAGATAATAGACGTGGACCCTTAAGTAATAGCGATCAGTGTTAATTTGGTGGTTACAGTAGCAATTTTTGCTTCTTTCTACCTTGAAACCAAGCTAGAAATCTTCTACCTTTAAACCCAGAAGTCCCACTTTTGTGTACAGCATTAGACTAAAATGACCAAAGAAAGGACTCCTGAAAAGCAGGTAATTCTTGCAATACACAGCTGTTACTGGGCAAGCTGCCTCTGAGGCCCCACGGGTGCTGTCACCTTCCCCTCGTCCCAGGAGAGAGTTCAGGGAGGTTACTGAAAACTGAGCTTATGCGTCGTTTCTCCAGACACTTCTGTCACCTGCCGTGCTGAGCAGTGTGGGCAGATTTTCCTTCTGAATTAAAAGTCAGTGTGATAAGCGTAGCCTGTATCGAGCCGACTGTTCCCCTGCCACCGTCCATGACACCATCGTCCTGCCCTACTGAGTCACCCTTTACCCTCCACTTTTCTGCAGCCCCAGGAGCAGCCCCGACCTTGCCATCCTGCCAACACTCCCTCTCAGCGGGCCTCTGAGCCGGATGAAGCCAGTGCCCCCTGCACCTGCTCAGAGGGGCGGAGACAGGCCGCAGCCAGGCTCCTGCAGGCGCGGTGGAAGGCGTACAGGCACCAGGTGAGGAGGGCTCCCGAGAGGCCAGCTGCTGGTCTGCACCTGCAGGGGCCGCAGCCACTCTGTCCTTCATCTTTTCATTTGGCCCACCCGTGTGGCATCCCTTTGACGTGTGGGCTCTGAGGTCGGTGCAGTTGACATGCAGGAAAATGTAGGAGGGACAGAATAGACGGGGCAGAAAATGAGGTGACATGGGCTGAGGGGAGAGAGAGACACCCGCAGCAGGAACCACAGTGGGGGTGCTGAGTCCTGGGAAGAAAGGTGAGGCTCATCTTCAGTGTCCTGGGAGGGGGCAGGGTTCCATTTGCCGGGTGCAAAGGCAGTGCTGTCGGAAGCCTGGTCAGCTGACTCGTCTCTTGTCACACAGCGGCGGGCGCTTCCTTCCCATCCCTGGTGGCTGCAGGGGCAAGATTGAGAAATGGGCAGTATTACGGAAAATTCATCCTTGTGTTAATTCATAATCTGTCTCTGTATTTCAGAAAACAGAAGCTGTTCTGGATGAGGTGAGCAAGGTTTATTTTACCAACTTGAAAATACGTATTTTTACTCTGGAATGGAGTGTGGGGAGAGAGATCTCAGGAAACGGCATTGAGTCCTTGTTTTCATGAAATCAGATCAGACCCCAACATTAAGTTCAAAATACATAAGTGATATTAACATCAAATAAATATTTAAATCACTTCACACCTTCACAATCATTCATTCATCCTTTCAACACGTTTATTGAGCATCACTTGTGTCAACAACCCGCCGGGCCCTCAGGACACAGACATGAAGACACACAGGTAAACAGGTAAGGACAGCTCAGCTGGAAGGAGTGGCTTAGGGCTGCACACACCGCGCTGGGGGCTGCCGGTCGGTCGTGCTTGTCCTGTCTGCGGAGGCCGGGAAGTCCCTGCCACGGTGGCGTTGGAGCTGGGCCTTAGAATGAGGAGCAGCCCACGGGACTGAGAAATGAGAGGAAACGCAGAAGACTTCCGCACTGACCCCTGGGTGCGCGAAAGACAGGCTTGTTTAGGAAAAGGGGAGCCGGTCTGTGCAACAGGAGCATGAGGGAGCCCCTCAGTGGCCGTGGAAGTTAGAGCGGATGCAGGATTTGCCAAAGATGACAATGAACTGCTGGCTTGGGGACAGTGCAGATCTGAGCCACATGGACTCCTGCAGTAACCTCCTCAAGCGTCCCCTTGCTTCCGCTTTTGCCCTCCTGCAGCTTGTCCCCATGCAGCCGCAAGGGCGACGCTTTTAATGTTAAATGACCCCACTGGGCAATGACTTCCTCTCGCACTTGGAACAGAACCCAAAGCTGCTCCCTGAGGACCCTGCACACCGTGCTTCTGGCCCGCCCAGCCCTGCTCTGCCTTGGAGGTGGCCCTGGCGTTCGTGCAAACATCAGGCATATCCCTGCCCCAGGCCCTTTGCACTTGCTGCTCCCCGGCCTAGAAGACTCTTGCTCCCTCGCTTTATTCCGGCCTCCACTGGGTCATCACACGCGCACACACACACTCTCTCTCTCTCTCTCTCTCTCTCTCTCTCTCTCTCTCTGAGCAGGTCATCACACACACACACACACACACACACACAGTCTCTGAGCATCCACCACCCGTCGCTCCCCAGCCCCTGCCCTACTTTATATTTCTTCAGAGCATGTATCCCTACCTGATGTTTCACTTTTTTTTAATTGCTTGTCTCTCCTATGAAAATGTAAGTGCCATGGAGGCTGGGACCGTGTCTTCTTGCCGCTACGTCCCTAGCTACCAGAATGGTGCCTAGCATTTCATAAGTGTTTTTGAACGAGTGAGTGAATGAAAGAATTCGGGCCTCCTCAGAGCACTGTATAGCATGGTCATAACCCAGGTGGCCAGTACTGCTGTCTGCCACATGCTGCATTTTCTCCTCCGGTGTCCCCCCCTGAGCCTCAGTTTCCTTATCTCTGAGGTCAGGTTGATGGTAAGACCTGCAGGCAGGGCTGTCGGGAGTGCCCAGTTGACAGCATGAGCCTGTGTGTGGCCTGAAGGAGGACGGTACCCTGTGTCGTGCTGCCGCTGGTACCGTGTCAGCTGCTGCAGTCGCCCTACTGTCTGTTGTGCAGGCGTGGACCTCCTGGGTCAGTGCCAATACTCAGTGCGTTAGTGGGTTCTTTTGTCCTTAATAATGGGTGTGTTGTTGCTTCCTTCATTGTACTTTTCTCTGAATCTCGTGTTTATGTCATTTCCTCTGCCTTCATGTCGTGTTCCTTCGAGAACACAGAGGGTTTCCTGTGACTGGAATTTGGGGGCATCTAGACCTCTGAGAAAATGCGTGTCCCCTCAGGACCTGGTGTGCCTGTGTGTTGTTCTCCTGAAGCATTACGACAGCTCAGGTCCTTTGTCCAGCTGTGATTTTCTCAACCATGGCTAGAGGCAGGGTCATTCAAACAGAAGTGCTGCCCTGAAACCCAGAGCATTGATTTTTGGAGCCATGTGTAGTTCTTAAGAAAATCACTTAAGATGAAGGTCAAAGGATGAGTAAGTCCTGTGTGACAGTCTGAGGCCACGCACTACCCTGCCTGACTTTAGAAGACGTGTGTGAAATAGAAGAGACTCTCCCAATACGAAGACCTAAGTATGTGTAAAACAGGGACTAATGTTAGCAGTTGAACCCAATGGCATTTAACACGTGATTCCTCTGTGTTCCAAGACTCAGTTTACCGGGCTTCTGTGCCTTCCCTCCCTGGAGGACTGGCATGTTTCTCGCTGCCGGAGGGTCTGCGTGAGTGAGAGGTTCTTTAGTTCTCTGTGGTCGTGCGGTAGTAAGGGAAGTCATTTTCTCTGCTGCCAGAGCTTTTCCCTCTGGAATCTCCCCTAATCTGTACCTGCCTGCCGCCTTCCTGGGAAATTAACATCCGTTTCTCTCTCTCCTCTTTCCCTACCAGGCGGCTACTGTGCTGCAGGCAGCTTTCAGGGGACACCGAGCGCGGGTGAAGCTATTATCAAGCAAGGTGTGTGGTTCAGAATCTGCCAGCGTGCCCAGCCTCCCCAGCCAGGTAACCCTCCAGCAGGGCGGGACCCAGCACAAGTCCTCACAGTTGCCCCAATTTCTCCTTCTCGGTCTTCGTCTTCACGCCTGCCCTGTGGGTGTGCCCACTACCCTTCCCACTTGTGGCACCTTCAGGTCACAAAGCAGTGTGTTGGTGCACGGCCTGGGTAGACTTAACCTCAGGGGCCTGCTTGCTTTACGGTGCCAGGATATCAAGTAGCATGTCCATCTTGCAATTAAGATGTAAAGTTCAAAATAAAGATATGAGCTTTCTCTGTCAGCCCCCCTCCTCTGTGCAAACCACAAGACGGTCATTTGAAGACTCTAGAGTCTAAGAATTAAGAACATACAATCAGGAAAATGCTGACTAAGTAGTTAGTAATGAGATGAGCCACCTGAAACGGAACTATGCCCTTACCTGGCTGCCTGAGGGCCAGGTGACGGCCATGCCCCAGTGGAGAGTGGGCAGGGCTTCTCAAACGGCTCTCCTCCTCTGTCGTTCAGCTGCAGAGCTGCCCCTCACCCTGCCCCCTGAGCCCCGTAGTCCAGGCCGAGGGCGACCCAGGGCAAGAGGAGGCCATTACCATCATCCAGGCCATCTTCCGGGCACACCTGGCACACATCAGGCACAGGTAAGCTGACTGACAGGCCCACCTGTGTCCTGTGTCGGAGATGCCGGTGCAGACGGCACCCAGGTGCAGGGTGTGGGAGCCGGGACCTCGGTGTGTCAGCAGAGCAGGCTGTACCTTGTGAGAACCCAGTGCCCTGGGGTGTGGTGGGCCACAAGCTCTTACCCTATGGGAGGGAGCAAGAAGGGCTGGATGCTGTGTGGTCCTCAGACCATCACTTTGTAGACGGCAGTCAGCTTGTCCTCGCACACACACAGCCCCTTTCTAAATAGATGTGTGACGTGGTCCCAGTGCTCAGGCGGCGTGACCAGCAGCCCTCGACAGTGACACGCTCGCTCCTGCTAGGTCTGCTGGGTTAGTCAGGGTTCTCCGGGCTGCAAACACTTGGAACCCATTTCAGTCAACTCAGGCCAAGGGTGGGATTTACAGTGAGGCCTAGAGACCGTGTCAGGCGTGAGGGCAGGGCTACTGTGAGCCTGCAGTGGACAGAGACAGCGTCTGCTGCCCTAGGAGGCTCTGGCTCCCCTCCCGGCCCCCGCGGGTGTCGCTCTGCACGCCAGCCTCTGCCCCTCTCTTGCCTCCACAGACTTCTGTTTCTCAGCCTACATGGCAGACAGTGGCAGCCACCGTGGCTGTTAGGTCTAGCTTCTCCCTGCAGAAGCACAGCAAGCCCAAGTCAGAACCACAGGGTCCTGGTTCCATAGGCCGTGGTCAGGGGTCCATCCCTGGGGCAGTCAGCCAGGGCCAGGAGGTGGAGAGCTGCACGTGGCTGTGAGCACTTCTGCTGGGACAGGGTGGCCGAGGGACAACGGGGGGTGGGGAGGCATCTGAGGCCTGACTTGGGCAAGTGCCCCGAGGAGATTGATAGGCCATGCCTGAGGCCCCGGGCTCAGCTGGTCACTCCACCTGGGCCACTGCCCCAGGAGACCTGGGAGCCCAGTTGTCAGTCTCAGGGCTTTCGAGCGGGATCACTAGAGTCACTCTCTTCCCCAGGGCTACCGGGCAAAGAACCCCCAGTGCGGCTCCTGCTAGGAGGAGGTCTGCTCCAGCCGCACGCAGCGAGCCCTCCTCGCCACCCCTCCCTGCAGCTTCTGGTAATTTCATTTCATTTTGGATTTTAGTGTGAGGGGCAGCTGGCCCTCTGAGGTTTAAGCCAAACGAGCTGCCACCATCCCGGAAGCATGGGACGTGTGAGCGCATGTGAGGGGCTGGTACCAACTGTGGCCACCTGCAAACTAAGTAATGCCTTCAGCGGGAGACACCTCGACTCAGCCTCCCTGTGACAGCTTTGTCCCTCATCCTTTGGGTTGTAGGGAAACAGAAGGTGCGTCAAGAGACTCCCTGGAGCTCGCAGGCTGGAGACAATTACGGTGTCAGTGACATTAGTGTAACCCCACAGTCACCTACAGGCCACACATTGGACCTTCATGGCTTCTGTGTCTTGACTTTATTCTCAGCTCCTATTGGCGTAGGTGGTTCCCTTCCCTGGGCCAATATTTTCCCTGCTGGCTAGTTTTTTAAGCAAAACTTTGCCCGTATTCCTTTTCTGCTTTATTAAGGTCCAAAAGCAGTCGGTGGAGAAACTGGCATGACCGGGGCTGCACCGGTCGTGGTCCCAGCCTCTGCCGACTCCTGACCAGCTTGGCCTTAGCGCCTCACCTGGGAGGCAGAGACCTGGGGAGTCAGCTTGGGGGTTGCTTTCAGTCCCCAAAGCTATGATTCTGTGACTGTCCTTCAGATCCTTTGCTCCTTGTACTGAGGAGACCACGTGGCTGCTGGCTTGGCTAGTTATTACTATAGTACTGAAGATGACCGTGTGGCCTTGTGGTCTCGTTTGTGAATGTGCCGTGCAGGCTGCTGGTGTCACAAGACTTGTGTGGAGTTTCCTGCGAAAGGCTTTTCTGTACTGAGTTCTTAGGTCGCAAAGATGGAACCAGAGCAGGTCGAGGCAGGTAGGGAGCCGAGCATCAGATCAAGGAAAATCTCCAAAAGGAAGCAGGCTGTTTGGGGGTTTTTGAGCTGTATTTGACAATATAACATTATATTAGTTTCAGGTGTACAACATAATGATTCGACGTTTGTATATATTGTTTAATGATCACCTGGAAGCAGGTTTTTTGAACCAAAAAATGCTAGGGTAGCAAAGTGAGGGGATGTGACAGGCCCTGTCCGTCGGTAACACCGCCTCTGTAGGCCGCCTGCTTCAAGTTTGCATGTCGTTTCAGATACTGAAGACAGTGAAGTGAGCAGTGAGGACACGGTGGAGGGACCAGCTCCTGAGGACGAGGACGAAACCCCAAGGGGGTCCGGGGTGCCGGCAGCCCTGTGGCCCTGCCCTGGTGAGTGGGAGGCATGGGGGCCGTAGTGAGGGGTCACAGTGCAGGAAGGAGGGCGGCCGCTGGCCAGTGCCCTTGGCCTGGCGGGGTGATTCTGGGAGAACCTGCACACACTAAGGTTACGCCTCATCTTCCCTGGAGGTCACCATGGCGTTTTATCCACGTCGGTCACTTTTTCCAGCTCTGCCAGAGCTAGCAAGCTTTGAGCTTTGATAGTCTCTCCAGAACCTCCGTTTATAAAGCTCAGCTCTGGGACTCAAAGGAAAGATGTGCAAAGCCCCAAAGCCAGAGGGGCCCTGCTGGAACTTCCAGACTCCCCACAGGCTTTACATTCTTCTCTGAAAACCCATTCCCGTGCCCATCTCACCAGCTGCTACATTTGGCAGCCTTTCGATTCTTGGATCAGGGCTAATGTGTTCGTGATGCTGCCCTTCTCTCCTCTGGTTAAATGTGTAATTTTAAAGCTCAGCTTCGCCCTCGTCTGCAATCGCAGCCGCACAGCACGTTCCCTTGTGTTCACCCCCAGAAACGGGTGCATGTGAGAGTGCAAAGCAAGCCCTGGTTTGATCTGACCGTAAAATGTTTTCAAAGAAAAAAAAAAACGCTGAAGATAACCTTGAAAACTGATGTCTTTAATATCATAGAGTTGCACTTTAATATTAATTTTCTTGAAAGTTACAGAAAAAAAGCCAATGCAGTTATAGTACCTGCAGCACTGAGTAAATTTCCTTCCCTTTTTTATCTCACATCATTGGTTGGTTAGTTTTTTTCTTTTGTTTTATGAAACAGTAAGAGCCAGGCCCTTCTCCGGGGCTGCTAGTGGTGAGGACCCGTATCTCACATCCCTCGCCCCAGGTCCAAAGAGGCATGTGGGGTCACCCTTCCCCATGCAGTCTGTAGGTGGCATCTCATTCTAGTGTAGACTTGAGGATGGGAACAGGTTAGCTGTGCTGGGAGAAAGGAGCAGAAATGGTCCGAGTGGTGAAACAGCTTGAAAGCTCACAAGTGGCCATTGGTTGGGTCGTGCCTCCCCCACCTGGGGTGGGTGTGTTCTCACAAGGAAACTGGTGGCCACTGGCACAGAATTCAGCTGCCGCCAAGTGTGCCTAGCCCCCCGGGACCCTGCTATGAGGACGACTCAGAGAACTCCTACCGCAGACATGAGTCCCTTCAGAGCTGGCGAATCCTCACCTTTGGCAGGTGTTTTGCTTTTTGGAAATGGCCAAACTGTTCAGAGCTGAGCATGGAGACTGGAGAGGTAGGTGTGACTAAGAAGTAGTGAGAGAGATTTTGTGGCTGGTGTGAAGCCGCTTCTGAAGGTCTGTGCCTACTGCTCTGGGGTATGACCTTGGGCCTGCCTGCCAGGGAAGAGGTGAAGGGCACAGCATCCATAACAGGAAGCCCTGAAATTGGGCCCGGCCCTGGGCAGTTGGTGTGACCGCTCTCCTTCTCTCTGGTTCATTTCAGCCGAGTCCCCTCCCTCGGGACTGCAGCCCGTGGTGCCTCCACATGCGGAAGACGTCAACTCTGATGACTCTGATGAAGTTGTCATCGCTCCATCGCTGCCCGTGAAGAAAAATGCCCCCCCCAGCCTAGGTCGCTATGGGTGCGGTTCATGTGCTGATGGGCTGTCGGGGGAAGGTTAGGTTCAGAGGACAAAGCCCTCTCGGGAAGACAGAACACCTGAAATGGGAAAGCAGTTTGTCTTGTTAGGGAAAGAACACTGCCTGCTTGCCACCTCCGCATCTGCCCCCGGCTTCCTCGTCCATGCTGCTTGTTTGGTTAGGAGTCCTGGGTGCCTTCACCTTGTCTTTGGGGAGGAAGGGTGGTCGTATCGTCCCCTCATCTCCAGCTGCAGCTCACATGGTGGTTTCAGTGCCACACAGACATGTCTCCCGCAATTGGAGGGCAGCGAGGGAGCCCTGCCACGCCACATTATTACAGCAACTGACAGGCCACCTTGGCCTTGACCTGGAAGAAAATGGAGCCCTGGGGCCTGGCTGGTTTAATCTATTTGGTCTGTGAGCTGCCAAATCAGTTTTCTTACGCCCTTCTTTCCCCCACTAGACTGATTTGGCTGAATTCGTTGCTCACCCGTGCCTTGTGTCATCTACTGGGTCTGTCCCCAGGTGACCTGACCCATCCTGCTCTGGGTGCTGGGCTCAGAGCTAACGGTCCATAGGAGCCAGGCAACCCCGGACAGCACCCCAGCTGCTCCTCCCGCCCCTCATCGTCAGGCGGGCATTTCTGCGTCACTGTTCCCAGCCAGGAGCTCTGGGTGATGGGTCCTGGAGGGACACAGCGCCATCTGGGCGCCCCGCCTGGGCCTGAAGGGCAAGGCCTTGCTCAGGAGGGGGCTGGGGGCAAGCTGTATGTGGCATCCAGGTCCGGTTCGTGCACCAGGACCTGTAGGGACCAGGCTAGCGAGCAGAGCTGAGAAGGGCAAGAGGAACGCGTGGACCTGAGTTGTCCGAGAATGTGCCCCTGAGCATTGTGGATATTTTCCTGGGCCGTGACCCTGGGTCCGCTGCTGACCGATTAAAAGCAAACAGTCCTGAAGCTACCTCAGCAAATGACGTACCTCAAGCCCTGACTCCAGCCGATGTCCGGTGTGCCATGCCCTTTGCAGGGACAGCCTGCCCTGTGGCTCTGTGACCCTCATACACGGCATTTGTTCCCTGGAGAATGCCCAGTGCCAGGCGTGCTTGCAAGGCCCGGGGCTTGCCTGGGGTTCTAGGGGGCAGTGGTGCAGGGAAGGGCAGGAGTGGGGCATGGGCCTAGAGAGACCACCTTCCACTGTGCCTGCCAGACTGGTCCCATGCTGCACTCAGGCCTCCCAGGTGAGGCTGAGCTGGGGCATGGGGTCTGCCAGGGGCCCTGTGGGTGAGCCTGGGGGCAGAGCTTCAGGCGGTAGCAGGACTGACATCCCTGGGAAGGCTGAACCAGTGAAAGTGACCCAGGAGAAAGAGACCATGACCTCAGGCGTTAAGTGCCCCCAAGGCACAGGCCCTGTGCTCTGGGTGGAGAGGCTCGCGTGGTTCGCTCTGCCTTGATGTTCAGTACAGCTCCTGCACGTCACCTTGAACTTAACAGCAGCAAAGCTGTTTGTTTCGCAGCCATGTAGGTGGCCCAGCTCTGCGAGCACACCCTGTCTCCACCCCAAATACCCTAAACTAGCAGTACCGTGTAATCGGGGCCTGGCTGGGCTGTGGCGGGGTGCAGCGCCACACCTGTGGGCCAGCTCTGCTGGACTCGGCCCCTGGGAGGAAGGGCTCGCGAGCTGCCAGCTCCTGACAGGCTGGTGGGGCTTTGCCACCCACTCTTCCCTCCAGAGGAGGTGCTGTCCACGGGCTTCAGGGGCACTGCCCCCTCGAGCCCCACAGGAGGCCGATGTGTCCTGTCCATGGGGCCTTCATAGGATGCTGCTCCTTTCACCCAGGACAGGAGCAGACTTGTGTCACCTTTCTGAAGGCGTGCCAATCACATGTGAATCCAGGCAGTGCGGCGGCCCCGCCACCCTCGGACACAGACATGGGCCCAGGAGACCACAGGTCTCCCCAGACACGAGCAGGAAGAGGCTGCGGCAGATGTGAGGGTGGTCATGGGGCAGGCCAGGTGCAGCTGGTGCACAGGGAGCTGTCTGCAGGCATCTGTGGAGTGTGAGCCGGAGAGCTGGGAGATGTCCCCAGGGTGGGAGGAGGGGCGGGGCGCAGACAGAACAGCCCGTCCGCAGGGCCCCAGGCCTCCGATGGGCAGCGGGCTGAGGGGGACAAAGCAGGGCTTTGGTTTGCTGGCCCATGTGCGTGGTGAGGAGGGACTCACTACAGATAGGGCCCGGCCTCAGCGCTGGCTGTGCTTTCTGCTGAACGTCTGTTTTGTTGCCTGAGGAGGAAGTGAGGGCTGTGCTCTCAGCTGTCAGACCAGAAACCTTCACCCTGGCATTAGGAAAGGTAGGCCCACCTAGCTCAGCTCCACCGAGACGAGCGCAGAGCTTGGCCTCCTGGCTAAGAAATGAACACTCTGCAGAAAGCCCACAAGCCTGCAAGATCTGAATGAAGTGAGGTCCCATTAGAACCCACCTAAGCTCATTCAAAACCTCCTGCAGTTTTGGAAGCAGTGTCTGCTCTCCTGTGGCCCAGGGAGGACCGGGGAATTGGCACACACGCCTGCCCGGTCCCCGAGGGCTAAGAGCAGCCGATCACTGCCAGAAAAAGGGCGGCGTCTGGAAGTTGAACCCCGAAACCCCCAGGTGGTTCAGGAGAGGGAGGAGTGGTCCGCATTTAGAAGTGTTCTAACTGAACAGCATTCGTACATGAGCCTTCGGGGAGGGACAAGGTGTCCCCACTGCTCATCCCTGGCCTTTGTTATAAAAGAGCCCATAAACTCGTCACTTAGTCACTGCCAGCTGTGAGTCACTGTCACGCCGCGCACAGGTCAGTTCATCCGTTTTCCTGAACCCCGCTTTCCTGGGCTCCTGGCAGTTTGCTTCATGGTGGCTCAGGCCTCAGTTTGTAGCCAGCATCTAGTGACACCTCGTCCCTCAAATTTCTCTTCCTTTGTGTGAGTGAGGACTTGAGCATCAGGAAACAAAAATATGTGTGTGTTTTTTGGGGGAACATATTCCCCCAAATTCTATTTAATTTTCATGTAAGGAACAGGGGAGGAATAATTTACTTAGGAATCAAACACAGATGCCAGTGACAAAAAAAAAAAAAAGTTGATTTCTAGGAAATCTATTTTCTGCTCTATCCAGTATTTGCTATTATAGGAAAGTGCGTTTTCCAACATTTTGCATGGAATAAGGTGTGTCTGTGGCTTTGTTTGTACGTGGCTGCTTGCCTGCCCCTTAAGTTCTGGGTAGAATCTGTGACCTGTTTTTGGCTCCAGCATTTGCCTGAGCCCATCTTTGCAGCCTGATCACCGCGTGTCATGCTGGCAAGTGCTTCATTGGAAGACAAATACAGGGGGCTGTGGGGCCTTATGGAGTGTGACGCTGCAGAGGAGGGTGAATCAGACGCCTCAGCACAAGCCCAGCACAAGTTCTGTGAGGCTGGGGTCCAGGAGCAGAGACACAGTGCTTGGGGGGCGTCTCAGCCGGAGCTGGCTAGAGGAGAATCGGGTAAGGTCCAACCTTGGGCCTCCACTCAGCAAAACGAATGCCGGATGGAAGGTGTACGTAGCATGTAAATAGAGAAGTACGTGTCGGACACATCCATGCACACACATTTCTGCCACTGGTTTGCAGTGCTCTGGGAACTCGGTGTAAAAGCAGCACCCAGGGCCGGCCCGGTGGCTCAGGCGGTTAGAACTCCATGCTCCTAACTCTAAAGGCTGCCGGTTCGATTCCCACATGGGCCAGTTCAATTCCTCGAGTCCCACAAGGGATGGTGGGCTCCGCCCCCTGCAACTAAGATTGAACACGGCACCTTGAGCTGAGCTGCCTCCCGGATGGCTCAGTTGGTGGGAGCACATCCTCTCAACCACAAGATTGCCAGTTCGATTCCTTGAGTCCCGCAAGGGATGGTGGGCAGCGCCCCCTGCAACTAAGATTGAACACGGCACCTTGAGCTGAGCTGCCTCCCGGATGGCTCAGTTGGTGGGAGTACGTCCTCTCAACCACAAGGTTACCAGTTCAATTCCTCGACTCCTGCAAGGGATGGTGGGCAGCGCCCCCTGCAACTAAAATTGAACACAGCACCTTGAGCTGAGCTGCCGCTGAGCTCCCGGATGGCTCAGTTGGTTGGAATGCGTCCTCTCAACCACAAGGTTGCCGGCTCAACTCCCGCAAAGGATGGTGGGCTGTGCCCCCTGCAACTAGAAAACGGCAACTGGACCTGGAGCTGAGCTGCGCCCTCCACAACTAAGACTGAAAGAACAACTTGAAGCTGAACAGAACCCTCCACAACTAAGATTGAAAGGACAACAATTTGACTTGGAGAAAAGTCCTAGAAGAGCACACTGTTCCCCAATAAAGTCCTGTTCCCCTTCCCCAATTAAAAAAAAAAAAAAGCACCCAGCTTGGTCTGCAAAGAGCATGTCAGCCTCCTTAAAAACTGGTATCTGAGTTCCCCCCGGGGGGGGGGGGTAGTCAGAATCCGAATCCCTGGTTCCTTTTAGCACTGCTGTGGGGTTTAGAGCACGAGTAATGGGCACGAGCAGTAAGTCCACGGTTCCTGGCTTGGGTGCCAGCTAATGGCCTGTGGCCAGCATGTTCCATTAATATCCTGGGAGCCCAGCCTCCCAGAGTGAAGGCTCCATTAGAGGTGGCTGCCTGAGGGATCTGCGGGAAGTCTCCACGGTGCCGTGTCCTTTCTGAATAGGGTGAGGGGTGTCCCTGAGCTGTTTGCTAATTAAGCCCCAGAAAGCCTGGGATTCAAAGGACAGGGCCCGAGGTGTGCCAAGACCTCGGGCTGCCAGTCAGGGAGCCTGTGTGGTTGCTTTCTCCTCCCAGGCACCCAGGGAGGGCGGTGTGGCAGGGGCGTGTGTGCCCCAAGGCGCTGCTCCTGCTGACGCACACAAATTTTAAATTGCATATATATTTTATGTTTCCTGAGTTCACATCAGCGTCTATGTTGCCCCATTTTGAATCATCCAATGCATGTAACCTGACTTCCAGCTACTTTGTTTGCGAGTCATCAGTGATATAAAACTCCATCTAGGATATGCTGTCTTAGGAAGCGTGTCTTCCCAAGTACCGAGGACGGTACACGTCAGGTTCTGCTGGGGCCCGCCCTGGGTGTGTGTGTCCCGACTGTACAGTTAGCACTGCGGCATTTATACGTGGTTTTCCAAAGGCTGAGTCACAGTGACACCCAACGTGAGGTGAGTCTGAAACTCTAGTCCTGGAGAAAGGGCGAACGCAGTTCCGTTTTTCAGCTGATTCTGGCCCATAGTCTCCATCAGCATTGCTTCTGGCTTCCAGGCCTCTCTCCCAACTGTGGCTGTCACCTGAGAGCCGTGGTACGAGGCACTGTGCGAGGACTCGCATGGAAGGCAGCGCCCTCTTTCCCAAGGGATCACTGTGGAGAAACCCTGCTCTTGTATTTGAACTGTCCCAGAGTGAAGCAAAGGCCTGGCTCCCCCCTCCCATGCCTCCATCCTGTTCCCAGCCCCTGAAACACCCCTGACTTGAGGCTTCGGCGCCCCCACTCCCACCCTCCCTCCCACCTCACCAGGATCCTGCCCCTCAGACCACTTCCTTCACATGTAACACATTATTTCAAAAATAGAAAAGTAGAGAGCAGTCACACGTCATCCACCATCCCTTTACCTAGAAATCCCACTGTGGATATTCGGTTAATGTTGCAGACGCCTCTGTCTGAGTTTACATACAGGTGGAAGAGAGGAGGTAAATACTACCAGAAATAATTGTATGACGATGTGAAAAGAGACAAGTACATGCTATTTCGATTTTAAATATTACATTTAATCTCACTTGAACGTAACAGAAGAGAGGGGAGCCTGGAGGGATTTCCGACAGCTGTGCTCGCAGTTTCCACCGCAAGTTTGTGTTGCTGGTTCCCACTCAAGTCCTACAGCACAAGGGCCTGTGCTGAGATGTCTTCTGTCCCCTCAGTGGTTCTGACGAGCTGAGTGGTCTGTCTGCCGTCAGCTGTGTCTCTTAGACCCTCTGTCTCCTGTGTCCTGTTTTCATGGTACTGGGACTGCAGACGGTCGTCTCACTGCCCCGTCAGACTCCCTGAGTTCAGCTCCCGCTGGTTTGTGATGCTCATTGCTGGTCCCAAGACCTAGCACAGTGCCTGGTACACGGCAGGTGCTCAGTAACTGTGCAGAATGGATAAATGAAGGGCTGAGTGTTCACCTCTCTCCATCAGAGCTTGTCCCTTGTGTCATCACTCCTCTGCTGGACCATGAGCTCCTAGAAGAAAGTGGTCATGTGAGTCACCTGTATGCTTCCATAGCAAACAGTCTCCGGCTCACAGAAAGCGTGTGATACATGTTGAGCAAAGGCTTCCACCAGCCTCTCAAGGTAGGCTCCCGGAGGCGGCCTTGGCACCGCTTTCTCCCCTCCCCACCGTCTTCCCAGCAAATTAGGAACCAAGTTCTGTCTATTCTGTCTCAGTAGCGTCCTCAGCATCTGAGTTCTTCCCATCTCTCCATTTGTCAGGTTTAGGACTGGCTGGAGTACAAGAACACCCCAAATAACAGTAACCCAGACTAGTTAGAGATTTCCAAAGTCCCGAGGGAAACAGTATGGCAAAGGCACGGTGCTCCCACAGTTTTCAAAGGCTTGTGCTCTTACTGTTCCATTCTTCTGAACAAGGCTTCATGGTACAGAATGGCTGCTGAGCTCCAGTCACAACATGCACATTCCAGCCAGCAGGAAGGGATGGGGGGTGGATGTCCCCTCACCTGAGGACACTTCCTCTTGTATCCCATTGGTTAGAACGTAGTCACTTGCACATCCAGCTGCAAGGGAGCGTAAAAATGTTGCCTTTTATTCTAGGTGGCCATAGACTCGATCAAAGTGGGAGGTTCTGCGACTAAGGAAGAAGAGGAGATAGGTCCAGTGGGCCGACCAGCACTCTCCCTGTTTGTTTCTCATTCCCCTCCTGGCAGCCCTGACTCCAGAGGCAGGCCTTTCGGTCCTTGCTTCCCACCCTGCTGCTGTGGTCCTTGCTTAAGAACCACTGTAACCTGAGCACACACCTTCTCCCCTTGCTCAGCAAACTCATAGGTTCCACATAGCACTTGGATTTCCTGTGCGCCCCAGCTTGGCCCCTGGCCTGCCCTGACCCCAGCCGTCCCCTCCAGCACACACAGCCTGACCAGCGACCACCAACCACTGCAGCCCTTTCCAGAAACACCAGGCCTTCCCCACCTCCAGCTGGCCCCTTGCACAAGCTGTTCCCCTGCAAGGAATGTCCTTTCAGCAAGCCAGCCCACATGGCCTCACTACTGAAAAGCTCTGGGATCAGCCCTTCTTTTCTTTGTGTGCTCACAAAATGAGTTCATTTCGTCTTTTTTAACATTTACTGCACGTCTGCTGTGTACCAGGCACTGAGGGCGAAGGCATTTGTGCATGATGGTCCCAAGGTTTATGTCATCTATTTGTGAGTCCGTCTCCCCCCTAGGCTGAGCTCCTGCAGACGAGTGAATTCCTTCACCCACGGAAACATCCACCTGCCAGGTGGGGGGGACCCCAGGGGGCCTCGGCCTGAGTGCTCCCTGCCAAGGTGGCAAGGGTCTAGGCAGGAGAGGCCCAGGGGCACCAAGCACCGGGGGGCAGTGGCCAGGGGCTCAGGAACACGCTGTCCCTGCCCCCCAGAGGAGGGAAATCGGGGCTGGGACTGAGCGGGTGGGGCGGTGGGGTCTTCCTGTCCGACCATTAGTCCCCACCCCCAGGGATGGCACGGAGTCTGGGGCCCACAGGTCTCAGGAGGGAAGGAGAGGCCGTGTGGGGGGTTTGCACATTCCGCTGAGGCGTCTGGTTCACCCTGGCAGCAGTGGGAACAGGGAAGGCTGCTGGCAGGAGAAGAGTAGGATCAGATTGGCGTTTCAGAGGTGGAAGGACCCACTGGCAGCTGGGGGGGAGGAGTGGCTGGTGCCCATGGCTCACAGGCCAGTGAAGAGCCCTGTGAGTGCTGCCTGTCCCCTGGTGCCCACTGGAGCCCAGTGGAGCCAGCCCCCTGCCAGCCACCCAGCAGCTAATAGAACGCTCAAGGCACCCCAGGGCCCTGGAAGGGGGGGCCGGCCGGCTCCTGGCCACGAGAAGGAGAGCAGCCTCGGGTGGGGGGCATCCCCACTCATCCCTCCTCAGTGAGCCCAGTGCATTCTGGGGCCCCTGGTGAAGCAGGAAGGTGGAGGGCGTCTGCAGAGCCGAGTGTGCCCACAGAGCTGGGACCTCAGCCCTGGGCAGACGGGGAGGTAGCATGGTGGGGCCTTCTGCTCCCCCATGCCCCCCGCCAACTCTGCAGAGCCATCTGGGCTATCTGGGGAGGAAAGGGTCCCTGGGCTGAGGGCCCCAGCCAGCCCATCCTGGCCGGTGAGCTGGGGCAAGCCTCAGTTTCCCCATCTGTAAACAAGGGAGTGATGATGGCTGTGTCTGGGTGACTGTGAGCTGGTAGCTATGGCGGGCCTCTCCCAGCCAGGGGAACTCTGTAAGAGAGTTCTAGAAACACCCATGGAGCACCCACCAAGGGCCCTGCCGTGATAGCACCGTCATGGCTTGGCTTCCGGAAGTCTCCACTTTGCTTCTTTCCTGACCCCTGCCTGCCCATCACCTCTGGGAGAGACTGGGTGGAGAGGGCAGATGTGGGTGAACTTGGACTTGGTCCTGAGGCCCTGGGAGCCTGGGAGGGGCCAGCAGAGGAATGGCAGGTCAGGTTCCCTTGCAGAGACCAAGGAGCTGAGGAGAAACTCACGGCTGAGGACGCAGCCCTTCATGCCCATGCTCCTGGCAACCTTGAGGAGGGTGGGATGACATTTCCCTCAGGAGCCAAGGGGAGCGAGCAGTAGGAATCCGGGGATTCCTGGGAGAGGCAGCCCATCCTGGGGAGGGAGACGCTGGCTTATCCTGCCTCCCTGGACCCCCCACCCCTACACACACACCTGTGAAGCTGCCCTGTGTGAGGTTTATCCGAGCCCAGTTTTGAGTCTGAGAACCCAGGGCCCCCACATGGGGAGGCAGTGATCGGCCTCTACCCAGGCAAGGTGGAGACATTGTGGCTGTGGGGTGAGTGACAGCCCCCCAAGGGGACTTGGGCAGGCTACATGGGGACAAGTTACAGGACGGGCAGGAAGCTGGCTTACAGCTGTGAACACCCCCTTCCCAGCATAGTCCTGGCACCACCATGGAGGGAAGTATGACTCCTCCCTCTGCAGACGGGGAGACCGGGGCTTGGAAAGCTGCCTGGTCCAGGGTCTCTACTCTGGGAAAGGCAGCCCAAGCCCAGAGCAGCTGGCAGGGTAGAGGAGAGGAAGTGAGGGTCTGTCCCTGCCGTGCCCAGGCCTGCTTCTGAAGGTCGAAGAAAGGTGGCTTCTCTCCCCAGGTGCAGGGGCAGCGCGACTGGCAGTCCATCCTCCAACAGCTGCCCCACGGGCCTTTGTCACCAACACGGATGGGCCCTGAGGATGCCAGGAGGTCTGCAGCCTCTGTGCCCCCGTCTCCCAGCTGCCCACCTCCAGCCCCTCCCCTGTGCCCACCAGGGAGGAAGGGAATTGACTGGCTGACCAAAGAACATCCTTTGAAAGCCCAGAACGTTAAGAAATCTTTCCCCATTCTGGAAGTCTGCTGAATCAGGATTGTCACAGCCACAGCCCTGTATCCACACCTCCCTGTATCCGTGCCTTTTTCCATCCCACCCGCTGTCTCTGCGCTTGCCCATGACGGCTTTGGCCAATGGAGCAGTAGTAAGTGGAACACAAGACCACAAGCTGCCACATGACTGCAGGCGCATGCGTGACTCCAGGAGACGGCGGACTCTGGGCATGAAAGGGCACTGTGGCCCCCTGGAGGGAGCCAAAAGTCTGAGGGCATTCCCCAAGACATGCCTCGCTTCTGAAACCAACCGCCAGTTTGGAGAGTTCCCAAAACCACCCTTAGTTTTGATAATTTGCTAGAAGGACTCAACTCACTGAAAGCTGATATAGTCACAGCTATGGTGTATTACAGCAAAGGATACAGATTAAAATCAGCCAAAGGAAAAGATGCAGGGGCAGAGTCTCAGGGGGTCCAAATGAGAAGGATGTGTGATGCTCTGGCATTGATGTGTGACAAAATGCATGGAATGTCACCAACCGGATTTTCACTCCAGCTTGGGTGTCCACGGTTTTTATCGGGATTCCATTCTGTACGCACAATTGATTGATTCGTCGATGGCCCCCGTGGTTACTAGCCAACTAATGTCATGTGACCCAGAGCACCCATCCTAAATCCCATAGCTGGTCTCTGGTGTGGCCAGCCCCATGCCAACAAAGACGTGCCTATCGGATGCGACATAGCTCTCCTCCCTGAGGCTGACTGCAAAGACCACATGCTCACCACACAGTGCCCCATGGTGCTTGCTGTGAGGGCGACGCTGTCCAGCCTCCCAGCTCGGGACCCTGGACGAGTCTGTAAAGTAAGGGTAGTGATGGTTCCCTTCGGGGCTGTAAGATCAGCCTGGAGTCTGGTGTGTTTGTGCAAATGTCTGTGCTCATACACAGTCTCTGCCCTTGGGTAAGAACTGAACAGGGCTTCCTGCTTTCCCGACGAGTCAGGACTGTGGTTTGGAGCCTCTGTGTCCCCAGCTGTAAAATGGGGAAGCTGGGCTAAGTGAGCCCTAAGATCCCCGAAGGTAGTATGCGTTCCCAAAGAGCTTGTAATTGGTGGGCAAAGCCTGAGCTGCGCCCCAGGTCCCATCACTTTTGGCATAATGCTCATCACAGTGAAACCTAGCTGCTAAGTTGGGCTGGGCAGATGGGCAGGGACGAGGGCAAAACTGCCCCACATGGGGGCAGGGTGTCTCTGTGATTCCTTTTTATCTAGTGCCAATCTCCTTTCGTTTCAGCCTTGGCTCTACCTCCCTCAAGGCTTGTATTGATCTGCACTGGGCTGGGACCCAGAGACCAGTCTTATCAGTATTGTGTGTCAAGTAAGAGTAAGGAGGTTCTGAGCGAGAGCTTATGCTTGTGTGCTGGGACTTACAACAGTATCCTTGGTCACTCAGAGGCCATCCCCGCTGATTTGCCGTTTCCAGGGGCTCTCTGGAGAAGCGGGTCTACTTGCTAGGTGACTCCAAGAAAGTGAGGCTGCTCACATCGCATTCTGGCTGGCTCTGGGTTTGGCGTGCTCTGTGGACCTCTTGGGCACCACGCTGGCTGGCATCTCTCCCAGCCTCCGGAGCCACAGGGCCAATTTCACTGTGGCCAGCTGGAAAGCAGTGCGTCGTGGTTTTCCTGTGGCCAGGACCCACGAGCCAGGTGTCAGTGGTGAGCAGGCACTGGGCTGGCTGGCTGTGCAGCCACATCTCAGCGGGCGTCAGGGAAACCCGGCCTCCAGCTTTCTCATGAGCTCTATCTCCATGGAAAATATGAACCTCTTTGGATGGGATCCAAACACAGGGGATTCCATTGTTCTGGCTTCCGCCCCAGCGTCTGGGGACCCAGCCCCTGCCTGGCTTTTCTCCAGGTGCCCGGAGGTCTTGGGGCAACCATGCAGGGGCCTCAACCCAGCCACCTTCCTGGCCTGGGAGATGGACCCTGGGGAGTGACTGGCCTGGCCTGCCCTCCCCCTCCATTCCAGATGCTTCTACCAGATGCTTCCAAGGAACTCAGAGCTCAGTGCTGAGACTTTCTCATCCCTGCACTTCACTCACTTCATTGCAGGGAGACAGGGAGGAAGACACAGAGGGAGGCCGTTCACATGTAGTCATATTTTGAGCGTATGGAGTAATGCACGTAACTATTGTAACCATTTGTAAGTGTACAATTCAGTGGCATTTAGCACATTCACAATGACTGTGCTGCCCTCATCGCTATCTCATCACCCAGAACAGAAACCCCATACTCGCTAAGCAGTCTCCCCACTCCCCTCCCCCAGCCCCGGGCTACCACTCATCTACTTCCTGTCTCTAAGGCTTTGCCTGTTCTAGCCACTTCATATTCATGGAATCAAACGATATGTGGCTTTCTGTGTCTGCTTCTCTCACTCAGCATCGTGCTTTTGAGGCTCATCCATGTTGTAGCACCTGTCAGTGCACACTCCTTTTCACAGCTGAGTAATATTGCACCGTGTGGCTGGACCACCGTTTGTTTCTCTGTTCATCAGCGGAGGGACGCTCGGCTTGTCTCCACCTTTGGGTTAGTGTGAATAGTACAGCTGTGTCATGTTATTTTAAATCCTCACATTCCTGTGAGCTAAGTGTGACTCTCACTGTAAGCCATGATAAGGGTAAAGCTCACAGACGACCTGTGATGGATATGGGACAGTTAATGTGAAAGGAAAAGAAAGGGGAAGATCTGGGTAGAGCGAGGATGCTGCCCACAGATGGAGTGGCCACACGCCTTGGCTTTCCACACACAGCCTTGACCACACGACGCCCCAGGAGGTGGGACAATTTTCAGGCCCATTTAAAATAAAGGGAACTGAGACCCATCTGTTTGTCACTTGAATGTGTGGATTAGGGGCAAGTTTCTCCATTTCTGAGCCTTAATCCCTCTCCAAACTTCTGTGATGTGGGAACCCGGCTGGGGGCTGGAGGAGATTGTGGGGATGGGGCATTCAAGAGGCACCTGGCTCAGGGCTCTCAGCTGGTGACAGCTAGGGTCGGCCTTCCTGCCCTCGAAGGCCAGCAGCACTGGGACCTGCCAGTCCTCCATGGTAGAGGGGGTAGGATGCTGAAGTTCCTATCACAGCCTGGGGCTGCCTCCTCAGCCAGGAGAGGATGAGCCGTTTCCCCATCACCCCCTCCTCCTGAGTCACCCCCTGAGTCACAGAAGGCATATCCCTTGGTGCCCTGGCCAGTAGTCAGCCTTGCAGACAAGTCCTGACTTCTTGGGCCACTGGTGCCCTATTTCTGGTCATCCTCTCTGGCCAACAGCATGAGGCTAGAACCTGGTTCCCAGCTTGGGTGGTGATCTCATGCCTCCTGAGTGATGGCAGGACCTGGGCCTCAGTTGCTCCATCTGTAGAGCCTCCAACCAAAGTGGTGACGAGCCAGAGCCAAGAGGACGCACCTGCTGACCCTGGGGTGCAGAGAGGGGTGCACCAGGAGCCAACCACTTACAGCCTCCTGTGTTTTTGGGTTCCCAGCTCCACTTTAACAGGCACGAAGATGCCCCATTAGAAAGTGTGGCTGTGTGGCTCCACAGCCTGTACTCAGCCCTCCCTGGCAGTTGCCGTAATTTCCAGGCCTGAGAATGCCAGGACAGGCCACTGTTTTTCTCTTAGGTCTTGACAAAAGACACAACCTTCCCCAAAAGGATTGAATCTACCCTCCTGTCCCCTTACACGCTCGTACTGGGTCATACTTTGCTGTTTACAGCACGTCACACTCATGGTATCAATACTTCCATTTTACAGACGAGGACAATGCACAGAGAGGTTAAGTAACTTGCTCAAGATCACACAGCGCTAGATAACCAAGCCAGGCTCTTAATCCAGTTCATCCTTATTTTATAGTCAGGCCACTCGGTCCCTTGCTGGACGCCATGGCCAGCCGTGCCCCTCCAGGCCGACCCCAGCAGAAGCTCTATGAACGTGCAATGGTCGAACCAACGAGAGAGGGCCCGAGTGAAGCGCAGCCAGACATGCAGCCAGCGTTCCGGACCCCGTCCCCATTTGCTGATGGGGAGACCACAGTCGGGTGCGTCGAGTGAACGACCCCCGACGGCCGGGCTAGCGGGTCTTAAGTTCCTCCCCCGCCAGGTGCCCTTCGGCCGGAGGTTGGAGTCCCAGGCGGGCGGAGCCTCTCCCAGCGCGCCAATGGCGACGGGGGAGCGGGGTCGGAGCTGGAGGGGGGCGGGGCCTCCGGGCGGCGGGCCAATGGTAGCACGGAGGCGGGGCGGCGGGCGGCGGGCGGGGGCGCGCGGATGCGGTGGCGGCGGCGAACAAAGAGGCGGCGGGCGCGGGCGGCCGAGCGGAGCCGAGCGCAGCCGAGCCGGGCCGAGCCGGGCCGGGCCGGGCCCAGGAGCGCGCAGGCTATGCGGGCGTCCAGGCCGGGGTCGGCCGGCCCCTGAACACGGCGCCCAGTGCAGTGAGGAGCCCCGCCGCGGCCGCGCGCCCGAGGGCCGGCCCGCCATGGCCGGGGTCAGCTACGCGGCGCCCTGGTGGGTGAACCTCCTGCACCGGCTGCCGCACTTGGACCTGCGCTGGGAGACCACCAGCAGCCAGTTCCGGCCCGAGGACACCGACTACCAGCAGGTGACGCGGGCCCTGGGTCAGGGGTCAGGGCCCCGGGTCACGGCCCCCTCCCTCTCGAGGGTCTCCTCCTGGGTCATGAGTCTCTGTTTCCAGAGTCTGTGGACCCCCCACTCCCCTATCAGAGGTCCGCCGCCCCTGCAGATTCTAGCCTTCTCTTCCGGTGTCACCAAGGCCCTGTTTTCTGGGATTCCGTGGAGCCGCCTCCCCCCCTCCGTGGAGCCCCCCTCGCCAGCTGCCAGCTCCCGCCCAGGCCCCTGTCCATCACGGAGGGGCTATTGCCTGGCACAGCCGCCTACCCATAGGACCCCACGGCTCTGAGACCTGCTGGGCAGCGGGGCTGTGGAATGTGCGTTCGATCGGTGCAGTGTAGGCTGTGGTGACACCTGGCCTGCCAGGAGTGGCTGCCAGTAGCCCCTGAGGCAGGAGGCCTGGCCACAGACACGCAAGATGGGCCTCAGTCTGGAAGGCTTGAAAGGGGCTGAGCCAGGGGGTGGCAGGGCCCTTTGCAGCCCTCTCCCCAAGTGACCAGGCTCTCCCACTGGAGCCCTCAGCTTGGGGTCATGCCAAACCCCAGTGCCCCCCCTGTTGCTGAGCCACTGCCTTTTGAATGTGGGGCAAAGGACCAGGCTATGGGCATTTCCTTCCTGCGTGGGGATTCAGAATCCAGCGGCCTCGTGACCTGGGTGCCTGGTCACTCGGAACATCTCTGGGCGTCTATCTGGCAATCATTGCAGAGCCCCGGGATGGGGTAGGAAGGACTTTGCTTGTCAGGATTGCCTGGGAATCCAGTGTTCTGTGGACTGTGTCACACATGGCCTCCCTTATCTGTGGAGGAGGAATGGAAGCAGGCGGTGAGGATGCCATGCCGTGGACGCCCCAGCTCTGCAGGGAAGCCCCAGGCTCCCAGCCTCGGTGCTCATGGGCTACCTGCTCCCCAAGCCTTGCTAACCTGTGTCTGAGAAAATTAGAAAGGGGTCAAGAGATTGGCCCAGGTGTGCCCAGAGATAGCAGGATTTTATAAAACCTAACACCCACGTTCTGGAAGCCCAGCCCTGGGGGGTGACCAGTGTGGGGCAGCACTTCTATGCTGCCCAGAAGCGTGGTGTGCTGGCTCTGCCATGTCTGTCCCCTGGGGCTCTGCATCCACAGTCCAGGAAGCTGGCCTTTACTTGAGGAAGTTCCCTGCCACTTCTCAGGGAACAGATTCAGGGTGTCTGTGACCCACACAGAGCGTTCCTGCTGTCCCATGGGCTGCCACCTGCCCATGCTGCCAACCATGCTTGGACTGGCTGCCTCTCTCCTGCCCTCTGTGGTGCCTGTCCTCCCATGGGTCCCCCAGCTGGGATTCCAGGACATGTGGTGGAGAGTGAAGCCCAGACCTCCCTCAGCACAGCCTGGCCTCCTGAAGGGCCCTTGCCCCTGGGAGGACCCCGGTTTCTGCCCGCCGCCTCCATGAGCACTGTTCCCTCCTCCGCTGTGGGAAGGCTCTGACTCACTCTCTCTCCTGCCTCCCTCCGAGGAGCAGACTTAGCCACTGAATAATTCACGGTGTGGAAACCAGCCTGTCTCCATCCCCCGCCACCTCTCCTCCTGGCTGCAGGCTGTGGGGTGAGCCAGACCTGGGCATGCGTCCTGCCTCTGCCCTCTGTGCTGGTGCTTTGGGGCAGACCTCGACCTCGCTGAGCTTTCATTGCCTTATGCCGAAACCTGGTTAGGCGCGACTTCTCTGCGGGGTCTTGATGAGGATGGAGGGCTCCAGGCTCCTGCTCCATGTGGGTGTACAGCAGAGGGAGCTCCCTTCCTGGCGGGGTGGGTGATGGGCTGGCGTGGGCCGTGGCCTAGCGCCCCTTCCTGCCGCCCCCGGTGGAGCATTCCTAGCTGTGGGGAGGCTGCAGCCCCCGGCCCTGCTGGGTGGTGGACTCATTCTCCTTACCAGGGCCCCCTACTGGCCTGGGAGCCTGTCTGTGTCCAGCCCCAAGTTGGGCAGCAGGGTCTGAAACACCCCTCCCGCCATGTGGACTAGGCCCAGCTGGGGTGGGGGCTTCTACCTCCTGTGCAGTCCAGGGGAAAGCTGGGGCAGGAGTGGGGGCACATGTGGCAGAGGAGACCAGCCTTTGTCCTTCTTTGCAATGTCCTGCCCCCACCACCCACTGTTGAGAGCCCTGGTGAAACCCACTGGAAGCCCCGTGGCTGGCCCTGTTTTGGGGTGCTGTGTGGGGACCTCTGTCACTAGCCCTTTCTCACACAAGCCTGGGAGGTAAGGACGACTGTCTCTATCCTACAGATTAGCAAACTGGGGATCAGAGTCACATAGTAGGAGGTGGTCGGGCCTCGTCCCCTGTCAGCCCGGGGGTGGGGTGGTCGGAGGCTTCCTAGCCCCCCCTCCCAGCCGGTCCCCTGCAGAGGATGTGACTGCAGGATTAGGAGCAGATGGGACTGTTCTGAGGGCTCCTGGAGGCTGGCTGGTCTGACAGGGGGCTTTGGAGCCTCTGCAAGAGCGAAGGTGGGATTTCATTTCCTAAAGGAAATTTCTCTTGGAACTGAGGGTCTCAGGCTCCCAGCTTCCCAAGGCCTCCATTGTAGAGAGGAGGCCTCCCTGGCCATGGCACCCATCTCTTGGTGGGGGGCCCGTGATGTTTGCTGAATGGACAGACTGGGAGGGGGTGCACTGCAGGTTCTGTGGGGCTGATGGCATCTGTGTGGGAGGGGCTGGAAGGAAGTAGGGGGCTTCTGCAGGCTGCCCAGGCTGCTCTGCCCTCCACCTGCATGCCAAGAGGGGCTGTTGGTCTGGCTCCCCTGGGGCTGGGCCATTGCCAGCATGCTTGGAGCTTCCTGAACACAGAGCACCTGAGGGGGGGGGGGTCTCTGGTTTTATGGGGGAGGGATTGCAGGCCCAAAGAGGGGAGGAGACTCCCTGGTGGTTGACAGCTGAGCTGGTGGGCTGGGCCTGGTGACTGGGGACCTGAGGTGGTCTGAGGCCAATCTGTGCTCCACAGGGACTGTTGGGCGTGACCTGGCTGTGGGCGGAGGTCCCAGAGCCTTCTCTTCAGGCTGGAGTGTGGGTGCTTGAGAGCGGAGTGCCGGGCCTGGACCCTAGCTGTTGTCTGCTACCTGTGTGACCTTGGGTGGGTCCATCTTCCTCTCTGGGCTTCACTTGGGGGATCTACTCCCTCTACCCCTACCAGCCCTTCATGACTCCCCCGTTTCAAGGCTCCCCACAGCCCAGCAGAGGTCATACTTTCTCTGCCCTCAGTCTCTCTCATTCTTGCTCAGTGTCTCCACCAGTTCAGGGGTTCTGGATGCTGCAAGCTGATGGAGGAAAACAGTGATGGCCTGGTGTAGTGCTGTGCTGGGGTCGGCACAGGGCCTGTGGGAGCCCAGTGGTCAGGGAAGGCTTTCTGGAGGAGATGCTACTTGCCCTCCATGGATGCTGCAAGCCAGGCTATGAGTGCCCAGAGGGCAGAGACCTGCCTAGAGCCTGGCATGCACTGAGCACACTTGCCCACCTTCCACATCAGATGCATTTGCTTCAGGTTTGCCCAGTATGTGCACCCATTTCCCATTAGAGCCCTGAGTGCTTGAATGTTTCCAGTAAGACCCTAAAGATAAGACTGAGGTAGCCGTGCAGAGACCTTGGGGAAGAGGGTTACTGGCAGCGCGAATAGCATGTGCAAAGGCCCTGAGGCAGAGAGAAGCCTGAGCCTGGGCCCAAAATAAGGGAGTCCTTCTGGTCTGAACATGCTGCCTTGGGAGGAGGTGAGCACTTTGTGCCTGGAGATATGAAAGCCCAGACTGGATAGCCACTTAGAAGGGATTTGAGACCACTTAGGGGTCTCCTGGCAGACACCACAGCACCTTAGTTGAATGTGACTCCAGCGACATCAGCCATGCGCCTGACTGCAGGCTGGTGGCCGAGCAGCCATGTCCTGTGGGAGAGGCTGGCCCTGTTGTCATCCTTATCACTAATCGGAAGGAAATTTGCTGTGGTTAAAAATCAGCGTTTATTGCCTCTCTTCTAGTTTACAAACGTAATGCATATTCATGGATCATTTGAGAAACCGGAAAGATCTGAAGACAGAAAGACAGCCCCTCCGGCTGGAGTTTGTCCATGCACTTACACTTGTGTGGGAATGTCACTTTAAAACTAGAATTGCACCATGTGCCCTTTTTGTCACCTGCTTTTAAACATCACATGTTTGGGACTGTGCCCATGGTCCTTGGTTCTTGACGCTTGCATTTCATCCCATGGTAGCAGTCTGCATTCTGAGGCTGCAAGTGACAGAAAGGTGCCAAACGTGGCAGAGCGCACCAAGGAGCTAGGGAGAAGGTTCTAAAGCACCTCCTGTCTGGACAGAGCTCATGAACTTGGCTTTGGGGTGCAGGGCCAGTGCTTGGGTGGGCGAGCAGGGAAGTCCCTGCTCGGCCAGATCATCTCTGGCTGTTTCCCTCTTGGCTAGTGTCAAAGTCCCAGGGAAGAATCCGATTGGCTGAGCTGGGGTCATGCACCTGCCTTTGGCCAGGGGCGGGCTGGGCTGTTGGTCGCCACTAACGCCAAGTCTACACCCACTGCAGGGTCGGTGTTGGGGCCAAACTCTGGTGTCTTCTATGTGGAGTTGGTGCAGAGTCTGTGTCACCAGATTCTTCTGTTAGGCCTTTTGGTGGCTCCTGGTTTTCGAGGATGTGAGGATGCAATGACAAGCTCTGTCCTCAACACTGTACTTCGCTGCCTAGAGGACATGCAGGAAAGGGACCTCAGCTGTTTTGTCCCTGGCCAGGGGCCCTTGGTCAGGCTCTGGACAGGTTACTCTGTGGCTCTGACCCCCAGGCCACAGCCATTCTGCCAGAGAGGCTCATGCTGTTTGTTTCATAAGCATTTTTCTGGAGAGCCACATAGTGGGCCTGGGGGTGGCACTGTCACCCCTACAGAAGTGAAACAGGCCACTGGCCAGCAGCCTCAGTGAGTGGGGGACACACACAAGCTCCTGCGCCAGCCCTCACGCCCCTCCCCGTGTACACAGCCCGGAGCAGTTTCGGAGTCTGGGGAAAGGCACCCAGGGTCTTGGGACTAGACCTCTGCCCCGCAAAGGCAGCTCTGCTGAGTCCTCAGCTGGAGAAGAGGAACTGAATCTGCAGACGGGGCCCATGTGGCCCCCAAGCATTGGGCACGTGACAGAGGGTGGGCAGTAGGTGTGGCAGGACCCCAAAAGCACCTGGTCGTGCTGTGCCTGCCTCCTGGGTCTGCAGGGAGCCGCCCTTAGGCCTGTGCTGGGCCGGGACACACACAGCCCTCAAGTGTCTCAGGGCTTCCACGGTTCTGGGGAGGGCGAGGACCCTCAGTGTAGTGAGGCTCTGATGGGCACACACTGGGCACTGTCACCCAGAGCAGGGAGCCACTCAGCAGCTGGAGGCAGGGGCCACTTACCAGACGGCGTCCTGAGGAGCGGCCCACAAGTGGCTGGGCTCCCTGCTAGACAGGATGACAGATGCCAGCAACATTGGGTTGCTGCCTGCCCAGCAGGACTCCCGGGGGATCCCCAGCACAGTGGCCATCTGCTGAGGCAGTGGCTGTCCTTGCCGTGGAGGGGGCTGCGAGGGCTGCAGTGGGCTGAGGGCAGGGCCAGGCCTCCAGCCCAATGCCAGAGGCAGAATGGGACTGCACTCAGTGCCAACTGACCAGGAGGCCGCTTTGTTCTCATCCAGAGCCGGGGGAAGGGGCCTGGGTGTGGGGTGTGCCCTCGGGGAGCAGGGCCAGGTGGGGCTGAGCAGTGTCCTGGGCCAGGTTGGGCCAGCCACGGCGTACCAGTGTCGCAGGTGGGCTGTGGGAGAGGGGCTGCATGGCCCCTGGTGAACCTCCCTTTCTGCCGCCCCTGCCTGAGGCCTGGCTTTTTGTGTGTCCAGACGGCTCATGCACACACGCGTATGAACACACACCTGGAATCAGCTCATGCACACATACAGGCCCGCCACCGTCTGCCCTCAGTTGGCATGCCCCTCCCCTCCCTGGAGAAGGCTGGCGGAGGCCTGGGTCTCCACAGGAGGGGCGGGTGGGCTGGGAGGGGTAGGCACCCGTGGTGGCTGGGCCGGTCCTATGTTGGCTGAGGGCGTGGGGTGAGGCCAGGCTGCCCAAAGCCTGAGTGACCACTTCTGCCTCAGAGGGGTGGTTGCCACGGTGCCACCCGCCCAGCTGCCTGTTCAGGCCCTACGCACCCGTCCAGGCCAGGTTCTTGACTATCCTGAGGGACTCTCCAAAAGATCTGGCCCTCGGTCCAGGCCTGGTCCAACCCCGGGCACATATCCCTGGTTGAAGCAAGTCCTGAGGATGTGACCAGGCCCGTCTGGTGGCCTCTGGCTGGGTCTGGGGCCTGGGTTCCCAAGGGTGACTGGTGGAGAGCAGTGGATTTTCCTGGGTGTCAGGCTGGGAGGTGTGTTAGAGCAGCGGGGACAGCACTTGTGCCATGTCCTTGTATCTGTTCACTCTGCGTGGGTGGGGCCCCCAGGCCCAAGGGGTAGCAGGGTGCATGCTGGGTCTGGGGGTGACAGGCCAGGGCTGTAGCCACATGATTCCTGGAGGACATGAGGTGCAGCTGTTTTATGTCTGTGCGGCCTGCTGGCTGGGACCTCGGACCTTGGACCTCAGGGTTAGGGGACTTGGACAGAAAGTTGGGCCCCTCACGGGCTCCCTCATGGCCGGTTTCTAGCTGTGCTCTCCCAGGCACGGCCACGAGCTCACCATCATGGAATTCGAGAAACCCAAGCCCCGCTCGGTGGAAAATCTGTTTTTAATTTCTGGCCAGGATCTGGGAGCCGCAGCCAAGAGTGCTGGAGGGGTGGGGGGCTGCAGGCCGCACAGCCAGCTTGGCGCCCAGCGTGGCTCTGCATCCCGGGCTTTCAGCACCCGTTCAGCCTGGCCCAGGAGGTGAGGGGGGCCTTTTCCAGAGCTTTCCTCGAGAGGCCTGGCTTCCATCTCTTGAGGGTGTGGGCCATGGGTGTCCCTGCCAGCCTCAGGCCCCTGACCTGGGAAGTGGGTCTGGGCGCTCTGGGTCCAACAAGGCTGTGTGAGTCCGGGTTGCAGAAGGTGTTGAGGCTGAGGGCCAGCCCTAGGGGAGTGGGCAGCGCTGGGGGGTGTGAGCCTTCCCAGTGGGAGACCCCAGACACGGGGGAGCTCGGCCTAATGTCCCCTTCGCTTTCCTCACCCCACACGTAGGGCTTCAGCCTGGACACGTGGGTCCCTAGACGGTGTCTCTTGGATGCCCCAACCTGGTCTCTTCCTCTGGAGAAGGGCCCTTGGCAATTCTGGGGCTGGGGTGGGACGTGACGGAGGGGCCCACTGCTGCCTGGCACTGCAGGCTCAGGCCGGAACCCCGCCTGGGCTCAGCTGCCAGTGGCCCCGCAGGACGCAGGTTTGCAGTCCTGACCTTATGCTGGGCCTTTGACCCTGTCCCCACCTCTCATGATGCCAAACCAGTGCCCCCTGACCCTGCAGTGGCAGTTTAGGGGATACCACCTGAAGCTTCTGGATCCGCCCAGGTCTTCTGCCTGTCCCCCAGCTCCTGAGCTCCCAGACCTACACTGCTGGGGTCTTGGGAGGTGCTGGGCTAGCCCTGTAGGGCTGCGTCTCTTTGCCCCATGGTCCCCAGGGCCCGGCCCAGTGCCAATGTTCCTAAGTCCCAGGCCTGTGCTGGGCTGAGGGCCCTTTGTGTGGTGACTCAGGCATCTGCACTCCAGTGAGCAGGTGTGACCAACACGAGGACATGGGGCACGGGGCGGTGAGATCCAGGCCCCTGGCGGAATTTGGACCCGTGCCTCTCTGAGTCCTGCCCTTTACCACCTGGCAGAGCTGCCCCTCGGGAAGAGCTGGTGAGGGCCGAGGCCAGGTGGGGCAGGCCTGCTGTTCGCAGCCTTCTCTGGGGCTCCCAGCTTTGCAGGCTTACTGGTCCCTTTCATGCCACAGGGGACCTCAGGCTACTGTCACACTGGGCAGGGCTGGCATCCTGGCTCTACCCCACCATCTGTGTGCCCTTGGGGAAGTCCCCTGACATCTCGGAGCCTACCAGAGTCACGCCTGGACTGCTGGTCCCCAAGTCTTCCTTGCCTACCGAGTGCTGGCACCTGGGTGGGTGCGTGGGACGTACCACAGTGAGGCTGGAGAAGGGCTCCAGCTACCGTGCCTGGGACAGCAGGGTGGCAGACACGTGGCCTCGGGGGCTGGGGTCGGGCCCCTGTGAGTGATGCCTCAGCCTGGCAGGGGACTGTAGTGGCCCGCAGAGGACGAGGCCACTCCCAGGGCCGGTTGTTAAGGGCACAGAGCTGCTGCTCTGGGACGTGCATGCTCTGGTGTGTCAGTTTGCCGAGTGCTGTCTCGCAGCTGGCACACACGGCTGTGCTGCCCCGTGGTCGAGCGTGGCACTCCCTGCCGGGGCCTGGGGCGTCTCGGTGTGGCCTGTGCCGCATTGTGGACAGGTGGGGTGCACGTGCCGTGCACTGACTGGCCGCGTCCAAGCCGGTGAAGGAGCAGCATAGGCAGGAGCAGTGGGTGGGGGCGCAGGGGTGGAAGGGACGGGGTCGAGGCCTCGTGACTTCACGGCCTCTCTCGTGCCGTGGTCTCCCATCTGTGGGATGGAGCCCCCCGCAGCAGAGCCTTTGGTAAGATTTGGTGGCATGCCACAGACCCTCCCAGGGCCCTCCCAGGGCTGGCTTGGGGCCTCCTTGCAGCTGGACTGCCAGCAAGCCTGGGGCTGAGCCAGGATCCCCTACCCCGAGGGGCCGCCCACCTACACGGGGAGCCAGCCGAGGCGCGCGCAGAGGACAGCGCTGCCCTGCGCCCCTCCCATCCGCTGCCTCCCTACCAGGGCTGGGAGCACCTGCTGAAGGCTGGGGGCTGGGGTTTTGTTGGGCCCCCTGACAGTCCTCAGACTTGGGCCTGGTCCCGACCTCTAGCTCATAGGGTTTCCACAGTGGGTGGGATCTTTGGGGAGCCACAGGGCGTGGGGGAGAGTGGGCACATCCTCGTGGGTACGCTCTGTGGCAGGGGCTGCAGGGGCCTTGAGAAGGATGGGATGGTTCTGGGCGGAAAACGAGCCACAGGGCCAGGAGGGGGGTGTGGGCTGCAGCCCCTCGGGGCACGCGCGGCCATGCTGCGTCCCCCCTGCCAGTCCGCTCATGTCCCTGCTGCTTCAGGTGGCTGGCAGCCAGCTCTGTGGCCAGCGGTCAGGACATGGGCCTGAGCATCTCGCCTCGCCTGACCGAGTGCTGACATCACTTCCATCACAGATGGAAAATTCCATTTGGTCAGAGCCCAGATGCTGATCAAACATTTCCCATTCTCTTTCTGAATGGGCCCAGGGAGAAGCCAAGGGGACGCCAGCCTGAGGAAAGGGGAGGCGGGGCCACCCCAGAATGGCAGCGGAAGGCTGAAGTCTGGGAATCTGGCTTCAGAGGTCGTGCAGGGCGCCTGGCCCTGGGGCGCGAGGAACCAGCTGCCCAGGCCTCGGCTCCCCCAAGCCCGGGTGCCCTCCTGTATAAACCGAGAGGGTGCTGTCACCCCCGTAGGGGCTGTGTGACGCTGTCCTGGTACCGGACCCACAGCTCGCCTTCTGGGGCCGCCCAGTGGGGTTACTATTTAAGGCTGGCCCCAGCCTCTCATAGCTTGGGGTGCAGAGCAGGGGCCCCACGTCTCTATGAGTGCCCACTGTGTGCCAGGCCTCACTCGTCCTAAATGCAGATTGATGTTCTTACTGCAGTGCCCCACTGGGGGAAGCATGGGCAGACAGCCAGTGCACAGATCGCGGAAACGGGGTCCCTGTCCTCACAGCCAGGAGAGGAGGTGGGACCCCAGGAGCTGGATGCCTGGCTCCCCACGTGCACGGCTGCAGAGGTGCAGTGGCACCTGGGCCTCCGCCGGCACTGCCTCCAGCGGCTTGAGTAACTCAGGTCCCTGGGTGCCCGTCTCCGAGCCCCAGGTCACAGTCTCACCCTCAAGGGCCTGGCCCTGGGGTTTCTGGGCACCGGTCCCACCCTTCGCTCGGCTCCCTAAGGCAGAGATGGGCTGGGAGTGTCGTCCATCAGGGCTGTGGCAGTCAGGACGCCCCAGGCAGGTGGCCGTGCCTGTGCTTGAGGCTGCCACTGGCTGGCCGGTCACCTCTCCCCTTTCCCAGCCTCTGCCAAGTATCCGATGCCCAGGTACTTGGACCACCCCCCTCTCCCCCACCTGCCCAGAACCACCAGGAGCTGCCAGCCGTGGGCTGTCACTGCCACTGCTAGGGAGCTCACAGGACAACACTTTCATGTGCATGTGGGCACACGTGTGAACACGTACATGTGTGGGTGTGGACCTGTCTGTGAGCGGCCCTGGCCCCTCCACACACACATCCAGCAGCCAGGACACCAGCCTCCTGTCCCCAGCCCAGCAGGCTGTGTGGCAGCAGAGGGCCCAGGAGCAGCACATCGTTGGGGCCTGACTTTTCCTGGGGGCTCTCCACAGAGGTGCTGTTCTAAGCCCTTACACATATTGGCTCATTTAACCCCAAGTAACCACACTAGGAGAGCGTGTTACTATCTCCATTGTATACGTGAGGAAATCGAGGCACAGAGATTAAAGTCCCTGACTCAAGGTCACTTCTAGAACCCAGCATTGTAGCATTTGAGCCTTGGCACTCTAGTTCCCTGAGAGCCAGGCTGCCCCTGTGGGGCCTGAGTTTGGGGGTGGCTGTGGGGGCTGGGCAGGCAGCCTCTCTTCGGGCTCTGCAGCAGTAGGCGGGTGGGTCTTGGGCTCCTGGTGGTGAGACCCAGGCTGTCCCTCCCCTTGGCCTTGGTCCTGGGGCCCTGGGCACCAGCAGGGACTGCAGTAGCGCCATTGACTGAGAAGGGCCCCAAGTCAGCCTCGTGGCTGCCAGGGCCCTTCCCCCTGACAGCCAGGAGGAGCTGGGCAGTGCTCGCTCTTCACTCAGAGGAGGAAACAGGGGACCAGAGCCTGACAGGAGGCCTCACGGGATCTCACATGGCCGAGCTGGGCTCAGACCAGCAGCCTCCCACGCCCAGCTGAAAAGAACTGCTTGGAGGTTTCTGGTTTTGTGTTTTAATTATAAAGGTAGTGTGTGTTTGTGGCTTAAAAAAAAAAAGAAAAGAAAGGAAAGAAAAACCTAAAACAAAACAAAACAACCCAACAACAGAAAACAAAAACTAACCAAATCAAAGCTATGAAGAGCCAGGAAAGGTGCAGGCGCCATCCGCCTCCCACACCTTGCACGTGTCCCAGACCTGGGAGCCCAGCAGACCCTGCCTCAGGTGTCAGGATCTCGCTTGGCCAGTGATGCTTATCTTGCCTCATTTTTCTCATCTGGCAAATGGGAGTGGGTGGTCCTGGCGCCACCAAGACGGTGATCCAGACCCGCAGGCTCTCTGATGAGTCCTGATGACAGTGTGAGCACCGACCGCTCACACCAGGCTGAGCTCTGCCCTGTGCCGGGCTGGGTGGCCTCAGAGCCCAGCTTGGGTGCCTGTTGGGCTCCACCCATCCTGGCCCTGAGCCCAGCCTCCTCACCCCAGGAGGAGCAAGGTGCCCTCAGTTAAGCAGTAGCTCCGAGCCAGCTGTATTCTGGACATGGGGTTGGGGGCTTGCTCTCCCAGACTCCCACAGTGAGGAGGCAGGAGGCCTGCTAGGAAGCAAAGGGTGGCCTCTGGCATGGCTGCGAGCATAGGGTGTGGATGGGCTGGGAGCCAAGGCGGGCAGGTCTTTGAAGGGGGCTCATTCCTGGTGGAGGCTTCCAGGTGGGGTGGTGTGGTCTGACCCAGGGTTCAGGGAGGGCTCTCGGGGAGAAGCCTGCAGGCAGCAGGGACAGGACCTGGTAGCTGACAGGGCTGGAGGGTGCCTTGGTTATGGAAACGCAAATGTCCCTTTCAGCCAAGGCCCAGGGGACAGTGTGTGGCAGGGCCTGTAACCCCTCAGGTCAGTGTCAAGCCTGTGCATGTTAGGGCAGCCCCAGGGAACCCCAGGTTGGTGCTCTCCCAATCACCCTAATGTTCATTGGCTCCTGGTGTTGGGTGGAGTGGGGTGATGCCCAGTACCAGGCCCCTTAAGGTGAGTGCCCCCCATGACTGGCTTGGCCTGTTCCCCCATGTGACCTTGGGCAAGGCCCCCCACTCTGGGCCTTGGAGTCCCCACTGACGTGAGCACCCCAGGACCTCAAGGGAGCCTTGGGCTGACGAGGTGGCTCTGGTGCCAGCCCCACCAGGCCTGGTGAGCAGGAGCAGTCAGGGCCCCTTAGGCCCTCCTGCCAGTGCAGAGCGGTGGGTGGCTGCACCCCAGCTTAAAGAAGTGGAGGACCCACTATGTCCAGATTGCTCATTGGGCAGCACGGAGTGGCCAGTGGGCAAGGGCTATAGCCTCATGGTGGCACCTGGCCTTTCCCAAGAGGGCACCCCACCCTGTGCCTCGTGTACAGAGGCCCAGCCTACAAATGGCACCCTGGCCCCCAGGGCACCCATGTGGCTTTGGGCCATGGCTGGAGGTGCAGACCTTGATGGGTGCCTCCCTGGCCAGGTGGAATGTAGGAGAGCCCCGCCTCGGGTGCGGGGGTGAGGCGTTCAGTCCGGCTGGCGCTGGTGGACTGGGTATGGGGAGGCCAACAGGCTCCTGGGAGGGCAGAGAGTGCCATCTTCCCTCTGCTGCCTGGCAGCTGTCTCCTGGGATACAGCGCTGGGTGCAGAGCTGTGATGCCGGGGTCCCAGCGCCTCTGGCTGAGCTTTTTATCCCACGGTAGCTCTGCAGGGAGTGGGTGGGCCTGGGGTGTTACACTCCCAACGGCTCCCCAGGCTCAGGCCCGAGGGAAAGCCACACTGCTGAGGATTTGAACGTAGGGAGTGAGGGTGTTTCCAGGTCCTCCTGAAGTCTGGGTGTCGCAGCAGTGCCAGTAAGGGAAGTTGAGGGGTGCCCAGTGGTCACACCACTGCTCCGATGGTGCCCGTGGTGGGCGCCTCCACATGTCAGCCATTCTGTGTGCTGCTTGCTTGACCCACCCCCACGAGGTGCACGTGGTCAGGTTCAGCCTGCAGTCGTGTGTCACCCACCACTCTGGCCCCGACAGAGGACGGGTGCTGAGGTTCCCAGAGGGGCCATGACGAGGGCACGTAGGTCCTTTCTCCGTACCTTCTCAAGCCAGTTTGTTTATCAGTGAAATAGAGTGAAGTGCTGGACGGGGCAAACTGAAGAGTGCTGTGTCCATAGCAGGTGGGGCTGGCACCTGTTCCAACAGATGGAGGCTGTGCTGTCTGTTCCCCTTCCCACCTGAGGGCCCGGCCCAGGGCTGCGCCCACAGCAGTCACTGCTGGATCGGTCAACTGCTTCCCATGGGGGACGCCAGCCTCAGTGACAGAAGGGTGCCTCCCAGGACTTGGTGGACAGTCCTGGGCCCTTCAGGCTGCCAGGGCTCGGGTTCGACGAGGTGGCCAGGTGCAGAGCAGTCTCAGCGCTGACGATGAGGATGGGGATAGTGGTCACAGCCCCTCCCAGGGGCACTGCTGTCGCCTGGCCCTTCCAGGCCTTTCCTGAGACTGTGCCTGCCTCTTCTGGGAAGGCAGCACCAGCCCCTTTTGACAAAAGAGAAGACTGAAGCTTGGACCAGGTGGCCAGGCAGCAGCAGAGCTGGCTCTGGAGGGAGCCCGCCCATTGGCTGGGGCTCTGTTGTCTGGCCACCCCCCCCCCCCCCACCGAGCACCTCCTCTAACTGGTCTGGCCTGGCCTGGCCTGGCGTGGTTGATTCCTGTTCAAACGTATTTTGCCTTGGGTTCTGGGGCCCAGGAGGTGACAGCCTCCCATGGGGAGGGCCACAGGGCCTGGTAGAAGGCAGGACAGGTGGACCACATGGTCTTGCCCACCTGGCCCCTCTGAGCGGGGCTTGGGTTGAGTCTTGGAGTCTTGTACAGGGTTGAGGACGGGAGTCGAGTTCCAGGTCTGGGTCACCGTAGGCACGTGACACAGGTGTTGTGTTGGCAGCGTGTGCCGGCCTCCCTGGCCCTGGCCACGGCCACGGGTGGGTCTGCGGGTGCTGGTTCTGGGTGGAGCGGCGGCAGGGTCCACACCTCCAGCGCTGTTTCCCTGCCACCTACAGGCGCTGCTGCTTCTGGGAGCCGCCGCGCTGGCCTGCCTCGCCCTGGACCTCCTCTTTCTGCTCTTCTACTCCTTCTGGCTGTGCTGCCGCCCGCGTAAGAGCGATGAGCACCTGGACGCCGACTGCTGCTGCACCGCCTGGTGCGTCATCATCGCCACACTGGTCTGCAGGTAGTGCAGGGCGGGGCCGGGGGGCGGGGCCGGGGGCGGGGCCTGGCAGCGCGGGGGCGCCCAGGGTCCGCTGTTGGGGCTCCAGCAGTCGGTGAGGGACCTTTGGCTCCCTCACACGGCTTTGCCCTGTCCCAGCGCCGGCATCGCCGTGGGCTTCTACGGCAATGGGGAGACCAGTGACGGCATCCATCGAGCCACCTACTCGCTCCGTCACGCCAACCGCACTGTGGCGGGGGTCCAGGACCGCGTGAGTGGCCACCAGGATGAGAAGGGTCTCTTCCTGCTGCTAAAGCCCTTGTCCGCACATGTGCCTGAGCGCATGGGAGGAGGCCTGGGTGGGGCAGCCAAGGGGTGGGTGGGTGCGGGAGCCGCCGCTCCCTGGCTCACCCACCCCTGCTTGGCGCAGGTGTGGGACACCATAGCTGCCCTGAACCAGACCGCAGAGCCCAGCCTGCAGAGCCTGGAGCGGCAGCTGGCTGCACGACCCGAGCCCCTGCGGGCAGTGCAGCGGCTGCAGGACCTGCTGGACATGCTGCTGGGCTACACAGTTGCCATCCCGTTTTGGAGGAACCCGGTGGTGTCGCTGGAGGCACTGGCAGAGCAGGTGGATCTCTACGACTGGTACAGGTGTGCAGGGCCCTCTTTCCTGCCCGTGCCACTTGGCCCCTACTGCCCTGGGTCACGCTCTGCCCTCCAAGGGTTAGCCAGCTCACAGCGCCCAGGGCCTGAAGTTTTACGGGTGGAACTGGAGCAGAAGTCCCCCGTGGGGTGTCTACTGCAAGGACCATGGCCATCCATATGCCATATATGCCCATATAAACTGCCTGTGGCACCACGCAGTTTGCCTCCACTCTGCCAGGCCTGAGATCCAGATTCCTGGCCTGCCCCTGCACCTCTCCCTCCTCCCCTGGCCATGCCCCCTGTGCCCACACCGCCCTGTGCCCACGCCGCCCTGTGCCCACGCCACCCTGTGCCCATCCCTGCAGGTGGCTGGGCTACTTGGGCGTGCTGCTGCTTGACGTCGCCATCTGCTTGTTGGTTCTGGTTGGCCTCGTCCGCAGCTCCAAGGGCATCCTGGTCGGGTGAGTGAGGGCCTGTGGGACCACAGCATGTCTCCCCGTCAGCCCCGTCGACCGTCCCCCATCGGAGGAGTCACAGATCCTGTGTGGGTACACCCCCAGATGTGCCCTGGGGCTCTCTGACCTGCAACCCAGCAGGTGGCGTGGCCCCCACCCTCTGGTCAGGGGGTGCTGATTTGCCTTCTTTGCTCCTAGGGTGTGCCTGCTGGGTGTCCTGGCCTTGGTCATCAGCTGGGGTGCCCTGGGCTTGGAACTGGCCGCATCTGTGGTGAGTAGCAGAGGGGAAGGGCCACCCCCATCCTCACCTGCTGGGCCTACGGGGAGGGGGTGGGGGAAGCCACACTCCACTCCCACCCTCTCCTGGGACACCGAGGGTTCCAGAGGGTTGGAGATCTGTCCTGGGGCACAAAGCAAGTCGGTGCCCTCCCCCAGATTCATACTTACCTTCCTGAGCCAAAAGCAGACCATGGGGGCCAGGCTCTACCCCCGAGAGCTAAGGGTTGGGGAGGCCTAACTTGGTCACCCCATCTTCCTTGCCCATGCTCACCCCAGGGCTCCAGTGACTTCTGTGTGGACCCTGACACCTATGTGACGAGGATGGTGGAGGAGCACTCAGTGTTGAGTGGGGGTGAGTGTCTGCACTGGCGTCCCTGTGCCGGACTGGGGGCCCAGCTGAGCGATGCCGAGGCACCTTGTGCTCGCTCTGTCTGGGTCTGGGGGAGGCAGACCCAGATCAGGAAGACAGTAAGTGACTAGTCACACCTTTCTTGAGTGGGAGGCTTCGAGAAGGAGGACAGGCACCGTGTGAGGCCACCAGTGATAGGATGGGGGCAGGTGACAGTGGGGGTTGAGAAGGGGAGCAAGTGATGATGGCTGCTCAGAGAAGGCAGGCCGTCGGGGCAGTCTACCAAAGAGGTGGCATGAAAACTGAACCAGAGAAGGCTGTGCATCCTGTGCAAAGGCCCTGAGACAGACAAACTTGATACGTTTGTGAGGCAGACAACAGGCCTGTGGGGGAGGAGCAGGTGGGGAAGCCGTCGGCCAGGTTGTGGTCAGAACTTGGAGCTTTACTCTAGAGGCCTGTTGGAGGGTGGGAAGTACGGGAGGATATGGCCTGTGCCGGAGTGGCCTTTTCAAAGCTGCTTTGGGCGCTTGGAGCAGCCAGGGCACAAGGAGGGAGCGGGGAGACTGCTGCACTCTGCAGGCAGGGGGCGCTGCGCCTCGAGACAGGGTGCGAAATGGGCTGCTGTGCGAGGAGGGCAGAGCTGACGGGACTTCCCAGGAAGCTGGATGTAGGGGACAGGAGCCAGGACTCCAGGGCTGTGGACAGAGGTGGGGGCAGGACGTGGGCTGCTGAGTGGCCTGGAAGAGCCGGCCCTCACGGGACTGTCCTCCCCTTTACCCTGAAAGCCCCAGGGATGAGTGTGTGGGCTGGTTTTTAACGTGTTTTGTTGAAGGAACTGTTTGCACCTAAGCCTGAGGAGCCCCCAGGAGGGAGGATCATCTGCCCCCCTTGGGGAGGGTGAGCCTGCTCCGCTGGAGACAGCTGTCCCCACCGCTCTCCCAGGCTTTGGTGCCAGCAGCCGGGTCTCTCTGGGTCCTCACTGCTCGGGACTCTTGGTCCTCTGCGAGCGTGAGCAGCCGCCAGCCTCAGTGAGTGGGAGCTCCTGCCTGGGGGTCCCCACTGCCCCTCACAGGGCCGGGCAGAGCGCACGAGGCCAGCATGCCAGCTCCATTTACAGGTGGCTGAAGGGAAGTGGGAGCTTTATTATGTTTCAACACAAGTTTGATGGGACCTCAGCCCCTAGGGGCCAAGTGTGGGTGTGGCCAACCCTGCCCTCCCTCCGCTCTTGCTCCTGGCCCATCCCGCGCTGGGCCCCAGAGGATCCCCAAGAGGGGAAGCGTCTTGAGCTTCCAAAGCCAGTGTCAGTGTTCACGGGAAGGGCCCTGACCTCTCTCCACAGACATCCTGCAGTACTACCTGGCCTGCTCGCCCCATGCCTCCAACCCCTTCCAGCAGGTGAGAGCTCAGGCTGCCCCTGCCCCTGCGTCACGCAGGCCCTGACCCCACACCCCAGATGTCCACTGGGACCCTGGGAGCCTTCAGGAGACAGCGGGGAGGGAGCAGGGAGCTGGGCGAACACCATGCTGACATCACTAACTGCCCCTGGGGTTATTGCCCTGCCACCCTCTGCACAAGCCTTTTGGGGTGGCCTGCTTCATGCCCACCCAATCCCTGGGACTCCTTTCAGTTCCTGGGTTGCCCTTGGCCAGCCCTACAGGGCAAAGCCCGTTGTCCGGCACGCATGGAGGGCCCCAGGGTTGTCTCAGTGCGGGAAGGTCCTGTGTCTGTTCTGGAATAACTGGACACCTATCACGGTGGATTCCAAGGGAAGCCCTTAGCCCATCACTCCACACGATTGCGTGGCCCTCTGGGGTATTGAGGACACCGTACTTTCAGTGATCTGTATTGTCTGGGTGCCTGAGCACTTGGGGGGGGCCAGGAAGAGTGTCCCGCAGGTGCCACCTGTGGGCTAGGGCCTTGGGGGGAGAGGTGGGCCCCAGTCCTGCTGGAAACAGCTTGTCTCTCTGGAGCAGAAGCTGTCGGGGAGCCACAAGGCGCTGGTGGAGATGCAGGACGTGGTGGCCGAGCTCCTGAAGACCGTCCCACGGGAGAACCCGGCCACCAAGGTGAGGGCAAGCGCGGTCCTGCACAGTGCAGGCGTCCCCTGTCCTCACCGCAGGGAGGGGACCCCGCAGGCTGCCCTCTTCCTCCTGCCCTTCCACACAGAGGCTTCTGTCCCTGCCCCCTTCACTGCTCTATTCCCCAGGGATATTTAGTACGTTCTCAAAAGTAATTTTGTTCTTTATTTTAAAAGTCATGCAAACTTGATATTAGAAAAATGAGGAAAATGGTAACAGATGGAGGAAAAAAGTGAGATCCACCTGTTGTTCCTGGATGAGGGTCGCCCCCTGGGGGCGTCCTGGGGATTTGAGGGGAGACTGCTTTCTTGGGGTGCTGCAGGTTGAGCAGGCGTACCCACGTGTGCATCAGTGGCTCCTGACCATGCCCTGCCTCCCGGGAGTTGCGTGGGGGTCCTGCACGACGGGGTTCTCAGGTCTCTCTGAGCAACCAGCCCTTTTAATAAACTTCACAAAATTTAAAAATATTTGCATGCACACTACTTCAAAGGTGCTTCCTTTTATTTCTCATTTTTGTTACAGTCAGGGCGTCCTCTTGATTTTTTGCAACTAAGTGGATAGGTGAGCATGTTAGCTTGCTCAGCCACCATCACAAAGGACCCAGCTTAGACAGCAGGCATTTGTTTCTCACAGTCCTGGAGGCCGGAAGTCCAATCTCAGGGCAGCTCCTTCTGAGGCCTCTCCCGGGCGTGTAGACGCCGTCTACTCCCTGTGTCCCTACACGGTCATCCCTCTGTGTTTGTTGGTGTCCTCATCTCCTCCCATAAAGACACCTGTCAAGTGGGATCAGGGCCCACCTGTGACCTCATCTTCACAGAACCTGTCTCCAAACAGGCACATTCTGAGGTCCTGAGGGTCAGGACTCCAACATATGAATGGGGGGACGGGGCATAATTCAGCCCCTTGCAGTAAGTCAGTCATATCGTCCTCGATTCCATTTTGGGGCCACAGAGGGTCCTTAGAAAATGTGTCACAAAAGGCAGCGCTGGGTCCGATGGCTGGTGTACAAGCAGCAGTGTCCTCCCTGAGGTGCTTCTGTGCAGTGTCTTTCCAGGGAGGAGACGGAGACAGGTGCCCGTCCTCACACACACACACACGCACACAACGCAGACACGCGTGCACACACGACAGGATTGGGGTCGCTCTACTTCAAATGTCATGAAAATTTTCCCTTGTCTTTAATTGTTCCTTAAAATATGATTTTTAAGAGAATCAGGCGAACGTCAGGACACACGTGGATATTTCTTCCCTCCTATTACAATAATGGGACCACACAGTGGTGGCCACACTGGACAGACGTCTGTGGGTCCCACGCTCCCCTTCTGTCCTCAAGGCCTCGGCTGTGGCCATTTCTAAAACCCCAGGGTCCTTAAGGCCTGTGCCAAGACTGCGGGATGGAGGGTGGTGTCGATGGCGGTGTGGGGCGGATGGGCACCTGTCGCCGGCTTGGGCCCCCTCCCGACGCTGTGCTGACCTTGGGGTGTGTGCGCCCAGGACCCTCTGCTCCGTGTCCAGGAGGTGCTCAACAGCACGGAGGTGAACCTGCAGCACCTCACTGCCCTGGTGGACTGCCGCAGCCTGCACCTGGTGAGAGCCTGCCTCCTGGGGCCAGGCCTGTGGGAAGTGTGGGGGGGGGCAGCTGTGGCAGGGGTGCTCTGGAGGGGGCGGCTGGAGGCAGGGGCGCAGCAGGAGGGGGCGGCTGGGGGCAGGGGTGGCTGCTCAGGCGAATAGGGACTTGTCATTGGACTGGGGGCGCAGCCCAGCCTTGAGTCCGGCTCGGGGGAAGGGCAGTTCTGGCTGCTGTGAGCTGGCCGTCCCAGCATATCCGACTCACTCTGACTCCCCGTCTCTCTCCCCGTCTCTGGGGCTTGTCGTCTCTGTCCCTCCCGGCCTCAGGATTATGTGCAGGCCCTCACAGGCTTCTGCTATGATGGCGTCGAGGGCCTCGTCTACCTGGCCCTCTTCTCCTTCGTCACCGCCCTCATGTTCAGCTCCATCGTCTGCAGCGTCCCACACACATGGCAGAAGAGGTGAGGACTCAGAGAGGTCCTAAAGCTTGCCGCAGGCCACAGCGCCAGGATGTTTTAGGGACCTGCCTTCTGGACACCCCGTGCCCTAGTCCTCAGACACAGGGACACGTAACTCCTCACACCTTAATGCTCTCTAAGCCTCTGCGATGACTGAGGCCGCTGGGTCTGGCGTGAGCATCCCCGTTTCGCAGATGGGAACCTGAGCCTAGAGGAGCTCCCAGCCCAGGTGACACACGGGTCCAGAGCAGGCAGGGAGAACCAGTCTCCTGCCTCATGCTGCCTCCCTGCCCCCAGGTGCTCCCTGCCTCTGGCTGGCCTCAGAATTTCTCGTCCGTCTCTCCACTGCAGGGTGCAGATGTGCAGGGTTGTGGGTGGAAAGACCAGCTGGCTGGCTGTGGGGACTCGCAGTTTCTGCAGGGAGGGCCCCAGGTGGCCATGGCCTCTGGCCCACTCAGCTGGGTGACCAGGATGGCAGCTACCTCCCATGGGTCCACTGTGTCCTTATCTTTGAAGTGGGGGTCCTGGCAGCCCTTGCCTCAGTCTCCCCAGTCAGTACTGGGTGGAGTGGTATATGGGGATGCCAGGCCCCTTCTCTTCTTAGGCCCCCGTGGTACATCTCCCACGGTCACCACCTCCCCTCCCATTTGGGTTGTGACTGCTTCTTGGTGGCCCATCTTGGCTGGCAAATAGCTCAGCTCAGATCTCTTCCCTTTGCCTGGATTTCTATTCCATTGTTCTCTGTTGTGATGGTGATTGGTGATGCTGCCAATGGTGGCAGTGGTGATGATGGCAAGGGTGCTGGTGGTGGTGGTGATGGTGGTAAGTGATGTGGTGGTGGTGATGCTGGCGGTAATAGTAAAGATGGCAATTGTAGGGGAGCTGCTAAGAGCACAGCCCTGGAACCACAGGTCCTAGATTCAGATCCTGGCTGTACCCTTGCTTATTGGATGACTGTGAACAAGTCACTTACCCACTGTGGGCTTCAATTCCTCTGATTGTGAAATGGGGCTTGTAAGAGTACACGTGTCCTGGGGTCGGATGCACTTGATGAACCACTAGGTGTAAGGGCTCAGCCCTGGGCTTGGCGGATAATTGGTGCTCAGCCAATGGCTACCACTGTCCTGCTTATCTCACTCTGAGGAGTGTGGTGAGGAGACCCTCTGCTTGAGGTCACCCAGCTGTGGTGGGGAGGTGGAACATGAGCCCAGGCCTGGCTGACCTGTGCCCTCACCAGACAGCCTAGCCCTGAGTCCCATCTGGGACCAGGCAGGGCGTGATGCTCCTTGAGAGTGCCAGAGGCTTGCCCCATGGCTCCCTTGCCTTGTAGCAGCCTGAGCAGGTTGGGCAGCAGAGTGGGAAGCACTCGGCTCGGGCCTCCAAGCCTGTAGCCGGACCCTGTGGGCTCTGGCTTCTTGGGTACAGATGGGCCCTTCAGGCTCGGGCCACCCAAAGGTGCAGTCTGGGACCTGCAGAACCAGCAGAGGGCACCCCCACCTCCAGGCACCCAGGAGGGTGCCTCCCCCAGGAGGGGCCCTGCTCCCTTCTCTCAATCGGCAGTCAGCGTCCCCATGTGCAGGCCGAGGCACACAGGGTGACGGGGCCCTTGGCACCCCTGCCTCACGGGGGACGAAGCTGGAGTGACTTGCCCACAGTCCCATAGTGTGTATGTGGCTGAACCAGGGTTGGAACCAGGTGTGTCTGCACTACAGCTGAGCCCCCCGGGTCTTGTGGCTGCCTGTGTCAGGGCCTGAGCCTGTGCTGGGTGCCCCTCCCCTAGAGCCCCCGACGAGGATGGGGAGGAGGAGGCCGCGCCCGGGCCACGGCAGGCTCACGACAGCCTCTACCGCGTGCACATGCCCAGTCTGTACAGCTGTGGCAGCAGCTATGGCAGCGAGACCAGCATCCCGGCCGCGGCGCACACTGTGAGCAACGCCCCGGTCACCGAGTACATGTGAGTCCTGCTGGAGTGGGGGCAGCCCAGGAGGGCCCAGGCAGAGCTGAGCCCTGGGGTAGGCTGCATGGGGCTCAGTGTGGCCGCAGGCACATCAGTTTAGAGTAGATCCAGCCCTGGGGACGGTGAACATGACCGGCAGGGTCTGGTGGGCAGAGGCCCCAGAGGCCATGCAGCGTGATGGAGGGGGGTTGTCAGACAGTGGGGGCCGTGTTAGGGCTGGGCCTCCCCAGGGGCTGCCTGATACTGAGTGCTTCCTGCACCCAAGCAAGACTGGGTCGAGGCCACAGGGAGGCCACTGGGTCAGAAGGAGGGTCTGTGTCTAGGCCATAGGGATGGCATGGCCAAGGACCTGGGCCTGGCCACATGGCAGGCAAGTGGGCAGCTTTGGGCCCACTCGGAACCCTCAGTTACCATGCCAGGTTCCCTGGACCCCGCAGGCCCTTGCTAGTGGGCAGCATACGGGGTGGTGATGAGAATACACAGGGTGTACCTCCCCTACTGAGGTCAGGATTGAAGTGAGCATAGCGGGATGGGCAATGGGTCTGGCTGGCCCCAGGACAGGCCTTCGGACCTACAGCTGGGACCACTGGCCAGCAGCCACTCAGCCCATCTCTCTTCACGCCTTAGGAGCCAGAATGCCAATTTCCAGAACCCCCGCTGTGAGAATACTCCTCTCATCGGGCGCGAGTCCCCACCGCCCTCAGTAAGTCTCAGGACAGGAGGGAGAGGGGGGGACTGAGGCCTGCGTGGGGGCGCCGCCTGGGTGGTCGGGTATGGCCCTCACGGGCAGGGCAGGCCTGTGGACTACTGTGAACTGCAGTAAGTGCCAGGGCCTCGGGGCTATCCTCCCTGGGGCTCTCGGCCAGCATCTGGCCTCGGAAGGCGGGCACAGCTGGGTGGGCCCACAAGCTGGTTTTGAGGTACCCTGGGGCCAGAGTGGACAGCCAGGGGCCAGCTGCCTGGGGACCAGCTTAGCTCCATGAAGCTCCAGCTTCTCTCTTCCCACCCGGCCTGCTTTCTCTTTTCCTTCTTTGATTTCCTGAGCTCAACCCAGGTCTCGGCCTCTGGCTGTTGCAGCCTTGCCTGGTGTCCCCTCTGCCCTCAGAGGTGCAACACAGCAAAGAGGGAACAAGGTGGTTTAACGCCAAAAAGAAAGACTCTACAGAGAGGCAGGGGCTTCCTGGAGGGGATGGGCCACAGAGCACAGGGCAGTCAAAGAGGCTGAAGGCCACCATGCTTTAGAAATACTTGCCCATGTGTGCAGCGGCCCTGTTGTGCCCTGGGCCTGGGCTGTGTGGGCTCCCAGGCTGCCCTTGTCATCAGCACACTGTCCCAGCCCCCAGGGCCTTCTCTGGGCCCGGCCTGCACCATGGCGTTGAGGCCACCCTCTCTCTCTCTTTCCTGTACCCCTTCCACCTTGGGCCCTCCTAGCGATATCTAGCTGCCCTGGACTCTGGTAGCCACGCGGGCTGGCAGTTTAAGCCCATGGACAGTGCCCGAACACGGTGGTGGCCGTGCCCTCAGAGTGACAGGTACTGACCCACCTGGGTCCCCTGCCCTGCACCACCTGCCCACCTGGACCTTTGTGCCTCACACCCTCAGCTCACTGCTGCCCCCTCACCAGGGCTGGCCTTACCTCACCTGACATGCCCTGGAGCCATCTCAGATCAATGCCCACGGGGCCAGCTCTGGGCGGGCACAGGCCTGTTGGCTTTGTACCTCCAGCCCAATCAGAGACCTCTGGTGCTGCGCTGGGGTGGTCTCACATCAGGGGCAGCGAGCCCCTACCCACCCCTGGCTCAGCTGCCGGTGGCCCCAGCCCCTCTCATCACCTCCCAGCAAGGACACCCTCCACCCAGACCCTCATGCATGCCTGTGCCTGGGCTCCCAGGGACAGAATGCAGTGAGCAGGGTCCTGGGAGCAGCGTGGCCCGCGCAGTGCTGCCCTGCATGCCCATGGCAGCGCACATGCGCGTGCAGGCTCCCAGAGTGCTGTGCGCACCTGCGTGGGCCCCACAGGGCTCTGGGCTGCAGCCCCCGCTCCGGCCCCCGCCGCGTGTCCATGGAATGGCGCAGCCTCCTGTGCTTGCCGCTCCGCCTCCCACACTCCCTGCGGGCCACCCGGTGGGCACACACAGTCTTCTCCTGCCAGGGGTTCTGGGAGGGCCTCCGGACCAGGGGACATTGTCCTTCCTGACTGTGGGGTGGGACTCGGGTTGCTGGAGTCCCCAGGGGTCAGTGTGTGGCTGTGGAGTCGGCCCGTCAGACTCCTTACCATGGTGACCTGTGGCACACGCCTCGGCCTCTGTCCCCACCCCATGGGCATGTGGCTCTTTGCACACTGCCTGGCCACAGCCGCCTCCACGTGTGTTTGCACACATGCATTGCACTGAACAAGGCATGTGCACTCATGCTGCAGGTTGGACGAGGGTGGCTGAGATGCTCAGGCCATCGCCTGCCCCGCAGCCTCTGTCCCCGAGTCTGTGACCCGGGAGGAGCCCATCCTAATGGGCGGCAGCATCCCCTCAGCCTGAGGGGCCAGGTGGCTTTGGGCCCCTCCTTCCCCAGGGTGATGGGGCAGAGTGGCGTGGGGCCTCCCCACTCCTGTGGCCCTGCTGCTCTGGGCCCTCAGGGACCGTCTGACCCTTCCTAGCACCCAGCCGGACCCCACCTTTGCATGATGCCCCCGTCATGGCCCCTCAGCCAGGTTCCCACAGGGGAGGAGCAGCCTGTCTGTGGCCTTCAGGCCCTGGGTGTGGGGGAACCTCCAAGCTCTGGCTTTTGGGCTGTGGTGGTTTCAGAGCTCTGCGTGGCCCGACATCCACGTGGCCAAGACAGGGATGGGGCTGAGTATGCTTGTCTCATCCTGAGCCTGAGGAGTGGGGGCCGGGCCTCTGCTCCCCGGGCCCCGCGGGGCTCAGGGTCTGGGTACTTGGCCAGGTGGCCCCTCCTGAGCCCCCTCCCCAGGGCTGTCAGCTGTGCTGTCGCTGTCCTGTCTGGCTCACCCCACCGAGCCCTGTGCCTGGCCGTACCCATGCCCTGCTGACTGCCCACCTCCCTGTCTCCCTGCAGTACACGTCCAGCATGAGAGCCAAATACCTCGCCACGAGTCAGCCTCGCCCCGACTCCAGCGGCAGCGGCCACTAGAGTGCCCAGCCAGCCACCCACCCCATGTGCCAATCTTCCTGCTCCTTCCCGTGCCAGCACTGCCGCTCACACCGTGGCCGCCCGCCAGACCCTCCGCACGTGTGCCAGGCCCCTTGCCCCTCCCTTCCCCTTTGTGCAGGATCCTGGAGGTTCCCAGCAGGAGCCCCAGGCTGGTGGAGACGTGTGAGCTCTGGGCCCATACCCTCTCCTTGGGTCAGACACCTGGACATGTGGGGGCACTGCCCCCGACACCACGGCCCTCCTGGCCCCAACCCCCCACGCCCCTCTGCTCTCTGAGGATTCAGGATGGTGCTGTCCCTGACGCTGCCTCGGGCACGCTGACCTCCGGACCTGCAGTCTCCTCGGCTTACCCCGCCCTCGCCTTCCCTCTGCAGCCCGGAGGCTTCTGTGCTCACTTCTCAGTTCACAGGCTGTGCCGCGCTGTGCCCGGGCATCGCAGGGCCCTCCCCCGGCACCTCCCTGCAGTACCTGGTTCCTTCCTTCTCTCGCCCCACTGGGCCCCAGGCCCCCTCCTGCCAGTTGCCAGAAGTCTCCTGGGGACGGCCCCACTTTCTCTGCCTCCTGTCCAGCATCACTGTCTCCCTCAGCGCCTGTGGCACCCAGCCCTCCATGGTGGCAAGAGGACAGCAGGTGTCAGGCCAATCCCAGGCTGCTCACCCAGTGCTGGCCGCCTTCTTGGTGCCAAACCCCTCTCCCCCCACCCCAGACTTGGCAGCTTCTTCCGGCTCGTTCTTTGCACTAACCACACTTGTCATCTCTAGGGCAGGTGGGCTCGGGGGCTGCTGGCGGAGTACAGTCCCTCCCGGTCCCCTTTCCATCCAGGACAGGTGCAGTGTCCCGGAGCCCTGCCTCGGGGGCTGGATCTGAGCTGGCTGTGAATGAGCCCTTGGCCCCTGCTGCCCCCTTGGGACTAACCACTAACCTCACCCCAGCCTCCGTGGTGCCCCGGCTGAGCCAGCGAGTGTGACCCTGAATCCAGGACAGCCGGCTGGGAGTCAGGCTGGAGTAGCCACTTGTTCTCGGGGTGCTGCTTGTGGAGACGTAGCCCGACAGGCAGCCCGAGGGCCTGAAAGCCCTTCCCGGGCAGGTGCTGCCCAGGAGGAACGAACGTCCCTTGGGCTGTGGGACCAAGGTTCCTGTGGCCTCGGTCTCCCTACCTGTGAAGTGGGAGCAAGGCTTACCTAAGGTGCTTTTGGCTTTAGTGTACAATGTTTGCTGTTTCCTGCCATGGTGCGGGGCCACCCCCAAACCAGGATGGGAAGTCCCCTGTCAGCCGTAGCCCTGCCCGGCCAGCCTGACACAGAGGCCGCATGCAAGTTCTAGACTGTGTGCCAGGCCGGGAGCAGCAGAGGGCCACCTGCAGCCGCATGTGAGGGCCCAGGCCAGGGTCCCAAAGTGGGCAGGCCGGCAGCTGGCCCTACAATGTACAGAGATGTAGGCTCTGACTCCCAGAGTGGGCAGTGCCCCTTCTCTGGGGAGAGGCCTCCTTCCCTTCCTCCATGACCCCCTTTCTTCCTGCTGGTGTCTGGGACCAAAAGGGCAGATATGTATGTGTGTGGGGGGGGAGCAGGCCACATCTGCCCATGCCTGGGGCATCCTCGCCCGGGGAGGGCAGGGGAGAGGAGTGAGTGGGCAAACACAATGCCCCAGGTGGTCCTGGGGCCCCCACCTCGCATCTGGGACCCTGTGGTGGCACTGTGCTCCAGGCCCCCAGGAGGCGGGGCCACCGCCCAAGCTGCCCAGGCTTTGCCCTGGGCTGGCTCCACCCCTTGGTGCCAGCATTCTGGCCTCTGCTGAGGAGGGTGGCCCCAGCAGTCCAGTGCCTGCCGTGCATTCTGCCACTGCTCAGAAGCACAACGGGCTGCCCAGTGTGCACGTGGGAGGCCTAAGAGGCGCTGTCCCCTTCCGTGGACCTGTGCGACTGGGTCCCACTGTGCACGCGTGCCCCCCTGTCAGCGACTGCACCCGCATTTATTCCACTCACTGAAGTTGAATAAAAGAAAAGGAAAAATAAAAAGGGTTTCAAACCCAAGCCTCAGTCCATGGAGGGGAAGGGAGTCCTGTGTTTTCTAAGTTTTTGAGGCCCCCTTCCTGGCCATGTCCCATCCCAGTGACCTCTCTACACCTGTTTCCTCACCTGCACCAATGGGCCTTGCGCCCCTCAGGCCCTGTAACATCTGAGGGGGAGGCCACCAAGCCCACAAGGTCCAGCCTCCCCAAGGCTGGGCAAGCAGGAGGCTGGGTCCAGCTGGGGACCCCTGGCAGACGGGCCCTGGCTGCTGCCGCAGGTTTGGGTAGTGGGAGGCCTGGTTGGAAGCCCCTGACCCTTTTCCCAGCCATGCCCATCCCATCTCACTATGCAATTGTCATCAGATCACCATTCCCTTCCTGCTCAACCCTGAGCAGGTGGGGGTGGCAGCTGGGGCCCCGGGGTGGAGGGGGAGAAAAATGGGGGGATTTTTGTTCAATCATAATGGTCGTGTGCTTGTTAAGGCTCCGACTCTCCCGTCTCCTGCCCCCCACCCCTGTGATTTAACATGCTGAACTGAATGGGGACTAAAGCTTCAGCTCCTGGGCACTTGCCTCCGACCTCCAACCTCCCCAGGGCCGTGGCTGGATGTGCTGTCGCTGTGTTTCAGTTTTGTTTTTTGTTTCTTTTCGAACTGGGTTTGGGGTTTGATTTTTATTTCTTTGGGGGCTTTATTTTTCTTGGCAAATACTAAAAATTTCGTCAATGTAATTTCTGTGGTTTCTATTCATCTTGGGTTTCATGTTTTAAAATAAACAAATTTTAAAAAACAGGCCTCTTTTCCTGAGTTGATTTGGCTCCCGCCCAAGTCTGAGCAGCTCAGGCCCCGTGCAGGGAGTCACGGGTTGGGGGAGGCCCAGGAGTCCGGTGGAGCGATGGACTGGGTTCTGGAAGGAACAATGGAAGGTCCTGGTGTGGTGTGGTGTGGCGTTGGGTTGAACTGTGAGGGGGTGTGCTGTCAAATTGAGATGGGCCCAGGGAAAGTTAGGTCCAGTTTGGGCATTGCTGAGACACCCAGGAGGTGGCGGGATGTAAGTCGGATTCGGGAAGAGCACGGCGTGGAGATGGTCAGCTGGGATCTTTGCGTGGGTGACACCCCCCAGGGAGTGGGTGCTGAAGAGACAGCAGAACCAAGATCCTGGCCAGGGCCCCCAGGGTCCAGGGTCTGGGAGGAGGAAGGAGTGGCCGGTGTGGCGGGGACAGCGGGTGTCCTGGGAGCCGCATGGACGAGGGACCCTTGAGACGCTGCTGCTGGCCATGTTCCGCATGGACGGGGAAGTGACCAGTGGACTCGGTGACCTGGACAGCAGGGTGTCTTGGATGACAGCTGGCTCAGGAGAGTGCGGGAGAGAAGGTCATGGGGCCGCACAGACCCACGGCTGCAGCGCCGGAGCTGGAGAGACGCGGCCAGAAAGCGGGCGCGCTCCTGTGTACGTGCGTGCGCCGCGTGCGTGTGCGCGTAGACGGGCCATAAGCGCACCGAAGGCTCGGTACACACGGAATGGATCGGGGAGAGGGCGCAGTTAGCGGGAGCGGAGGCGTTCCTGCGTGTCCAGGAAGGGCACCCAGGCCCGTGGAGGGGCTGCCATGGGCAGGAGTGTGGATCCGCCGCTGGCCCAGGGATTAGAGCACGGGCAGCATGCGTGGCAGTGGGTGAACGGCCTCATGAATGGGGGCGGAGAGGGAGTGGGGCTGGGGACAGAGGAGGTGCCCGTCACCTGGGACGTGGGATCCCCAAGGGCCCTGAAGCTCTTGGTCTGGAACTCAGGGCGGTGTACACTGGCCGGGGGAGAGTCTGCCTCCAGCTGCCCAGGTGCAAAGCAGACCGAGGGCTGGGCTGGGCGCCACAGGACAGATGAGATGCTTGGCCCACAGACAATGTGGACGCGAAAGGCCAGGAGAAGTGAAGGTGAGTTCAAGGGTATGACTGGACCTGGGATGTTGGTCACGGGAAGGATGAGGGATCAGGGGCCCAGCAGAATCAGGAAATTGGAGGGAGTCAGCCAGTCACAGGGGAGGCGGAGGCAGAGTGACTGCTGCCACCATGGGGTGGGCAAGGTCTGGGGAGTGACTATGGATTGCGGCCCGACTGACTGAGAGGGCAGAGTCTTTGGAGGACGAGAGAGCAGGGTAGGGCTGGTGGGCAGACTGTCGGGCTTGGCTCAGCCTGAGAACCTGCATTTCCAGCAAGTTCCCAGGAAATGCAGGCTGCTGGGCTGGGGCTCAGTTGTGACCACATCACAGCAGGAAGAGAGCTCTCAGTGGCTGAGGTCAAGGATTTAGGGATTCCACTGGGATGGGCTACGAGGAGTTAAGCAACCAGAGCCAGGGGACAGACAGGACAGTGGCAGGGGTACCTGATGGCATGCAGCAGCGGGCTCAAGCTTGCCTCTTGATGTTACACATACTGCAGGAACCACATTTGGGTAAGAGCGTTAAGGTTCGTGACGTGACTTTTCAGAGCAAGCACGGAGCTACAGAGAGGGTCTCCCCTCCTTGCCACTCGGGTTGCGCCCCCTAGATCCAGGCCTGGGTTCTGGGAAAGGTGGATTCGGGCTGGGAGAGAAACCACCAGCTCTGGCCACCAGCTGGCGCCCAAGGTCTGTGGTCGGTTGACATGAAGGGATCCGGGAAGCCTGGGAGGGGCTATTGGGGGTGTATGGGGGAGCGGCCACAGCTCTGAGCCTCCAAACTCAGCGTGACAGCATAATCTGGGCAATGTCCAGGGACCTGGGTCCCTCACAGCGATGCACCAAGTGCCTTCTGTGTGTCCAGCCGCGGGCTCAGACATAGCATGGGGAGGGTCACCTCCAAGAACATTTAGTGAGGCTGAGGCGGGGGTGGGCAGGCAGGCCTGTAGTGGCAGCAGGACTGGCCAGCTGGTCTGACCGAAAAAAGGTGAGGCTGGCCTTGACCACACACTTTCCCTCTGACCCCAGTCCCAGGGGGCAGGACTGGCTGAAGCAACCAGCAGGGTCTGGCCTCGCACCTATGAAAGGCCATGGTTGCTGCTGCTGGTTGGGCCACATGGGCAACCTGAGCTGCCCTCCTACCTCCTAGCCTTCTGGGGGTGCTGAGCCAGTGGGTCCCACTTTGCCGGCAGTGCTGGGACCTGGAGTGCCCTCTGCCCTGCCGTCTTTCTGCTCCAGCTCAGATGCCTCTTTGGGGAAGTCTGCCATGATAGGCTGGGTGAAAGGAAGTCTGTTTAAACTGAGCAGGGAGAGACCCCACCGTGGCACCCCTTGAACTCCTCCCAGACCTGGCACTTGCCTGCCTAGCAGCATGGAAGCTGTGGGGAGGGGGCTCCAGCAGCCCCCAGCATTGTTTCTACCCCTTATTCTTGAAAGGGCACGACTGACCAGCAGTTTGGGATGAGCCAGGCTGGGAACATGGAGCCCCTTGAGCCAGTGAGGACCCTCTCCAACCAGCCATCAGCCCAGTGTGTGGTTTGGGGACGATGATGCCACTGGAGGGTGGGGTATGGTGAGGTCACCTCGTCTGCCTCCATGACTCATCTCGTGGGGGAGGGCCCCCTTCCTCACAGCCCTGAGGGTGGTGGGTGGAAGAAAGCAGCTGCCCAGTTCCTGGAAGGCCCCTCCGGGACCTGCCTCTCCTTCTGAGAAGAAGATCGTCCCTTCCTCCCTCAGCTTCTCATTCAGAAGAGGAGAGGGCCGTGTTGCCGCTGGCCTGGGCTGCTTTGTGGGCCCTCCCAGGCCCAGAGCACCAGGAATGAAGCTGCATTTGTTTTTCCCCATTTCTCAGATGGAGAGGTCAAGGCTCTGGGAAGGGCAGGGCATCCTCCCAATCCTGCCCAGTACCCCTCTGCACTGCTGTCCCCGCTCGGGGACAGTCGGGATGGCCCCAGCTCTGATGAGGGTCCACGTGTTCAGACAGGGCCGCACAGCCACACCTGTGCCCCAGGGCCCCGCCAGCTCTGAGAGGCTGATGCCAGCTGCCAGAGGCGGCACTGGGGCCCTGGCTCTAACTGGGCTCCTCTGACTCACCCCGGCAGGAAGGAGGCCCATGGCCTCTGCCCGCACTCGGCAGCAGTTGGGCTGTCACTCCCGCTGCGTCATCAGATGTGACCACTGCCTCCACCCAGCGTGGCACACAGTGGTCTGGCCGTGTGATACAAGGGGCCCTCCTTCCCGCCCGTGTACCAGTCATGGCCCACCCCCCAGGAAAGCTGCTCCAAGGCTTTCTGGAAGCCACACGCTGCTGACTCAGGCCTGTTCAAGGCAAGATGGGGTCAGGCCCTGGCCAGTTGCCCCCAGGCCAGAGCAGCCACCCGCAAGAATGTGAAGGTCCTGTGTGCCCCAGCTTGGGGAAGTGGAGGATGGGAGCCTGTGACTGGTAGGGTGGGGCTGGCATTCTGCCCCCAGCAGGTCAGGGGTGGGGAAGGGAGGCACGTTTCATGTGACTTTGCTTTTTTTCCTGCTTTTATTCTTATTAGCATTTATTTGATTAATTTAGTTTTTGTTTCTTCTGGGCTATCTTTTTCTTCTGTGCAAGCTCCTCTCAGGGAGCACATCAGTGTGGCGGGGAGCTCCTCACGGTCAGTCCATGAATGGCACGTCTTGGGGGGGGTGTTCACCTGGCTGTGCTCAATGACCAGTCTACGTCTAAACCCCAAAGCTCAATGCTCCTCTCTGCATTTTTAAGTGTGTACAGCAAAAAGCCAGCACCCTTTGGGCCACCAACCCTGCGTCCAGCTGTTTGGCCTGGGCACACCTACCAATTCCACCATTGTAATGACAGAATGACACAGACTGCTTCTGTAAAGTGACATCCTTCAGACACTTGGTGGCTTTTTGGATATGCATATCCTTGATGGCCAGGGGAGTTTTATGAGTGTTAAGTGAACACAAAGATTTGAACCTCTTGATATGCATGATTTTGTGGGGTTTTCTGGGTCAAGTGACCAGTGAACCATTTTTAGAGGTCACCTCAGGCCCCTTACAGAAAGAGGAAGCGAAATGACTTTGCTTTTTAATATGTTGACCGGACTGAGCTTGGGGCAGAGTGGGGATGTGGAGTAGGGAACCTGAGGCCAGTAGCCAGCCAGAGCCCCCAGGGAGGTCTGGCTCAGAGTGAGGAAGAGGAAGTGAGGCCGCCCCTGCTGCGTGCGTGTGGGGGTACAGGGAACTCCCCGGCAGACGCTGCAGCAGCCCTCCAGACTCCTGCCATCCTCCGAGTCTTGATTTGAGGAAGAAAGGGCACCGAGGAGGAGCTACCTTCTGACGAAAACGGCAGTGTGAATGCTGGCACAGCCGCCTGAGCCTGTCCAGGCAGGGGTGGGCACGGAGGCCTCTCACAGAGACGAGGCAGGGTCCAAGGCCCAGCCAGCCTCCGAGGTGCAGCGCTTCCCCCTGCACCTGGGGCATCTTCTGCTCTGAGCCTGTTTCCCTTCCTACAAAATAGGACAGCAATGTGGCCTCTGTGGGCATGGGACGGGGATGAAGCCAGATAAGGAGGTCCCAGGCCCAGCACAGCACCCCCGGCCATCCTACAGGGAGGGCTGACTCCCCGGCCAGCAGGGTTGGTCCGCACAGGCTGGGGCTACACAGCCTGAGGGGCCCTACTCTCAGGGGACCTAAATTCCGTGACCCCCTGACTGCGCCTCCCAGGCACGCGCAAGTAGCTATTTTGATCCCAAGTTCCCTTCCGCACCCACGGGCTTCCCTCCTCACCTCTCCCATGTGAGCGTGTGCAAAGGACAGTCCCCAGGCGCCTGGAGCCACCTCAGACGACCTGTACCTCAGGTTCACCCAGCCAAGACCAGGACCCCTGGATTGCCCCAAAGAGCACCTTTATTCACAGCAAAGGACATCACCATAGCAACCACACTCCAATTCCCTGAGAACTTTTCCCTTATTGTTCACTTTCCTAGCTATGTCTTTGCAGAAAGAAAAACAGAAGACAGAACACACACCCTGGGCTAGGTGCGCCAGCCAGCGGGAGACAGGTCCGATGCCAGGGACAGAAATACCCAGAGTGTGAGATTGCCCGCTTTCACCACAAAGAGGATCCCAAGTGTGGCTTCTGCTTTTTCTGATCCACAGAAAAGATTAAAGAACACCCTCCCAGCTCCCCCAAAACAAAGACAAAACACCCTACTTTATACCCACCCCCCTTTTGAAAAACAAGCACAGTAAAAAAATACTGTCACAATATTTACAGACACACCCACTATGGGCGACTTTCTCTCTACTTTGGAGAGGAGATAAAATGCTCAGCTCTGACCCCCCCATCCTGGGGAGACAAAGGGAAGACCTCTGAGAGGCACAGAGGGCTGGGGAGAGCCACTGTCCACCCAGCCACATGGCCACTGGGGGCTGAACGGAGCCGCTGGGCCTGGGCAGGGGCTGCTGCTGCTCAGCCACAGTGCCCAGGCCAGAGGTCAGTGTGAAGAGGGGACTGGGCCACTGCTCCCCACACCCAGCTTCCCTGCACTGAGCATGGCTCACTGTCCTGGGGGCTGAGGCGGGGCAGGAAGAGGAAGGCGCCCACACAGCTCTGCAGAACAGCCTGATCCCCATACTGCCAAAGACCCCACCGAAATAACATCGAACTGCCCTCAGAGTGACCTCAGACATACAAATCCTTCCGTGGCTAGGGCTCTGCCTAACCCACGGAGCGTGGAAAGGCAGACAAGTGGCACTGGTGCCTGCTCCTTGGCAGAGAACTGCCCAAGTGTCTGCTACGCAGATGGGCACATAGTACACACATGGAGGCACAGCCCTGGGAGCCTCGAAGGACAAGGCCAGGGTGGCACAACAGGGGTTCCCGGGCCCTTTGGATACCAGGGGCACCCGGGACCGGGTCTCAGCCGAGGCTGCTAGAAGACGGCGGTGCGGGGACACCAGGGTGTGTCCGGGTACAGGTGGCAGTGGATGGAGCGGAACCTGTGGGGACAGAGTGGGGGGGTGGTCCGTGTGGGGTGGGGGTGGTAAGCACCCATATTCAGACCCACAGCACCATGGGTCCTGGGACACTATAGTGTGGTGCTGGCTGACACCCACTTCTAGTTCCACCAGACCTTCAGCAGACTTTACGTAAGCCCCCGCCCCATCTGGGCCTATTTCCTCACCTGGATGGGTCAGCCTCCACCGAGAAGGGCCCCTTCACATGGACAGCGTTCCGTTTGTTTTCAAACATGCCGTAGCTCAGGGTCACCTGTGTGGACAGGGCAGCGTGATGGTGGGAGGGGCCCCGAGGCCCTCAGCCCTGCCCGAGTCTGGCCCTGTGGCTCTGAATGGGGAACAGCCTTGCCTTCTGCCTCCCCCCTTGGACCAAGAAGGGAGGCCAATGAGCCACGTGACACCACACCCCACTTGCTCTGCATACCCCGGGAACAAAGTCCAAAGTGGGGCCTCGGCTGGGGCTGGCCAAGTTGCCAGTTGTGGCAAGAGAATACCCCCAAAGGCAGGAAAACACCTGAAAAGCACAGAGTAGATGTGTCACTGTGCAGACAAAAGATGGGAAGGACGGACTAGAGAATGTGAGTGGGCCCACACCGGTGGGGGGATTGGGGTGCGTAGGTGGTGGCCAACAGTGGGGCCCTTCCTGACCTCTATATTTAAAACTGACCCCCCACCCTGCACTCCGCCCCCGCCCATCCCTTCTTGGGCCCCCAGGTAAGCACACCTGCTCATGGAGCTCCGAGGCAGGTACCTGCTGCAGGTTCTCCAGGTGGGAGTGGAAGAGCCCGCTGCGGATGAGACGCACGCCAAGCAGGGCCTCCACAATGTAGCCGATGGTGCAGTCGTCCGGCAGCCGGATCCGCTCGGCTGTGCTCATGAAGTGGCCCCCACTGTGGGAGGGAAGGGCCAGAATATGAGCAGAGACAGGAGCCTGAGGCCCACTGGGCAGGACTCCTCCAGGCAGCAGTCTCACAGAGCTTAGAAGCCGGGCGCAGAGAGGTGGTGAATGAGCCCCATGCAGCAGGGTGCAGACCACATCTGTGTCCCTAACGGGCTCTCCTGCTGGCAGCTCCCCATTTCCCTCCCTGAGCCCAACACCAAACCCTCCTTTGCACCAGCTTGATAATTTTCTGCGAGTCAGGGCTTGCTGGGTGCAGCAAGGGGTCGTGGGTGCTAACCGACTGGGGCCTGCTGGCTGGAGATGGGAAGTGGTGGGGACCATGACTCAACCTGCCCACGCATGTGAGGTTGGGGACCCACGGCAGGCCCCACTTGGGGGAGCCCTGAGACCTAGGGCCATCTGGCTGGCCCAACAGCCCCACCTGTGCCCCAGGGCACTCACCTGGCCCATGGGCTCATCTTCAGGGCCAGCCCACGGCTGATGCAAAAGCCAGCCCCGCCAGTGGCAAACCAGAAGTGGACAGGACGCTGTGGGAGGGGGCAACGTGGTGAGACCCCCACCCCAGGCTGCAGGGGCACCCTCAGCCTCCACCCGCTAGCTCAGGTGTGAGCGGACAGACCACTCACCATCTTATTCTCGCTGACCCGCTCTGTGGCCTGGATGGGCCTGTCCAAGCTGGGCTTGCCGATGTAAACATCCTGTGTGTGGGGGTAGCTGGCCAGCAGGCGCAGCAGGGCCCGCACGTTGACGTAGTTGTCATCGTCCACGTGGCAGAACCACCTGGGGGTAAGGCAGGGCCATCAGGGGTTTGAGTGGGGTTCACGCGGTGCCAAGGGTGGATCCTGCTGGGATAGGAGCCTGGACGGGGGCTTTCCTTGGGTCCAGCCAAAGGCCAACACTCACTTTCTGCCGGACGCGATGAAGTGGTCATACTCCACCGCCATCTTGCAGGATAGGGCCTGGCGGCTGTGGGCAGCCGAGCAGTTCGTATTGACCACATTGTCTGTGGACAAGGGGATGGGGCTGTAATTTGGCCCGAGCTGGCTCAGAGAGGGCAGCCTGTCCTGGAGTCACACAGCAGCCCCATGAGAACAGAGCAGGGTAGAGCAGGGGGCTGTCTGTCCCAGGGCGCCTTGGGTTCAAGCGGTGACCTGCAGAAGGCTCTCCCACTCAGCCCCCTCCCCAGTGCAGGACACAGGCCTGGAGACCCCTCCTCCCCACCCCAGCCCAACCCTGTCCCGCCCCTGCCCATTCTGGAGGCTTTTTCCCAGCACCAGACACCTGTTGCTCAAAGGGGCCCCAGAGCTGAAAGGGCCTCATTTGCATGAGAATTATGGGGGGGGAGCGAGTGGGGGGTCGGGACACAGAGCAAAGCAGTGGAGTGAAGTGCCCTCCCAGGCCCGTGGCCTCTGTGACCTCTCCATAAGGGGGGTGGGGAGAGGATTTCCTCCTGGGAGTGGCAGCCCCCCTCGCCTCCCCAAGTCCAGGGCTCACCCATGTGCCTGGCCAGGGCCTCATCTTCCCCGTCGGTGAAAATGAACGTCTGGAAGGAGAAACATGGCCTGGAACAGGCTACCCCGGGCCACTGTGGGGGTCCGGGGCTGGGCATCCTGGGGTTTCAGCATCTACAGCTCAGTCATGCCCACTCCCCACCCTTCTCTGGGCCTCAGTTTCCCCACGTGTACAGAGCAGGGGCTCGTGCCCAACCTGAGTGGAAGCAGAGCTGGGGCTTATGCAGACCCCACCCCCCCATGTCGACAGCTGGGCCCAAGGTCACCTGGTAGCTGTGCTGGCACGAGCCAGGTGGGGTGCCCCGCCCACCTGCCAGGTAACCAGCTCCAGGACCGCCCTGCACACCTGGCAGGGCACACACCCTTATTGACACAGCAACCGGCCTGTGGGAGGGGGCAGAGGGTGGTGGGGGATAGGCAGAGGAGGTCGGCTTTGGGAAGCCAAGTCTCAATCAGTGGAGGACAAAGGCCTCTGCTGGGCGGCTGCCAAGCCCTGGCGGACAAAGGGCCTGGAGGGAGGATGAATCACCAGGCATTGTCCGCCAGCTTTATCCCGACCGGGCTGCGGGAGAGGGCGCAGGGCTGGCCTTAACTCGGCCGCGTTAAGCAGGAGTGGCCGGCTGCCTATTACCATACAGCTGGCCTGGTTAACTGGGCTGGGCTGGGTGCAAGGTCCGGTGGGCAGGGGTGCGGCCAGGGCACAGCAGTCCTCAGGGCTGGGCTTTCAAGCCAGGGCCCCCCACGCCCCTGGCTGTGACCGGTGGGCAGGTCACCTTCTCTGAGCCAATGGAGCCACTGCCGTTCTCTGGAGACGCCGTCCGTCCCGTCCGCAGGGATGAGGCAGGAAGCTGCACGTGCCCCCGCCCCAGGATCAGTGCCCTGGGCACCCATGCTGACAGCATCCCCCTGCTGTTGCTTGGGCAAGGAAACCGGGCTTGAAGACAGGCCTTGCCCAAGCCACATCAAGGCTCCACCTGTGCCAGCACAGGGCCATCCCCTGCCAGGATCGCTTCAAGGAAGGGGGGCAACGGGGAGGGGCCAGGAGCTGCCGGCGCCCGCCTGGGCCGGTCGGCACACGGGAGGAATGTTCCTTCCTCTGCCCCGCCCGCCCAGCGCGTGCCGCCCGGCGCACCCAGGCACGGCTGAGTGCAAAGCTTGGGGCGCCGTGGGGGTGCTCAGAGCAAAGGCTGCAGGAGACCCCCGCCTCAAGGCCTGCCAGGCCTCGGTTTCCTTCTGTGCATAAACGGGTCCTAGAGAGGATCTAGCATGTGCACACATGGGGACCTGGGGACCCACCCTCACCTGGGCAGCCCCAGCTCCTTGCCTAAGCCTGACCCCAGACCCGAACACACACTGGGGTGTGGCCACAAGCTATGGATCCCAGGCTTAGAGCTAAGGGGGTGGCAGGCCACATCTACACCCTCTCCACATACGTACCCCTCCTTCCAGAGCCCAGCAGACACCCCAAGGCGGCCCGCACGCACAGACTCGCACCCAGCCCCCCACCCGCTCCCCAGCATCTCAGCCCAGGAATGCCGTGGGAGGCGGAGGCCGGGCCCGTGCAGACACCAATGCCACTGCATTAAAAGGAAAATGCTTTCTTAATGAGATCAAGGAGGCCTGTTCTCCCGCGCTTTAGTGGTGCCCTAAAAACCCGGCCCAAGGCTACAGAGATTAAAGTCACCTTTGTTCCGGAGGAGTGCTTGTGAGGGTGGGGCAGTGGGGGGAGGGTGCCTGGCCTCCTGTCTCACCACATCACAGCAACCAGCAGGAGGGACAGGCTGCTTGGCGCGCCTCGCCCACTGCTCAGAGGGTCAGTTTCCCCGCTCTGTAAAAAGGGCGCAAGAGGTGCTCACCTGTGCCCAGAGCAAAGTACCCTTAGAGGTGGGCACCATTACCACCCAAGTGGGGAAACTGAGGCCACAGGGGCAACCTCCAGCCTGTGGTCATATCCTGGGGCAGAGGTGGTGCTAATCCAGTGGGGCCATGCTTTCCAGGGACCCCCCCCAAGCCCCCTCCCCACATCCCCAACAATGGGTCTGAAGAAGGAAGAGCAGGGCAGCAGGGCAACAGGGCTGGCGGAGGGCAGGAGGGGGGACACCCACAGGAAGCTGCATTGTTCCCGGAGCTGCGATTCAAAGAAACACAGGATGCCAAGCTCTCCCCCAACCATTGTGGCCGCTACCACTGCCACAGCCTGGCCCACTCCTGGGAGGGGTGGGGGAGTAACGTGTGGGCCAAAGGCCCAGCCCCTCCTCCTGGACTTCAAGGCCCATCACTTGTGGCCCCTTCTGACCCTGGCCCCCCCACCCTGCACTGCAATTTCTGGAAATTTCTCGCACTTCCCCCTTGCTCGTGCTTATGTGCCCAGACTGCCCTTTCTGGGCATTTTCTACTCTCAGTCTAGCTCAAATGGCACCTCCTCCAGGAAGTCTCCCCCCCACCCACCACGTGGGTCAGATGCCCACTCTCAGCTCACACAGCCTCTCTGGGTTTCCCCCACCACAGCCCTGACTTCCTTGATTCTCCCCCATCAGACTGGGTCTGAATCACCCTACACAGGGCTGGCAGAGGAAGGAGTACCCTCTGCTGTGACAGTTTCGAGGACCCCTCCCCCACAATACACCATAAGAAGGGCTCCTGGTGCTGCGATGTGAGCTGATGCTGGGGGCAGATCTGGCTTCTCCTAGGTGGGGTCAGAGGCGAGAAGGAAAGCTGAGTGGTCCTCCAGCTGGGTGGGAGTGACGGCGCCCACCCCAACTGAGTGCACGCTGGGCTCACTCCCTACCTCCAGGTTTCCCCAGTCCTTTCACAACACAGTATTGGAAGGGCACTGCTTTCCCCATTTCAGAGCTGAGGAGACTGAGGCTCAGAGAGGCCCCAGGTCTTGCCCAAGATCACCCAGCTCAGCTGGAACTTGTACCTGAGACCCCCAACCACATTCCTTCTGCTGGAGAAAACTCCCAAAGTCCAAGAGGAGAGATGCTCAGAGCAGGTGGCAGCCCAGAGAGGGCTGAACGCTGCTGAAGGTCACACAGCAGGGAGGCAGAGCAGAGGGAGGGGCCTGGCTCATGAACGGTGCCCCACAAGGACTGTCAGTCAGGGATGTGGGGTGGGGGGGGACTGTAGGCCCCTCATCTCCAGGCAACCTGAGTGGCCAGCGCCAGCGGCGGTTCCCATGGAGCGCATAGCTGCACACAAGAGGCCGGACGCCTTTCTGGGCTGGAGAAAGGGGCTTTGTTACCTTGCCCGAGGCCGGCGTGAGAGCCGCCTGGCGCTGGGAATCCTAACGGCCCAGCCGCCAAACAAAACCCGTGCCCACGGCCCCCTCCCACTGGCCCGCTGAGCCCCTGGGAAAGGCACACTGTGTTCCCAGGAGACTACCATGGGGTTCCCGGGGTCCCCCATCCCCACACTGGGACCAGACGGGACCCTGCCCCCTAGTCCTAGTCATGACCTCACCAGGGCCCTGCCCCAAAACAGGACTCAGCAAGGCCAGAAGGCCCCAGGCCTGGGTGATTTAAACAGGGAGGAAAAGGTGTGGGGTCTTCTCTTGTGTCTGGTACAGAGAATGAACTCTGTACTAGTCAAGGGTTCCTCACCCCAAATGGCCAGTTAGTCCCTTGAATCTCCCAGCCCAGGAACATTCCCTCACCACCCCTCCCCTGGCAGGGCCCACACTCTGCCCGGGTCCAGCCCCCATCCAACTGGTTCAGCCCCCATCCAACCGTTTTTTCTGCAGCCTTGAGGGAGATTTTCAAATTGGGGTGTGTCTTTACTATGTGTCTGTAAGAAGTTGATGCTCAACTAGGGTGTATCAAGCACAAGGTTCCAGGCTCCAGAATCCTGCACTGCAGGGAGAGGGTCTCCACACAAACCCCCAAACCCAGGGCTCTTTGTCTTGTGAAATGTACTCCCCAGAGCTCACCAACACCGACCCCCAACTCAGATTATCGTCAGGAACGACTTGTCCCCCATCCCATAGCAAAGATTGGGGTGGGGGAGGGGACGGCCCTGTGTCCTGGGGTCCTAACCCCCCATTCCACCTCTGAGCCCATGGTTGATGCCCATGTGGAATCTGGCTTGGGGAGGTTTGGGGACAATAACGTCCTATTAATGTGCTCCAATGTTTGGAGGATCAGAAGTATCACAGGCACAAACCCCAAGCATTGGCACTGGTGTAAGGTCAGTGCGCTGGGGACGGGTCCCCGTCCAACACTTCCACAACTGTATGGGGAGGGTGGCCCCACCAGGCAAACTGGGCTGGAAGGGGATGGACTGGCGTCACTACCAGCACAAATTCCCAGTGGCTGGGCAGAGATGCAGCCTGGCGCCCATCGGATACTGCCACCAGCTGGACAAGACAGAGCCCCCTACCCCGCCCGCCCCAAGCCGCGGGGCTCACCATCTCCTTGTGGCGCGAGATCCACGTCTCCAGCAGCAGGTCCAGGCGCGCGCGGTGAAACTTTTTGGTGGTCTTCACCGCGATGAAGACGTCGAGGGGCGTGAGCGGCTCCGACTGGGGCCGCAGGTGGCCGTCGGCGGGACGGAAGGCGCTCCTGGGCGGTGGGCCCGCGTCTCTGCGCGCGCGGGTCAGCAGGCTGAAGTATTCGGACAGACTGTGCACCTCGCGGGCGAGGGCTCCGGGCGCCGCCCCCGCCTCCAGCCCCGGCGCCGGGGCCGCCCCCGCGGGGCCCGCCAGGCTGCGCAGCGCGCGCCGGCCGCGCTCGGCGGGCTCCGGGGGCGGCGGCGGGTCGGCGGTGAGCACCAGCAGGCAGGCGAGCAGCGCGCCCGCCAGCGCCAGCAGCAGGCGTCGGCCGCAGCGCTTGAGCATTGTGGGGTGCGCCCTGCCCCGTGCGCCCTGCCCGGTGCGCGCTGCCCCGCACACCCGCGCGGAGGATCCCTGGTCCAGCAGCGCGTCCAGCAGAGCACCGCCAGCGCCCTGAGGCCTTAAACCTCGCCGCTCTGGCTCCTCCCCGAGGGCGGGGCCTCAACCAAGCCCCGCCCCCGCCACGCGCTCACTGGCTCCCGGGGCGGGGCCTCGCACGGGTTGCCCCCAGACCCTGCAGCGCCCACGTGGGGCCGCTGCGGGGGCCTGGGAACTGAGGAGAGGGCGCCGCAGACCCCTCCCTCAGTGCTCACGTGCATGCCCCGCCCCTCCCGGGTCGCCCTCCGCGGGCAGCCGAGAGACGTGGGGCTTTGGTCCCAGCCGGCCCCGGTGGCCCTGAAGAGGAAACGCAGGCTGGCCAACGCCGGCGGGGGTTGCACCCTGGCGCCTGGCACGCGGAGGGGCGCGCCCTCGGCGCTGTGACCGGGATTCTGGGACAGGGGCCTTAGGCTCAATCGTCCCTCAAAGGACGTCCTTACTTCCTCGCTGTGCACTTCCCCTCCCGAAGCCTGGCTTCCTCCGCATGGGATGGTGCTGGCCAAGTCACTGGGGCGGCGCCTGGGTGGACCTGAGCGTTGGGTCCTGGGCAGCTGTTATAAATATGGAGGAGGCGCTTAGCTACCTGAGCCACAGGTGGATACGCGAGGTTCCAACGAGAAGGCACCTGTACCAAATTCCACCCTCGAGCTAATTTCCTCGAGTCCTGGACCAACGTCGGGGTATTGGTACCCCCGAAATCCTCCGGGCGTCCCTTGGCGAGATGAAAATAAGGTCGCCCCGCCCCGCGCGGGATGAAAGGCGGCCTTCTGTTCCATTTGGTCCCTCCGCGCTCGGGCCAGATGTGGCCCAGCTGTGCCCCGCCCCGCCTCCCCGGCACACGGCGGCCCCCACCCCCGGCCCTTCCCACGGGTCGGCCCGGCCCACCGCACGAGCAGGGGTGGCAGGAATGCGCGCCTGCAGTCCCAGTTGATGGTGAAGGGTGAGGGGCCCGGAAGTGCCCAAGGGCCCCCCAGCCTGGGACCGGGGTCCGAGCCCTCTGCCCGCAGCATGTTCCGGAAGCACAGCGAGGGGCGGCTCTCCGCTTGGCTGCACCTCCCTTCCCTCTCTCTTCGGCTCCGTGACCACCAAGGCTAGGCAAGCTACACTGTTTACCCCTTAGCGCTCATTCTCACCACCGGCCAGGTACCCACCCAGCTCCTGCTTACCCCTCTGCCTGCAATGGCATTTTTAGTTTACATGCCCTTTCATGGTCCCTCTCCCTCCACCTGAATGCCAAGTGTAAGAGAACAGGGCCTGGAACATAGTAGGCGCTCTACAAAGATTTATTGAGAAGATGTCTGGCCCCACTCCCAGACTCCTGCCCAGCAGGCTGTGGCCCATTTGCTCTTAGGGCGTCAGATCCTCTGTCATGGATGGGGTGGGGGATGGAGGTTCCCAGGCCTCTTCCTGTCACCCACGCCAGGTAATTAGCAGGCACCACCTCCGTCAGGCAGAGGCCTGAGCAGATGGTGCTGGCTGTGCCCAAGTGACAAGTCTCCCGTGGTGTCACCTCCTGCCATAAACCCCTCCCCCACCATCCCGACCCCAGCCTTGGAGCCTCTAGGCAGCTGGAGAGGTGGGGGTGGGCAGGAGGAAAAAGGACCGAGGGCTGATGGCTGATGGCTGATGGCTGGGTGGACTGTCCCTAAACAGTCTGCTGAGTCCCAGGTCAGCCCCAGCCTCTGGTTTGAAGGGTCTGCACGTTCTCACCCCACCAGCAACTCCTATCTACCCCATATCTGGGTGATTTTCCCCCACCTCCTTCATCTCTGTCCTGGCCCCCCAGCCTCTGTATCTCCTTGTCCCCAATCTACCTGGTTTATTTATTCTCCACTCAGAAACCACTCAGCTCTAATCGTATCCCCCTACACACACGCACACGCACAGATCACAATCGTCCATGGGTCCCTATTGCCTCTGCGTTCGTCCTGGCCCAGTGTCCACACACCTTGTGACAGTGCAGGCCCCTGGAATCCCTGCTCATCCCCTTCCAGCCCAAGCAACATCGAGTCCCGAAATCTTTGCGTGAGCTGTGCCCTGTTCCTAGGTTTGAGGTCAGTGGCATCAATAGTCAGTGGTACCCACTAGGTCTGAGCATTCTTCAAGAGCAGGAGGGCAAGCAGCACACAGCCATGCCATCTCATACCCCCACTGACAAGGTCCTGGGAGCCAGCCCCTCGGTGGCCCCCAGCCCAGGGGGTGGGATTCCCTGCCTGGCACCCCAGAGCACCCATGCTTGCTCTGACTCATGCTCCCAGCACTTTGACACACCAAGCAGTGGGAACAATGTGCCCATTATGCAAAAGGCAAGGTGAGGCTCAGGGGCTGCTGCCTTGTACCCGGGGAGTGAGGGGCGCAGGAGCAACTGTACAGAGGGGATTGGCCCAGCCTGGCAGGGGCAAGGTGAGAACCCAGAAGGGGGTTTCCTGCACCTCTCTGAGGCCAGGCTTGGTCAGAGTGGGGGTCCCGAGTGCAAGTGCCTGTCAGGCAACAGCAGGACAGAGCCCTCAGCGTCCTGTGGGGGCCATCGGCTTTGGCAAGAGTGATTCAATTTCTCTGCTGTCAGGAGAATGGAATTTCGTGGTGACTCCTTGAGGTCTGAAAACTGGCCACCCCCTCCCCCTTCCCCAGGCCCAGCTCTAGCCGAGGCATTCCCCACCCCTGCCCTCACCCTACGCCTAAAGGCTCCCTCCAGTGACCCTCTGGGCCAAATAGCCTGGGAGTGGGTGGGAGGAAGGTGCTGGGCTCAGGGCAGGAAATGGGGAGCCTGAGAGGACTGACCAGGTTGCCAGGAAGCTCCTTGCGGCCTTAGGGTCCTCAGGAAGGGGGTTCGGGGGCGGAGGCTGTACCAGAGCCCTGTTCCAGGCATGTCACATGGACACAGCCCAGGGGCTGGGGACCTCTGGAGCAAACTGCTTGCCTTCTAATCCCAGAGGGGCCACTGCTCACCTTTAAGACCTTGGACCTGGGACGTTCCTCCCCTGAGCCTCAGTTTCCCCACCCATAACACGAGGATGACATACCATCTGTTTTGTAAGGTGCTCATGGGCAATGGGTCAGACAAGCAGGCCGCCGGCCTTCAGCCAGGGTCACGGGTCTGTGCGTCTCCTGGACAGCTGACCTCCACTCAGCACAGGCCCTCCACCACCTCCTGCAGCCGGGCAGCTGAATGTCCTGAGAGCTGCCCATTTGGGTGGAGAGGTAGCTGAGGAAAGGGGGCCTACATGACTAACAAGGCCTGTGGAGGCCCTGCTATGACTCCCCATCAGGCTCAGAGGTGGTGCTGTGCCCATCTGAGCTCAGGCTCACTGTCCTGGTCGGAGCTCAGCCTGAAGCCTCAGCAGCTGGAGTCAGTCCCACGGGGTTCAGGAAGTCCCTTCTCCACGGCCTCCTGGGTGCCTTGGGGCTGGCCTCCCCTGGCTTGTCCCTTTTCTGGGAAGAACCAAGAGACATAATTGGTGATCCATTAACTCGCAGGAAGTCATCCGAGGCACTCCTGCTCAGCGTCCCGGGAACGGTCTTCTTCACCAGAGCAGCTAAGCCGGGGGAGGGAAAACACTGTCCCCAGCTCCACTGCGATGTGGTGGCAGGAAGGTGGAGCTGAGCAGTGGGGCCGCAGGCAGGCCTCATGGTGCCCCGTCTGACCAGCAGACACGGAATCCCTGCCCTGAAGGCTGCTGTGAGGGCGCCGGAGAACTGGCAGGCTGGGAGCCTCCTGGATGCGAGGGTGTCTGTGGGCTTCCTGGGGTGCAGTGAGTCGTGTGGCCATGGGGGCCACCAAGGGCTGCAATCCAGAAGCTTCTGGACCAAGAGGCACTGCTGGAAGGAGGGGAGGAAATGGAGAGGGGTTAGCTTAGAAACTCTATGGCAGGAGGGGGTGCACAGCAAATGGCAGCAGCTGACTCTCATTACTGCAACTGGGGGGGGCACTGCTCCCCATGAGAAGAACAGACAGCTTGCAGCTGTTAATAGAGCCCCCAGCCCAGCCCAGCCCTGTCTGCCCGCCTGCTCTGCTCAGAACCCCTCACCCTCAGCCCGCTCTGTGTGGTCTTGGGACAGTTCCCTTCTCTCTGTGGGTCTCAAGATTTTATTTGACTCTGTAATAGGGATATGGCTGGCATCTGCCCTGCCCTGCCCACCCCAGGCTGCCTGGGAGTAGGTATTCTCTACAGGAGTAAAACACTGGTGGCCTGGCCCTTTTTCCTGGACCCTGGGACCTGGTGTGGTCAGAGTGGTTAGGCCAACTTGGCCTGGGGGGCTGAGTAAGGCTTTAGGAGTCACCCTTCAAGTCCAGCCAAGTGCTACCTCTTTCAAGAACTTCTCCAAAACCCCTATGATACCCTGCATCCTGGTACTGACCACATGAGATTGCAACTGCCTGTTTTCCTGCCTGCCTCCCCAACAATTCTGGAGCTCCGTGAGGACGGGCCACATGCTGCTCTGCGTCAGGGCCTGGCACAAAACGGTGCTCAATAACACTGAACAGGTGAGTAAGGGAGTGAACAGATGGAGAGGGATGGATGGATGAATGGATGGATGGAAAGAGGTAGTGGCTGATGGATGGATGGATGGACAGATAGTCAGTGGACGGATGGATGTGGAGTGCTCCCCTGCCTCTCTCAGAGCCCCCAGCACCCAGCCCCAAGGACCATGGGTCTCAGGGTAAGGAGGCCTGGCAGGGCGGCTCACAGAGCTCTGAGCTGGCACCAGGCGTGGAGCCTGAGGGCAGGGCTGTGGCAGGTGGCAGGGGCTGATGCCCATGGAAGTCTTCAGTGACCACATGCTGTGTGCATCCCCTGCACTGGGAACATTTCCAAACACCACCTCAAGAAGGCCTCGAAACGTCTTACTCAAACTGTTGTTGGTCTTGCAGATTGGACATGGGGGTCCAGAGAGGAGGGGTGGCATGCCCTTGACCCCATAGCAAGTCAGGCTGGGGGGGGGGCTGTCCCTCAGCCTTGGGGCCAGGGTTTGTGCACACCAGGAGGGTGGCAGGCCTAGGCCTGGCAGCTGCATCTCTTCCCGGAGGCTCCATGTAGGGCTGTCTGTGCTGGAGCTGGATTGGGTTAATCTGATTTGCAGCCTTCAGGAGCAGAGCCCTGGCCACCAGAACCCATCACCGACGGCCTTCAGAGGCCAGACACCCTCCCGGGAGACACCAGAGACGCTCTGCCCCAGCCGGCCTTTGTCTGGCCAAGAATGGCCAGCTTGTGCTGCAGCGAGGGGTGGGCAGGACAGGCAGGGGGGGAGAAGGGCTGCCTTGGTGCCTGCCAGGCCCCAGGCATGACCCAGGGCCCACGTCAAAGGGACCAGACCCCAGGACCAGTGGGAGGAGGGCCTCTGGACTGACGGAGGTAGCAGGGGTCAGAATCTTGGCTCAAAGGGGGCCCTGCATACTGCGTGATCCTGGGCTCATCTCTGTACCTCCCTGACCTCAGGCTCCTCCTCTAATACGGGCTGATGGGATGGAGGAGGACATGGCACTGAGATATACTCCAGGCTGCCCCGGAAGTGAGGGCCAGGGGAGGCGGTCTGCCTAGGAGTGGCAATCACACACACACACACACAAGGAGATAAGCTGTCACCATGGGACCCATACTTCTCCCTGCCTGTCTGTCTGTCCGTCTGCCCATGCACCCGTCCGTCTGACAGCATCCCTGGGCACTTTCTCTCTGACCGGCTGTCCTTGGCTACGAGGAGTTTAGGAGCTGACTCAGAACAGCCCTGGCCCCAGGGAGCTCTTAGTCTAGACGGGAAGACTCGTCAGGCACCCAGATGTCCCCCAAACAGGCAGAGGATGGGAGCGGCTAGAAGATGGGTCAAAGCCAAGTGTGCCCAGGGCATGGGTGAAGGACAATCCATTGTGTGCCAGGGCTGGGGTGTAGGGGGCTTCAGAAGAGGCTTCTAGGAAAAGCTTGAAGTTTTGGGCAGGCAGAGGTGGGTGGGAAGGCAGGACAGGGGCCCACCTGAGGGGTGTCTGGAGAGGTGGTGCGGTTCGGTGGGGGTGTGGGTAGGGGAGCAGTGGGAGATGAGGCTGGAGAGGTGAGCAGGGACCTCGGGGTTCAGGCTCAGAGGCAGGCTTGGGAGGCAATGGGGAGCTGCAGAAGGTTTGTGAGCCAGAGGTATGTGGTCTGGATTGCATTACAGGGGAAGCCACTCTGCGGTCCAGCCCAGACAACAGGAGTCAGCCGTGAGCTTCCCTATGTGTCTGTCTGTCCCTCCCAGCCTGTGTCCTTGTTGGCCATGGGGAGAGGAAGCTGAGAAGGGTCTGGGGCCACCTCGGCCTCTGTTCTCCCTCCTCCCTTCCTTGGGAGGCCCTGCCAACAGGAAAGCTTCTGGGGAGGCATTTCAGAGGAGCACAGGGCCAGGTTGCTGAGAGGTGGGTGGGCCCATGTGGGGAGGGGTGGGGGAGCAGGGGAAGGCACAGAGACTGGGCCTGAGAGGCTCTGCCCTCTGTGCAGCCCCGGTGAATACACACATCTTCAGGGACTGGCCCAAGGGTCCCAACCCCAGCTTGGTTAGAGGCTCTGGGGGTATTTGGAAATGCCTGGAGACATTTTTCGTTGTCACACCTGCGGGGGGGGGGGGGGTCAGGCAGGACTCGCTCATCTAGCCGGTAGAAGCCAGGGATGCTGCTAAACGTCCTACTATGTGCAAGACAGGCCCCAAGCAAAGAATTTCCCAACCCACAATATAGGAGGCTGAGGTGGGGCACTCAGGGAAGCTGTCCCGCCATGCCTAGGATCTGTACCAGGTGGGCACTGCTGTCAGTGAGGCCCCAGGAGGGCTGCCCCCGTGCCTGGAGGAGGTGACATGAGGCCAGAGGATGTAGTGGCAGGGCTCCTGGGACAGTTTGCTCGCAGGGAGCGGAAGGATTACACAGGGGGCTTCCGGGGGAGCCGCGGGGGTGGCCTCAGCGGGGTCAGTGGGGGCTGGGGCAAGGCTGGGCTGCTTGGGCTGTGGTCCAGAGCTTGGTGAGGGCAGGGGAGGCAGAGCTGGGCCCCCTCAGGGCTCTGCTACCCCACAGCCTCCAGGTGGTTCCAGCGACAGCTTGGGCGGGATGGGGAGGAGACAGGGAGGGCCCTACTTGAACGCTGTTTGCTCAGCCAAGGTTTAATCTCCAAAACAGGAAGGCGCGTATTGACAGAAGCAGCAGCCGGAATTGCCTACGAGCCTGCCAGGTTAAGTTCCCCTGGCCCCCCACTCCTGCCCCCACGCTGGGGCGGGGGCTCCCCAGAGACTCTCCCCTCAAATAAAAGGGTCCCCACAGCCCCCGGGCTGTGCCGCTTGATGCCAACCAGGCCTCATAAAAAGGGTACCCCAGCCGGCTCTGCCAACTGCTGGGAGGGTTGGAGCCAGAGGGCAGGGGCAGAGGGGGGACAGGAAAATGGAGGGGGTGGGGGGCTCCGGGGGTCATAGGCTTAGTAGGGTGTGTCTCCCGGTCTCATTTTGCAAATGAGGAAGCTGAGGCTCAGAGAGGGAAGTGAGCTGGCCTGGGTCACACAGTGGTGGGGTGGGGGGTTGGCCCCAGCCCCCACCCCAGTTCTAAAACACGCTTGGGCGTGTGCTGTCCTTCACCACCATTCAACAAGCACAGATGCCCCAGGGGACTCTCGGAGTGCCCTCCTATCTGCCAGGCACCCCTCCCTGGTACAGCCCAGGGAGGGAGGACCTGGCTGGGGAATGCTTGCAACCCTGCTAACATCATAAACCTCCCTGCGGACAGAGGAAGCTGCAGGAAGGAGCTGAGTGGGCATGCCCTGGGCAATGGCCCTTCTGACAGGGTGTCAACCCCTTTCTCCTCCCGACCAGCTGACTGGGTGGAACCAAGCTTGTGGCAAGGCTGAGAAGGCCCACCCTCAGACTACCTTGGAGCCCCCTGCATCTCTTCAGCCCAGTTTCCTTGGTTGCCTGGGGTGGGCGGTGGATGGGAATTCCAGGCCAGTTCCTTTGCCCGGAGCTGGAGCAGAGTGAGGAGCTGGCAGTGAGGCCTCAGATGGACGCAAGGGCCTTGCCCCCAAATCCTAGAAATGGGCTTCTGATCTGACAGTCTCCTTGGTGCCCCACTACCTGCTTGGGAGCCCTGGCCCTGCCTCTGGCACTTGCTGCCTGCCAACCTCCCGACTTCCTGTGCCTGCTCCTACACACCCCGGGCTCAGCCAACCAACGGTTCCTCAGGGCTTCTCAGCCAGCGGCTGGGCCTGATAGGCCCAGCACCTTCGTCCCAGCCTCCCCACTCGGTTGCCACCTCTTTGGCAAAGTCTCCCGGGCTCACCCCCTTTTTGTCTATCCCTGGGTACCTGCCAGCCCCCAGCTCACATTATGGCACCCAGGAAGTGCTCGATAATCATGACAGAATGGAGCTAAGAGTTTTCTGGACAGGCAGAGAGTTAGAAGGGGCCTTAAAGAGCTAAGTCCCATTTCACGGATGGGAAGATGGAGGCCCTGAGAGGTCAGGGCCCTGCCCAAGGTCACACAATAGTTGCATGCATCTCCAGCCACCTCTGAAAGCAAGCACCTCCTGTGTGTCTCCCAAACCCCAAGAAATCCTGTAGCCCTGTGGGACTGAGGCTCCAGCCCCCACCCCCAGTAGGGTCTACGAGAGGCAGAGGCAGGGAGGTCATGGTGAACTGACCTCCAGACAGAGGTCTGGGCCACTGCTCCAGGTCTGACTGTCTCTGGCTGCCCCTGGAAAGCTGTGCTCCAGCCAGGACACCAAACACGGCTGGAGAGTCCCAGACCAGTGGGCAGGTGGCCTGTGGCCAGAGGCTGCTCCAGGAGGGGCGGCAGGGGCCTGGCCTGGCCGCCACACCCCGGTTCACAGCATGGCCTATGAGCACCTCTCTGGGTATGGGAAGAGAGGGTCTCCAGCCTTGGCTCTATCCCCAACTAGATCTGGGGGTCTCGTATCAGCTGCCCCCCAAACTGGAGGCCCTCCTTGGGGCTCCGAGCCCAGGCCCCGGCCCTGCAGGGCTGGACGCCCCAGGGCAGAGCTTCTTCAGGCCTGGAGCATCCTCCAGGGCTAGTCACCCCCCTCCTGTCTCGTCCCCGCCTGCCATTGCTGTCACTCTATCCCAGTGACCCAGTTTCCCTCCTTGTGTGTGCCGGTGGGGTGGGGGGCCCTGGGCGGACAGTGTCCCTCTTTGAGGTGAGGGCGTGGGTGGATCGGGTGTCAGGCCGGGCCGTCTGTTGGCTCGGGGCAGGGACCGGCTTTCAGGTCTTCAATAGCCCGTGATTAGCTTCCATCCCCGGGGAGCCCCTGTTGTGTGGCCATTGTGATGGCGTGGGAACCGAGGCATCCTGGGCCAGACAGGGATGCGCTTCCCTGCCCATAGGGGCCCGGGCCTGGGGGGAGCACATGCTGGCACAGCCAACACACTGTCTGGGGAAGCATGGAGCCCAGCCATGCCAGCCGGGATGTGCATGCGCTGGGTCCTCAGACCCCTGCAGGCGTCTTGCCCGCCGCCCAGTGCCACCTCTTAAGGACAAACGTGCCCTCCTTGCAGCCTGGAGAGCAGTGCATAGGTTGCATTTATCCTTGGTCAGTGCACGGCCTGCACACGTGTGCAGCAGCCCTGGCACTGCCCCCAGCCCGTCCCCACCTCTTTGAGGCTTTCTTCAGCCTCTTCTGCCCCTCTCGGCCATGGCCTCCCCCAGCCCCCTGCTCAGGTTGCCAGGCTTGTCCTTGGCTGACAAAGGCCAGTCCCTGCTGTGAAGAGGAAGAAGCAGGGCAGGACAGGCTGACAATTTCAGGTCCTAACGGAGAGGCCTTGCGTTTCCTCCCTGGCCAGTGGGGCGGTTGGTGGGAAGTGGGTGAGCTGCCTCAGCTGGCCCAGCCTGGACATGCCAGCCATCGTCACCATCACCCACCCCAGCTGTGGTCCTGATGACTGCTTTGTGGGGACATTGTGCCCAGCGTGGCAGAGAGAGGCTCTGCTGTGCTCCTCTGGTGCCCCGGGCACATGTGTCCGTACATGTGTGTAGACATGTACATGCCTTCCCACGTGTGTTCGAGCCCGTGTGTGCACTGGGTGGGGTGGGGGCATGGTGGCTGCGGGTCTGCACGTGCGAGCTGGCGGGCGTGTAGCTATGTGCAAAGGACACGTGTGTCCACGTGTATACACGCCCGGAGCTGGCTCCTGTCGCCCAAGCTGGCTCCCTCCCTCCTGCACAGCTGCAGACTAGGAAGGAGGAGGCGGGTTGGGCTGGCCTCAGCCTTGCTCCCCAGAGAGGCGGCCAGGCCAAGGTGGGAGGCCGAGGCCAGGTCAGAGCGCTGGGTGGGGGTCGGGGCTGGGGTGCGTGCTTCCTGTCCGGCCACTGGCGGCAACTTTGGGCGGAAGGTTGGCCCGATCAGGAAGGCGCTGCCCAGAGAAGGAGGCTTCTGGAGGCTGAGTCAGCTTCCCCCGAGTTCGTCCTGGTCCACCGCTGCCTCCTTCAGGAGTCTTCCCTGACCTCTGCTGTGGCCCCAGCTGCCTCCATTCCCAGAGCCAGCAGAGCAGAGAGCCTCCTTCCTGAGGGCGGTACTTCAGGGGAAGGCCCAGACGTGGCTCTGTGTGCCCCTGCACCTGTCCGGGCTGAATCCCTGCTTCCCTGAGAGCTCGGGGCCCCAGTGGACATACTCCCCAAGTCCTTATTGCCCTAAGGAGCAGTTGGGGACCCCGAGATGGGCAGGATTTGCTTAGGGACACACAGCCAGCCCTGGAAGGATGCAGCTGCTCCTTGGGGAGCCGGCTCCCAGCTCAGGGCACCTGTGACTGTGGCAGCCACCAACTTTCCTTCGACTACTGACTCCAGAATGCCCTCTGGCTGTTTGGCTGCTTGTGTGCCACTGAACTTGACTTTAAGAGCAGAGGGGCTTTGGGGCTGGATGTGTCCTCCTAGGGCCAGGCCTGGTGGCCCTTCCAGACACAGAGGGGGAGGCTGTGGGGTGAGAGGCAGCCCATATTGAGGCCATCAATTGGTGGATATTGGGCAGACTTCTGGGAGTCCCACACTGGGAATCTCAGGGTCACCCTGGCCAGTGCCGAGTGGCTACCAAAACCCTCCCACGCAGAGCTGGAAGCATAGTGATGCCAGGCCCTGTGCTGGACCATGAGATAGAATGTGAGCAAGACAGAACGTCCTGCCCTTGGGAGCTCACACGTTCTCTAGGGGCCAGGAGAGTGTATAAGCAGACAGACGGAGCTCAACAGCAGGGTCAGCGTGGTACAAGAAAAGGAGGGGATGAGACTGAGCTGACAAGGGGACATATTTTAGCTAGGCAGTCAAGGAGGAAATGGATGTGGTGACACCTGGGCCAAGGCCCAGAGGGTATCACAAAGCACATGGGGACATCATCAGCATAGGAAACAGCAGGTGCAAAGGCACTGGGGTCAACGGAGACTCCTCGCCTCCTTGCTCAAACCCTCATGGAGCATTTGTGTGGCACCTTGTGAGCCAGACTGAGGTAGGGCCTATCGGGGCCAGCTAGGCGAGGGCCAGGCTGTGGGGGCATGTCCTTTCTTGAGGAACTAGAATCTGAGGAGACAGGGGAGAGAAGCCCTCCTGGCAAGGAGAACAGTCCACAGAAAAGTGGGTGTTGAGAGGGATCCCATGGCTGCAGGCAGAGCCCCCAGCCAGACCTGAGCATGGGCCTTGGAGGCCTGGTCTGCTGCACCCATGAGCTGAAGACCCCAATCGGGGGTCAGGGGTGTGTGGAGCTGCCTCTCGTGTCTGTGGAAGGTGTCAGGGGAGGGCTTGCCAAGCGGTCCCCCAACCAGGCCCCTCTCCCAGGCCTTGTTTCCTCCCTCATCTACTCAAGTTCTGGGAGATGAGCCTTTTCAGATTCCCTTTCCCCCATGTGTCGTAGGGCTGCTGTAACAAATAACCACAAACGTGGCTTAAAACAACAGGTATTTCTTGTCTCCAGGTCTGGAGGCCAGAAGTCCGAGCTCAAGGTGCCTGTGGCACTGGTTCCAGAGAGGCTCAGCGGGGGCTCCAGGCCTGTCCCCCAGCCGCTGGTGGCTGCCGGCAGTCCTCGGTGCTCCTGGGCTTGCGGACGCATCATCTTGTCTCTGCCATCATCGTCACCTGGCTGTCGTCCCTCTGTGTCCCCTCCTTTTCTTACAAGGACACTGGTCATTGGGTTTAGGGCCCATCCCAAATCCAGGATCATCTCAAGATTCTTCACTTAATTACATTTGTAAAGACGTTTTCGCCAAATAAGGTCCCGTTTACAGGTTCTGGGGGTTAGGATTTGGGCCTGCCTTTTTTGGGGCCAACCCAGGATACCCTCAAAGTGCCAGGGAGCTGGGAGGCTACATGTTCCCTAAGTGCCAAGCCAGTGCCCCTACACACATCGTGGCAGCCTCAGGGCCATTTGGGACCCCCTGGACATGTGTGAGTCAGTGCCCCCAGATGGTGGGGGCAAGGCTGGTGACCTGGAGAGCGGGCAGTGCCAGGCCTGCCCACCAAGAATACGACCTGTGGGTGCCACCTCAGCACAGGATGGAAGGACAGATAGGCGTCTGGTCTCTGTGGCCCCTGCTGGTTCTGGGGCCCCCAGGCTCCTGCCCTGCACACGGCCACAGGGGCACACGGCTAGAGGGCCAGCAACCCCTTCACACCCAGCGCTCCACTGGGCCTCTCACTAGCAGGACATTCCTTTGTCAGCCCTCAGGTCTGGGCATGAGTGCTGGGCGGGTGGCCACCAGGCCCTGGGCCAGCAAGACCCAGTGCTTGCCCCACCGGCAAAAGGCATCTTCCGCCCGCCACTACCCGTGCCAAGACACAGGCTCAGCGAACTTACAACGGCCTTTTACAATAAGTGGAAGCCTGGTTCTGAGCTCACCCAGCCCCGGGTGTTTGGAGCCAGGACTGAAGCCCGTCTGTGGGTTCCCATGCCGGAAGCCGGCTTCCTGGGGCCTGGACATCAGACCTGCAGCTGGGAGCCTGCTATGTCTCCCATGAGCCCTATTCGGGGTCCCAGCCTCCCACATGTGAAGTGGGGTAATGCTCCTACACGCCTGCCTTGCCCCCAGGGGCCTGGGGAGGGAGGAACAGTGTCCTTGGTCACAGACACAGAAACTGAGGCCAGGAGACACCTGGCCTGGTCTCCCGTGCCCTGCAGAAGAGGGTCGGGGTGGGCCCAGGCCCCAGTTGGCCCACCACCTGCTTCCTCTGGGGGCAGACGGTGGGAACGGGCCACATCTCTGCCTCCCAGCCCCCAGGCGGTTGCCTCCTGGGAGGCCTGGTCAGCGGGCTCAGGTGTCACACAGCCGAAGGTTCCTCTGCCTCTTCCCATTCTCACCTCCATGGATCCAGAGGGAGCATCACTCCCCAGGGGCCCGTGGCGAAGCAGGCAGGGTGGCCGTCTGGCTGTGGTCAGGCTGGGCCGGCTCTGATGCCACCTCCCGTGTCCCTTGGCAGGCTGGGCCGCCCAGGTGTGTCCACAGGAACCTTCCCCACTGCCCCTTCCCATGACCCCTGTGCCCACCCCGCAGGGTATGGTCCTGGCTTGCCCTACTGGGGGGCCCATCTGGGGTCCAACGGCTCAGGTGAGCGCGGTCAGCTGCCGGCTGCAGCTGGCCAGACAAGTGTTCAGAAAACTGCCCCAATGAGGGGCATTTGCTCCTTAGTCACCTAGTTCTTTTTGGTGGGGAGGAGTCAGGATCAGGACCCCACTTTGCAGTTACTAAAGGGACGCTCAGTGCAATGGGAGTCCCACAGCCTGTGAGCCATCTGAGCCTGTGCCTGGGACGCCCACCCTGCCTGCCACTTCCTACTTCCCACTGTACCAGACCTGCCCTTGTTTTCACCCATGGGACCTCACGTCAGGCCAGGGAGTTTGCGGAAACTGAGGTTGAGAGGGGCTAAATGTTTTTCTCAAAGTTGGGCAGCTTATTTCTCTGCATCTTGGAGCCACACCGCCCGGGTTTAAATCTTGGCTCTCTTAATTATTAGCAGTGTGACCTCCGGTGAGTCACATGATGTCTCTGTGCCTCAGTTTCTTCATCTGTCGTGAGGATCACGTGAGCTAATGCACACAGGCCTGGCCAGCGCTCTGTGCAGTCACAGGCCATCAGTGGTGGTGTCAGGGCCATTATTATTGTCATTGTCAGCCCCCCCCCCCACACACACACACACACTGCAGGTGAACTTCCGAGCCCTGGTCTTGTCCTATTTGTTGCTGAATCACTGGGCCCAGGAAGTTTGTACTCAGGGCATGTTTTTAAACTATGAGCCGGAGTTGGAGCCCAGATCCCTCACTCCAGGCTGTGGCCTCCCGCCTCTGTCTGCATCCTCATGGAGTTACTCTGTGGGTCTGCACAGCCACACGCTAAGGGGGTTGCATGCTGCAAGTCAGGAAACTGGGCCAGAGAGGGCAAACCCGCTGAACAAAGGCACCCAGCTTTGGGTGGTGCCTAGGAGCTGTTGGGTGGGCTGGACTGGCAAGCTGAGGCTGGGGGCTGGTGGGGGGCTAAGGAAGGCAGAGCTGGTGGGTGGGGGCCTCGGGCCTCTGCAGGTGGGAAGCTGGGCCTGCTCCCCACAAGCAAGCCTGTTCCGACTTGCCTGACCAGCACCTCGCCAGGCCTCGGGCGCCCACACAGCAGCAGACCCCCCCATGGGGCCCGTGCCAGCCTCCAAGATTGCTTGGCGTCCACATGGCAGGAGGAGTGGCTGCAGACGAGGGCTTCTGTCACCTCCAACCCAAAACCGGATTTGGGGAGGGTACAGACGCTGGTGCTTGCCCCCAAGGCAGCAGGAAGGCCTGCCATGCCCACACCCCAGCCTCTCCAGCCCATGGCGCAGGCAATCCCAGCACTTCAGGAAGACCTTCGTTCCTTCACCCACTCATCCACTCTGCAGACAGTCACTGTTATGCTGTGTGGCCTTGGACAAGTCTCTTGTCCTCTCTGGCCTGTGACGTCTGCCATATGGCAGGAGGTGCCTGGTCCTCACAACTTGTCAGCCAAGGGTCTCTGGGAGGAGTGGGCGGGGGAGGGGGGGCAGGAAGCACAGGGTGGGGGCAGCCGTAGCCCCCACAGCGCAGCCAATGGCAGCTGCAACGCTGGCTCTTCCTTGGTCTCCCCGGAGAGTTCTGGAATCTTCCTCTCGCCCACGCACTGCAGAGAAAGGCTGTCCTCCCCCTCCTATTCCCTTCCTTTTCTCAGGGCCCCTGACAATCCCTCCCCACATTGAGGGGCACAAGGGGGGCTTGCTGCCCTGTGAGGTAGGGTCTCCCTTCAGTCCCTGTGACAAATGAGGAGACAGACTGGCTGGGCTTCTCCCAGGCCTGCCTGGAGGATTTCAAGGCCTCCACCATGCTGCCCTGGCTGGCCTCTCTTACTGCAACCCCAACCAGCCTGTGTCCTCAAGCTTTGGTCTCCCTCACTGTTGCCCGCCCTTTTGGGGGGCCCTGCTCAGCCGGCACCCTCACCCCAACTTTGCACTGCTATCCCCTTACCCCCAGCATAGCTCAGGCCCCTCCAGATGGCTCCCTGGCCAGGCCGCACAGGGCAGGAATCTGGGCAGCCAGCTCTCTCCTTCGTCAGCCCCCACGGCCCGTGGGAGTTTTGGGTGCTGGGTGGGGGAGTGGGAGAAGGGCCACGGGGCCCTTTGAGTGTCGGTTACATCCATCTTGCTGGGTACACTGAGGCTCAGAAAGCTGTCAGGGCAGTGTGAGGCCCCTCAGTGAGAAGCAGTGAGACTGGGTTGTCACCCCCTTGCCAAATGGTGTGGGGGGAGGCCTTGAGGTCAGCAGTCAGGCTCTGTCTGCCCTCAGGGAGCAGTCACCCATGCACCACAAGACCAGGAGGCCCCAGGAAGGTCCATTTGAGCTGAGTTTCCCTGTAGTCTAAGCTGGAGCCCAGAACTGGGAGTACATGTATACAAGGAGGGGCTTTCTCCCTTTGGGCACTAGCCAGATGGTGAGCTCCCCATCACTGGATGCATGCAAGCAGAACTGAGGCACGGGAGGAGCCATTGGAGTCCAGCTGGGACAGGAGGCCAGCCTAACAGAATCCTGGAAGTACAGGACTCTGGGATTCTGTCTTCTCTGGGATTCTGTCTTCTGGGATTTTGTCCTCTAGACAAAGCTAGAGGGAGGAGATTGGTCCGTGATGAGGTTCTGGGCCCAGGAGGCAGATTGTGCCATGGAAAGTTCTAGTGTGAAGTCAAACCATCCCAGACTTGGGACCTCATCTGCCTATCGATTGTTGTGTGTCCTCAGGGCTCAGACTCAGACCCTCTGAGCTGAGAACCCCCATTCTTTCATGTAGAGCACCCACCACCTACCACAGGCCAGTCCTTGGTGCAGGGTCCCTGCCCTGGTAGAGCTAGCGCTGTGTAGGGACAAGGCTGTGGGGAGCAGAGCAGGAGGTGGGGGGGCAGGACCTGTGCCCTCACGGAGAAAGTCACGTTCTAGTGAAGCATTGGGAGAGGCAACTAATGTTCCAGACAAGAGAACAAACCCCCAGAACAAAGGCCCTGAGGTAGGAGCAGGCCTGGCACATTCCAGGACAGCACAGAGGCCAGCTGTGGTGGGGGGAGAGGGGGTTGAAGGTGAGGACACAGGACAGGAGGGTAGATGAGCTGAGGCCAGGCTGAGGACGGGCCTGGGGACCCTCCACCCCGCAAGCAGGAGCTGACCACTTGGCAAAGGCTCCCTTCCCGCCACTGGAGCTCCCAGATGGGGAGGGCTGGGGACCTGGGGACAATGCCAGGGACAAAGGGCCTGGGCCAGGGGGCTGGGGCCTCAGGGGCTGGATTTACGGCCTCCTCTGACCCCAGCAGAGAAACCAGCCTTGTTGGGCATGGCCGGAGTCACCAGCGACCAGCCCAGGGTGGGGGATGGCCAGGATGAAAGGACCAGAGAAAGGATTAGCCGTGGCCAGAAAGGCCACGCAGGGCGTCATGGCAACCGAGAGGCCACAGAGTCCTGGGAGAATGGAGCTGTGTTAACACCCTGCGCAGCCTCCCCAGTGAGGCTGGGGGCTTGTTAACCAGCTTACCAGGCGGCCCAGCCCATTGACATGGAAATCCAGCCCTGCCATCCGTCAGCCCTGAAAAGGCCTGTGGGACCCTGAATGGAGGCAGCCCAGAAGGGGCGGTGGCATTGGGCTGGTGGGGTGGGCAGGGGCAGGGCTAGGACCAGGGTGAGCTGCCACCTTCCACAGCCCGGTGGGCGTGGCTGAGGGAATGGAGCCCGGGAGCCTCCCAGCGTGTGCATGGTCCTGGCGGGAACACCAGGCCTGAGAGGCTGGGAGTTACCACAGGCAGCAGGAACCACCTAGACAGGGATCTGTTACAGCCCGGGAGGCCTGCAGATGCAGCACTGTGGCTGGAGGCCACATGGTCCAGCGGTCATGCTGGCCTGAGCCAGACCTGAGGGCTTCAGCGTGAGACCGGGGGCCAAGTGGCCGGCTCTGTCCCGCACGGGGGAGGGGAGCCTGGACAGAGAACAGGGAGGGAGGTGGGGGTTGTGGCCACACTCCTCATCCTGAGGCTGCCTGACCCCCATGGCTATACTGTCCCCCATCCCAACTCTGCCCCTCTTTGGGAGACAGTCTCAGGCCTGGCCTAGGCCACTTGGAGCACCGTGCCCTCCTGTCACCATGGCACTCTCCCGTGCAGGGTGCACCTTCCACAGAACTCTGGTCTCCATCTCCTTAACCTCGCCCACCCACCCCACCCCAGGTACTCCAAACCCCAGGATGTCTCCTGCCCCAGGCATGTCCAGGAAATGCATTGGATTGACCTGCCACAGTGCTCAGCCCATTCCCAGAATGAGCCCTTGGGACTGGGGGTGGGGACAGCACCAGTGTGACCTTTGAGACCTGTCTGTGAAATCAGACTGTGCTTGGGACAGGACTGGGGGAGGGGGGAGACAGTGCTCCCCACCCTAGAGGAGGAGGCCCAGACTCTGCCCAGTGGGAAAGCCCCTTGTAAGCTGAGATCTGCAGAGATGCTGGGGCAGGCCTGGGTGGGGAGGGGGCCAGGCAGGTGTCTAAGCCCCTGTTGACACAGGATTACAGCCATCTGGCAGCCCCCTCCCTGCGCAGCCCCCTCCCTCCGGGCTCTGGGAGTTGGGCAGAGGCAGCTGGTACACTTGGCAGGACCTCAGTCTCCCCATCTGCAAAGTGGGACTCTGGGCTTAGGCACTAAGGGTGTGGAGAGCCAGCGGAGGTGCAATCCAAGGAAACTGAGGCTCAGTGGAGCCTGGGCAATTTCCTGCTCCTGACCCCCAGAGGTACACCCAGCCTCAACACTGCACCCTCCAGCCTTCTCCAGGATGACGTCATCTGCTAGTCCCCAGGCTCAGGCACTCACCCATGTCACAGTCCAGCAGGTCACAAGGGCCTGGGTCAGTGTGGGGGAAACCCAGTGCAGCCCTCAGGGAGCTGGCTGGGCTCCTGGGTCTACCCCCCAACCGTTGGTGTTGGGTTTCCTCAGGGCGAGGCCCCAGCTGCACACAGCTGGCTGAGGGTGGGGGGCCAGGAACTTGAGAAGGCTGTGTTCCCCAGAGCTCTGAAGAGGGGCCCTAGTGCCCATCAGAGCCTCAGACCCCCAGCTGCCATCTGGCCCTGTCTTTCCTCAGGGAAAGGGGAGGGGCCAGCCCACATTCCTCTGCATGCAGCCCCTCCACACATCTGCCTTCCCAAACCTCCTTCCTTCTAGCAGGCCCTGGGACCTCCTCCCCACCTGTACCTGCCTGCAGCAAGGGGTCCGGAAGTCAGCAGCCCCTCCCCTGCAGTGTCTGGGGACCATGCACAGAGAGGCAGCGCCCCCTCCCTCACCTGGTCTCCCTGTGGCTCTGTGTACACGTCCCAGTTCTCCCCAGCTCCAGGTCCCAAACACCCACTGTGCGCCTGGTCAGGTGGGCTCAGGGATGCCCGGAGCTGGGGCGGAGAGCAGGAGGGCCAGCTGGGGAGTGGGGGAGGGTGCCAGGACAGAGCCTGGGTCACACGGACACCCGGTCCCCATCCTGCACGCTGGGTGGCATGGAGGCCCTGGGCAAGGGGCAGACTGGGTCTTCTCCTGAACCCCCTGTGTGTGATCACAGCGGGAAGGAGGGGTCAGGGCACTCCGTCCACCAGGGGTCCCAGGGTGGGTTAGGGGGACCGTGGGTCAGAGACAAGGGAGAATGGGTCCCAGGGATTAGCGCAGATACCCAGGCTGAGGGCCAAGCTGCACTGTGCATTTTCGCTGGTCCTTGGAGCACTCTGAACGCCCTGGAGGAGGGGGTACTAGATGCCAGGGCAGGAGTCCGCCGGGCAGAGCAGAATGTGTGCTGTTTCTAAACGTCTGTGTGGGCCTGGCACTTCATTCACTCAGCCAGCATTTCCTGAGCACCTGCTGTGCGCTGGGCCCTCCTCTGGACACATGGACAGAGGGATGCAGACACGCCTGCCCTACTCTCCTGCAGTGGGAGACTCTGCCATGAAGCCCAGGGATGATGGGAGAGTGAAAAACAGGCCTGACCCAGCCTGACCCAGGCAAGTTCTTGAAGGGGACGCTTGCCAGGAGTGGGGGACAGTAGGATAAAGGCCTGGTGGCTGGAAAGCTAGAGTGTCTGAGGATTGGACAGGGGGCCAGTGTGGAGCGGCAGTCGGGGTGAGGAACGGTCACCTAGTCTGGAAGCCTCTCCACACACACCCTCTGAGTGGGGGGGACGTGATGCAGAGGCTCTGACCCTGCTGAGCACCCCCTAAACAGGTCTTCCTCCAGGGAACCCAGCGCCTGGAGCTGGCTCAGGATGGGGGCTGGCAGTAACAGCTACGGGGGCACCCCGAGGAGCTACTGAGGGCTATGAGGGCTGAGTGTGTGCAAGGAATAGACACGGACACATGGGGACCTGGGCACACACAATCACATGCTGTTTGCCTCCCGGCCCCCCAGCACACACCAGCCGCTAGGCGGATCCCCTTTCTTCCCAGCCCCTTTCTCTCGCTCCTCAGCAAAGCAGTTGCTCGAAACTAATTGAATTTTCCGCCTGGGAAGGGCCTGGGGAGTTAAGGGCGGGGTGGGGGCTGGGAAAAGCTTGTTAACAGGTCTGGCCTCCCCTGCCCCTGGCCCAGCTCCTCCTCCCTGGTGGCCTAGGAACAATGGACAGACAGACAGGACGCAGCCCCAACTCCGGGCCGGCCTGGAGTCTGAGTGCATGAGCGGGAGGCCTGGCCTTCACTCTAACCCTGCCTGCAGGCCATGAGTCCCCAGGGTGGCTGGGTGGTCCTCTGGGCCTCAGAATCCCCCCTCACGCGCCACACCGAGAATGGGCTAGGGGTGGGGGGTATCAGCATAAACCAGACTCACCCCACAGCAGAGGTGGGGAGCCGCTCCCTGAGATTTGGGACTCCAACCCACTTCCCAGACAGGAAGACTGAGGTCCAGGCAGGCCAAAAGCACGTCACCGGCCACGGGCTAGGCAGCTGAGGACTGAGCAAGGCTGGTGCTTGGTGGAGGAAGGAGAGGGTGAGGGTCCACCACTGCTTCAGGTTTACTCCCAGCATACAGCCCATCCCGGCACCAATATTTACAGTGCTGGGGGCACGCATGGGTGTGCCCGGGCATGTGTGTGCACGCCGGGGTGCTGAGAAGCAGCAGCCTGGGTACAGAGGAGGGGCCTGTAACCCTCCCTGCCAGACCCCCTTCCCCTCCCACAAGCCTCTGTCCTTTTCTGGACCCAGCCCCCTCCACAGCCCCACTTGGAGAGGAGACCCAGCGTCCCCACCCTGTTCACTAGCCCTGGGCCCCCACCATCCTCACAGGTGTGGTAAGGGTGCTGGGGCAGGGGCGCTGGCGCTCACCTCAGGACACAGGACAGCTCGTCACTCCCCTTCCTCATTAACCTGCCCCTCTGGCTGCCCTGGGGTTCTGGACCTGAGGGACCTCAGGAGACAGTGACTCCCACAGTGGCAGAGGTGACCATGATGGGACTTGAGGCCCTGGTGGGTGGGGAGAGAAATGAGAGACCTGGCATTGAAGGGAGGGCAGCGCTGGGCCCATGCTACAGATGGGGACACTGAGGCCCACAGAGGCACGCTGTGTGACCCAGGGTCATGCAGACTGGGGGCTTGGATTGGGGTTCAGACCTGAGGCTGCGTGCACTCCCTGGCCTGATTCTTCCCCCACTGGGTCTGTAATGCTGATGGGTGTTCCCCTGGAGCAGGGCACCTCAAGGTGTGACCAGTGTAGACATGGTTGGGTGCCAGGTGCAGGGTAGAAAGGGCTGGGGGAGGGCACTGGAGGACCGGGGGCCCACCCATGTCCCCACCACATCCTCTGTGATCCACCAATCCTGCCCCTTTGTATCCTGCCCCATTTGGACAGACAGATGGATGGGTGGGCATGTGAGTGGGTGGATGGATGGAGGGTGGATGGATGGATGGTGGATGGATGGATGGTGGATGGATGGATGGATGGATGGATGGAGATGGATGGATGGATGGAGGGAGGTGGATGGATGGTGGATGGATGGAGGGAGGTGGATGGATGGTGGATGGATGGAGGGAGGTGGATGGATGGTGGATGGATGGATGGTGGATGGATGGATAATGGATGGATGGACAGTGGGTGAGTAATCAGACAAATGGATGGGTGGATGGGTACACAAAAGGAGGGCTAGATGGATGGAATGACAGATGGATAGATAATGTGTGGGTGGATCGATGATCGGAGAAATGAATGGGTGATGGGTGGGTGGGCAGACGCACAGACACTTGGAAGGAGGTGGCAGGGAGAACAGTGCCCCCCAAGGGTCCACACGCTGGAGCTGTGAACAGCTTACGTGACAAAGGGACGTTGAGGATACGCTAAATGAAGAACTTCGTGCTGGAGAGGTTGTCGTGGGCCCCGTGCAGCCACAGGGTCCTGATGCGTGAGCAGGAGAGTCAGGGGAGACGTGACGACTGCAGCAAAGGTGGAGGGACAGCACTGGGGACTCTGAAGGTGGAGGCCGGAGCCACGAGCCAAGGAGCAGCTGGAAAAGCAGGAAACAGAGGCTCGCCTAGACGCTCCGGGAGCACAGCCCTGCTGACGCCTCGGTTTTAGCCTGTGCGACTGTGACTGACGCACAAAACGCTAAGATGATAATCTGTGTTGTTTGAAGTAGTTATGTTTGTGGTGATCTGTTACAGCATCAACAGGAGACTAATACAGACAGAGGACGGAGGGTAACTGGATGGATGTGTGTGTGGGGGGGAGTCAGAGGGAAAGATGGCCGCGAGGGCTCACTCCTCAGATTTGCTCTTAGATGAACCCTGGTGCCACACACTGGGTGCTAAGATCCCTGGCTGGGTGGCTAAACAAAGGTCAGGGTTTAGACACCCCAAACTGCCAAGATAACCACAAAACCACAAGTCCTGTACCAGGAAGACATGACCCAAAACACGAGCATCGGCGCTTACTGAGATGGACACAGACAGAAACATCCAGAAGACAGTCTATAGTGGGCCCTGGTCTAGGCCCCAGGGGAGCCCAGACGGCCACCAATTGCAGGGTGATGGGGCGCCCCATCTCCTTCCTCCTGTGACCCTAGCCCAGCCAGCCCCTCTGCACCTGGGAAAGGTGGCCTGCAGAGGCCACCTCCAGCTGAGCTGACACTGCAGACCCCTGTGCCTTCCTCAGCCCACCCCGACATGGCACATGTTCGCTCACCTTCACACATGCACACACATGCACACACACATGCACATGTGCGTGTCCACACAGGCCTAGCCTTGCTCTCACACGGACACCACATGGCAGCAGAGGGAGGGGCTCCGCCCTGTTCTGTTTCAAACCTGTGACCTTGGCTATGTCCTTGGCCCTCTATGGGTCTTGTCTCTCCATCTGTGGGCTGAGGGGCTTGGGCCCATTGAGAGCCAACACCTGGGGTGAGGTGGTGGCAGCAGGGTCATGGGGAAGGAAGGGTAAGGTGTGAGGGGGACATGAGGGCGTCAGAGCTGGCCATCCCGGCCCCCATGCACGTCTCTGACCACCAGGCTTCCTCCCACAGCCCCTCTGGGGAGGGACTGTAATTACCTTCTTCCTGTTCAGATCAGGAGCCGTTTCCAAAAACATATTTCGAAGGATTATTTTGCAAAGGAAATGTTTTTGAAAAAATCTCATGTCCCGTCCCAGCCTGGGGAAGTGGGAGCTGCAGTCAGAGCAGGGACAGGGGTGGGGTGACCCTGGTAGCTGGGGTGAGCTGGCACACTGGACTCACGGTCCCGAGCCCCTGTCTGGGGCAGAGAGGGAATGGGGAGGGGGGAGGCCAAGGGAATGAGAAGAAGGAGGAGCCGAGGGGGGCAAGGGTCCCCACTTCCTCCTGCCCACTCACAGCTTTGCCCTCTGCCTCCCCCAGGCCTCCCATTGTCCAGCCCAGCCCAGTCCCCAGCAGGCCTCAGGCCAGGGACTGCTTGCACCATTTTGCTGGGAGAACGGCTCCTCTGCAAACTCTCGGCCTCGCTCCCTGCCAGCCACCACTCCCACCTTCGCCTCTCCACAGGGCCCTCTCCTGTCCCTCCGCTGAAGGTGCCCAGGCTCTGCCCTGGGCCTCGGGGGACAGGCATCATCCAGCCAGGTGGACACCCGCCTGAGTCCAGCACCTCCCAATTCCCGCTCGCTTCCTTGGGTACCTTGTGTGCACTCACCTTTTGAACTTGGCCCTCGCTCGCACTCCCTGTCCCATAGAAGGCCCTCCATCACCACTGGAGTTATACACATAAGTGGCTTTTCTTTGCTTTTATTTTCTACCCTGAGAAATACGTTGCAAAATTTCCACCATCACAAAAACAGAACCTCAGTAGTAGGTGGTGGGGGTGGGGGTTGCTAGGGCCTGCAGAGCCAGTCCTGACCCTGACCATATGGACTCCAGAGCAGTCCACAACTGCCCAGATGGGTCCCCTCCAAGGCCTCGGGACCTCAGGCCAGTCCCACAGCTCTTTGGATCTTAGTCTAGATTGTCACTTCCTCCACTGTGGCCTCCCAACTGCCAGGACACAGGGAGTATTTAGTAAATGTTTGTTGAATAAATGAACGAATGAATGAACGGAGCATGTGGACCTGGACGGGGTTTTGGGGTAAAGACCCTTTAATCTTGGGAGAGATTCAAGATGGCAGAGTGGTTAAACACCGTGCCTGCTTCCTTCCATGAACACATTAAACGTGCAACCAAATTATAGACCAATCAACTTGGAGAACCATCTGACGTCTGGCTGAAGAGAAGTTTTATAACTAAGGATAGAAACAAGAAGCCACGTCCAGACTGGTAGGAGGAGTGGAGACGTGAACTGGGCTGACCCCAAACGTCTGTATGGTGGTTGAAAATAGGGCGAGATACCTTAGCCGCAGAGGTTGCCCCCAGAGGAGCCAGGGACCCCAGCCCCACACAAGGCTTCCCAGCCCAGAGTATTGGTGCCAGGAAGAAGAGCTCCCACATCTGGTTGTGAAAAACAGTGGAGATTCCAACCATCCAGGTGGGATGGAAGGCAGCGGGACACCTAGACATCCTCTTAAACAACCCACGGACAGACTCATTCGCTCGTAGGCGCTCACCTTGGGCTCCAGCAGAGAGGCAAGACTTGAGGGGCATCAGAGGCACATGGGGAGCAGACTGAGGTGTGTGGCTTTGAGGCCAGAGCTGGGGAGAGTCCCATTTTTCCCGTGTGTGGTTTTTCTTCCATGCAGCCAGCAGGTAAGCGTCATCTTGCCTGTGTTGAGCCCGCCCCCTGAGCCCGCTGCACACGCTTACGGCCACATCTGAATCTGATTTGTTTGGTGAGCTCTAGAGCTCTGCCCGGCTGATTCACTGGGAACCCACCCTACCCAACTCCCCCAAAGCCAAAGGCACTTCCTTGGCAAACAGCCAGCCCCTCCCACATTGCACTCTTTCTTGGAAAACTTTCGGAGTCCATGGGCCCCAGGTGGGCAATGACTGGCCACGGTGTGCTCTGAGACTTTTGCTGAGTAGCTTTAGGCTCAGCACCAGCACCAAATCAGAATTTACATTAACCTGATGAGCACAACTGTTCCCACTCTAGTGTCTCCCTGAGCTCCTGCCTCAACCAACTTGCATTCCACAGGAGGCTCTATCAGTGGCTGAACATTTTAGCCAGCAGGTGGCAGCAGGTCTCGGGTGTCCTGGCTTTTTGTGGGGCTACCCAAGGCCCAGTATTGGTGGCAGATGTCCTTGGTTTGCAGTGTGGCCTCTCCCAGTGCCTCCAGGGTTAGCAGAGGAAACAAAAAACCACAGACTGCTTTGTAGCTCCTACCAGATAGTCCCCAGCTGGTCACCAGTAAGTGGGTGACCTGGGCCTGTACCAGAGCCCCTCCCTAGAGGCCCCAGAACCAGCACACCTGGACGTTGGCTTCAGACACAGCAGAGCACCACCCAATTAGCCCCACAAGCAGCACACGCAAAGGACTGTCTCAACAGGTTCCAGAGCCCACTGGGGCAAATTACACTCAGTGGGGTAAGCTCCCTGCACAGCATACTGTAAGCTGTGGATGTGGTCAAACCCCACAGCCAATCAGCCTGAGTGTCAATCCCACTCACTTATGTACCAACAGCAACCAAGACTCAACTATAACAGGAGGGTACCCACAACCCACACTAAGGAAATTCCTGGAGCACATGAAGCAGGTGACCAGGAAAACTTTGCCAGGGCCCCACAGGGCATCTACTACATAAGGCCACCCGGCCGAGACTAGGAGACATAGCAGATCTACCTCATACATAGAAACAAACATAGGGAGGCAGTCAAAATGAGGAAACAAAGAAATATGTCCGAAATAAAAGAACAGGAGAAAACTCCAGAAAAAGAACTAAATGAAATAGAGGCAAGCAATCTACCAGAGACAGAGTTCAAAACACTGGTTATGAGGATACTCAATGAACTTATGATAACTTCAACAGAGAGACAGCAAGCATAAAAAAGACATAGAAACCATGTAAAGAACCAGTCTGAAGTGAAGAGTACAATAACTGAAATGAAGAATGCACTAGAAGGAATCACCAGCAAACTAGATGAAGCAGAGGATCGAATCAGCAAATTGGATGACAAAGTAGCAGAAAACACCCAATTGGAACAGCAAAAAGGAAAAAGAATTTAAAAAATGAGGAGAGGGGCCGGCCCGGTGGCTCAGGTGGTTAGAGCTCCGTGCTCCTAACTCCGAAGGCTGCCGGTTCGATTCCCACATGGGCCAGTGGGCTCTCAACCACAAGGTTGCCGGTTCAACTCCTCAAGTCCCGCAAGGGATGGTGGGCAGCGCCCCCTGCAACTAGCAACGGCAACTGGACCTGGAGCTGTGCTGTGCCCTCCACAACTAAGACTGAAAGGACAACAACTTGACTTAAGATAAATAAATAAATAATTAACTAATTAAAAAAAAAAATGAGGAGAGTTTAAGAGGCCTCTGGGACAACATCAAGCTTAACAACGTTCACATCATAGGGGTACCAGAAGGAGAAGAAAGAAAGCAAGGGATTGGGAAACTATTTGAAGAAATAATGACTGCAAACTTTCCTAACCTGGCAAAGGAAATAGACATACAAGTCCAGGAACCACAGAGAGTCTCAAACAAGATGAGCCCAAACAGCCCACACCAAGACACATTATAATTAAAATGGCAAAGGTTAAAGACAAAGAGAGAATCCTAAAAGCAGCAAGAGAAAGGCAGCTAGTAACTTATAAGGGAGCTCCCATAAGATTGTCAGATGATTTTTCAACAGAAACTTTGCAGGCCAGAAGGGATTGGCAAGAAATATTCAATGATGAAAAGCAAGGATCTCTACCCAGCAAGGCTATCATTTACAATCGAAGGACAGATAAAGAGCTTCTCAGATAAGAAAAAGCTAAAGGAATTCATTACCACCAAACCAGTATTACAAGGAGTGTTAGAGGAACTTCTTTAAGATGGGGCAGGGGGAGATCAAAATTATGAGTAATAAAATGACAATAGCTACATATCTATCAACAATTACTTTCAATGTAAATCGATTAAATGCTCTAATCAAAAGACATAGGATGGCTGAATAGATAAGAAAACAAGACCCTTACACATGCTGCCTACAAGAGACTCACTTCAGATTGAAAGATACACACACAGACAGGAAGTAAAGAAATGGAAAAAGATATTTCATGAAAATGGAAACAAACAAACAAAAAAGCTGGGGTAACAATATTTTACCAGACAAAATAGACTTTAAAACAAATGCAAAGAGACAAAGAAGGACCCAGTCTTCCCACTTCTGGGTAATTATTTGAAGAAACCCAAAAACTCTACATTGAGGGGACATGTGCATCCATATGTTCGTTGCAGCATTGTTTACGATGGCCAAGATGTGGAGGCAGCCTGGGTGTCTGTCGATGGAAGAATGGATAAAGAGGAGGTGGGACATAGATACAATGGAATAGTGCTCGGCCATGGAAGGGCATGGGTTCTTGCCACCTGGACCTGAATAGACCTGGAGGGTGTTGTGCTGAGTGGAATGTCAGAGAAAGACAGATGCAATGTGATATCACTTATATGTGGAATCTAAAGAACAAAATAAACAAACAAACAAAACAAACAGGCTCATAGATACAGAAAACATTTTGATGGTTGCCAGATGCGAGAGGTGTTGGGAATGGGTGAAAGGGGAAGGGACTAAGAAGTACAAATTGGCAGTTACACAGTAGTCATGGGGATATAACGTAAAGCATAGGAAATATAGTCAATGATATGGTAATAACTATGTATAGTGCCAGGTGGGTACTAGACTAGTCAGGGGGATCGCTTCTTAAATTACATAAATGTCTAACCACTATGCTGTACACCTGAAATTAATATAAAATAATATTGAATGTTAACTGTTATTGAAACATTTAAAAAGGGAGAAAAAAGTGAAAGGGAATAAGAGGTTCCAATTTCCAGGCATAAAACAAATAAGTCATGGGGATGTGATGTACAGCATAGGAATATAGTCAATAATACTGTGACAGCAGGTACAGTGTCAAAGGGTTGCTGGGCTTATGGTGATCTCTTCTTTAAGTACATAAGTGTTGAACAACTATTGTATGAAACATAATATTGTATGTTAACTATATTTTAATAAAAATCTTTTTTTTTTTTTTAGATTTTTATTGGGGAAGGGGAACAGGACTTTATTGGGGAACAGTGTGCACTTCCAGGACTTTTCCAAGTCAAGTTGTTGTCCTTTCAATCTTAGTTGTGGAGGGTTCTGTTCAGCTTCAAGTTGTTGTTCTTTCAGTCTTAGTTGTGGAGGGCGCAGCTCAGCTCCAGGTCTAGTTGCTGTTGTTAGTTGCAGGGGGTGCTGCCCACCATCCCTTGAGGGAGTCGAGGAGTCGAACCGGCAACCTTGTGGTTGAGAGCCCGTGCTCCAACTAACTGAGCCATTTGGCACTGGTCCATGTGGGAATCGAACCGGCAGCCTTTGGCGTTAGGAGCATGGAACTCCAACCGCCTGAGCCACGGGGCTGGCCCTTTTATAAAAATCTTTTAAAAAGAAAGAGACCTTTTAATCTCAAAAGACACCCCTCAGCTTCCACTTCTCAGAATCCTAGGCTGGGCCCTGGAGTAGGGAGGGTCAGGCTCCTTAGGCAGCCCCTCTCTGCCTCAGTTTCCCCCAACCCGTCTTTGTAGGTGTCAGCCCATCGCATCCCCACTCCCTGCTACTCCTTGTACTGGGGAAATTCCACGGGCTTGGCCAGTGCTGCTCAGAGGACAGTTCCCAAACCCCTGGGGACCCAGGGCAGGGGAAGAAGGTTGTCCTCGCCTGCTTGCCAGCTAGGGGAGTGGTGAGGGACACAGAGTGAAGAGTGCCAGGCCAGCTGTGTCCTCGCCTGCCACTCATGTGCTATGGTCCTTAGACAAGTTACCTGGCCTTTCTGAGCCTCAGTTTCCCCTCTGGGAAAATAGGAAGGCTAGGAGATAAACTCTGGATCCTCTGAGGCCCTGTGGGGCCCACTCTGGTCAGATAGGACTCCTGGAGCCCTGGGTGGTTCAGTGAGGACCCTAGCTCTACAATGACCATCTATTCAACCCCACCTTCTGTTCAGCTGCTCACCTGGCCAAACCCCAGCTCAGGCGTGCGGCCCCCCTCCCTCCTCTGGAGGCCGGCCTTGCCTGGCTGGGGCTGTCTGGAGGGAGGCTGCCTTCTAATGGGGCTCGGACTGCCTAGTCTGGGGTGTGCTCACTCGTGTGTGTGTGTGTGTGTGTGTGTGTGTGTGTGTCTCTCTCTCTCCCCCTCCCTCCCCCTGCCCGCTTTCCTGACCCTATTTCTCATGTGCCTCTATAAGCCTCCGTACATCTCTTGGTTTTTCTAGCCATCCCCTTCTCTCCGTCTCTCTCTCCCCCTCTCTGTCCCCCATCCGTGTCCCCATTCCCAGCCCCGACTCTGCCCAAGGCGCATGGTGCTCACAGCTCTGGGTTCTAGCACTCCGCCTCCACAGATGTCCTGGAACTGGTGTGAGGTTATTTTGGGAGCTGGCGGCTCCCTTGGGCCTTTCTCAATAGTCGTGGTGGGAGCATTTGAAGCCAGCGGGCGGCAGGGAGCGCGGTGCAGGGACTGGGGACAGCAATGACCTCCTGAAGTGTCCAAGGCGGGAGTGGGAGCCCGCCCAGAGGGGGCTCTAGGGTGGGGGCAGACTCATTCTCCAGGCTGCTGTCCCAGCCTTTAGGGGGAGCCTGGCGGCTCCTCATGTGGCCTAGCCCAGCCTGTCCCTTTCACTGGAGTGGCCTCAGCTCACCTCACACTGCACGCCCCACTCTGGACCTTTGTACCTCCCTTCCCCCTGCCTGGGTCATTCTTCCCCCATCTCCTGGGCTGGGTCTTTCTCAACACGAGGTCTCCGGGCAGCAGTCACCTCCCCGGAGAGCACCCTCCCTGCCCTAGTTGAGCCCCTGCCCTCTCCTCCCACCCCCTCCATCCCATAGAAACAGAAGACAAGCACAGATACAATTTAATATTTTCTAGTGACCACATTTTAAAAAGTTTTTAAAACAGGTGGAATTAATTATAATAATATACTTCATTTAACGCAATAGATCCAAAATATTATCACGTTAACACGCAATCAATATAACATTATCAATGAAATATTTTACATTCCTTTTTGCACTATGGCTTGTAAATGTAGGGTTTTTTCACACTTACGTCTCAGTTCCGACGTGCCCAGTGGCCATGTGTGGTCAGTGTTAATCAGCAGGATGTGCTGCTGCCCTAGCTCCCTTTCTTCCCAGCATGAATCACCATCGACACTATCCAGCTATTTGCTGAGCTGTTTATTTTCCGCCTCTCCTCTGCAGTACACGTTCTGTCTTGCCCCTCACAACGCACTCAGTAGGTGCTTTGTAAACATTTACGAATGAGGGATAGAAGTGGGTCTGGCTGCCCTCCCCCCCGTCATGGAAGGGTCATGGCTCCAGGTCACAGGGTAGCACTCGGAGGTCCCCTGTCAGAAGGGAGATTTGACCCCACTCCTGGTGTCCTCTGCCCCCTCTAGCCCTCACAGACTCTGGCCTGGTGTTGGGAGGGTGCTCCTGAGGACCCCACGTGCAGGCCAGGCCAGGACCCCCAGCTACTTTCCCATCTAATTGGGCTCTTCCTTCCTCAGACCCAGGCTGCTGCCGTGTCTGTTTATAAAGCCAGCGCAGCCTGTGTCCCTGGAAACTGCCAGAGCCCAGCCCCACTTGGAAAAACCATTATGGTGCCCCCTCCAGGCCAGACGCCAGCCAGCCACCTGGCCAGGCCCTGCCACAGAGGCCTCCCACTAGCTATTGTGCCTGGCTGAGGGCCTTGTGCACAGACGGCCTTTCTGACTGGCCTGTTGGGCTGGTTGAGCTTCCTCAAAGATGGCTGCCATCACAGGTCATTTGCTCAAGGGCCAAGAGGCTCCCACGGCCTCATCCAGGCCCCAGCACGCCGTCCTGTGAGGGCTACCAGGGCGCCCTGTCCATCAGCTCCGGCCCCAAAGCGGTACCACCAAGGGTTTGGAGTCTCAGGCACGTCCTTTGGACCGAGCTCCCTAGTGACCCCTGGAGGGTTGCTCACCACAGTGGCCCACCAGCAAAACAGGCCCAACAGTGGCCTCAGTGGCCCCATCAGTACAGTGGCCGGGAGCCCTCACCCAGCAGGCTGAGCACAGACGCAAGCTCACTCTGAGGAGGGCAAAGGGTGGGGCCTTTATTACCAGATGCTGACCTGCGGGGCAGAGCTGTGGGATCTGGGAAAGTGGGAAGAGTCGGGAGAAGCTCTGCCCTGTCCCCTCTGAGCCCCACCTCTGTGGGGTTAGAACAGCAGCTCCACCAGCAGCCTAGTGGACAGGCTAGTTTCATCTTCCCTTTGAGCTCTAGTTACCACACCTGTAAAACAGGAGGCGAAACAGAATGGGGGCAACAGTGCCCTCTCAGGAGGTCATGAGAACATGGGCACTAAGGCCTGGCCTGGGCTAGACCTCACGGCCAAGGTCCTACAAGGGCCTCAGAAGGGCAGCAGAGGCCAGAGCTCAATGCCCCCCGCTGCCCACGCTGTCTCCCAGCAAGCACCTTGCCTCCTGGGCCTCAGTTTCCCCACCTGTGTAATGGTTGCCTGGTGCTTTCAAACTATCCTCACTCTTTGGCCTGACCCAGAAGGCACAGCCCCAACAGTGGGGAAAAGAGTGGGCCACTGTGTGCCAAGGCTGCCAAGCACCAGCGAGAGGAGAGCTGGCCTGAGCTGTGTCCTGGGCCCGGTGCTGCTCTGCTGGTGGGGGCTGGAAGGAGCACTGGACTGGGAGCCCAGAGGCTGCACTCACGTCCTGAGGCCACCACCCCTCATCGTGGGGCTCTGGGACGGTTTCTTCTGCCTGGGCCTCAGTTTCTTCATTGCTCAAGTCGGCACAATGATGCCTGACTCCTGTAGACCATGAAAACTGTGCCGACCTCCCCAAAAGATGAGTGATCCTCCGCAGATTGCCCCGGGGACTTGTGCCCAACACCCTGGGGCCCCTGAGGTGTCAGACCCTGCCTGACCTTGATGCCCTGCCTCCTGGTGCTGGGCCCAGCCACTCTGCTCTTGCTGTGCCTCTCCCTACAGCACCCTTCCCTGCCACTTTCTAACTCCTACTCATTCTTCAAAATCTACTTTAAGTGCCGCCTCCTCCAGGAAGCTGACCCTGATAACCCCCAGGAGGCCTGCTGAGGGGCTTCTGTCCAGAGGGCAGACTTCTGGGTTCAAACAGTAGCTTTGCTACTCCCTAGCTGTGTTACCTTGGGCAAGTCACTTAACTTCTCTGAGCCCTTATATCCTTCTCTGTATCACGGAGATAACAGTTTATCCTCTTAGTATCATTGGGTGCAGTACACATAATGAGCTTAGCCAAGTGTCTGGCTGGTGAGCACCAGTAGATGGGGCAGCATTTATTTACCAGGCAACTCCGAGCACCAGTCCTATGCAGGTACCACCTGGCAAAGGAGGCCCCAGGGGTGACGATGGGCTGTGGGACCCAGGTGGCTGTTCTGCTGAGTGAAGGTTCTCACTGGAGCTGGGTGGAGACCCTGCTGCCTCCTGGATGCCTATGAATGCCAACAGCCCAGGGCAAAACCACACATCCGGGAGGCGCGGGCGGCCTGGATGGGCACGTCTGTTTGCTCCCACAGCTCCAGCTCTGGCTGGCCAGCAACGCAGGGTAGAGGCACTTTACCCCACCTACCCCGGAACCGGGAGACCCAGCTGGGGTCCCACTGGATTCCAGGAGACTGGGGTGTGCCTGCAGTGTTGAGCCAACCACTTGGGGCCTCCATGTCCCTCTCTCCATCCCCCAGCTCTGTTGGGGTCTTTTGGGCCCTTGGCACCTCGGTCACTGAGAGCTTTGGCCACTCCTAGGCTCCCACCCCATGTGGGTGAGGTTTCAAAGCCACAGTCAGGCAGCGTGAGACCACAAACCTGGCCAGGTGTGCACTCATGCCAGGTACAAGTGTCATGGTACAGGCGGAGGCCCGGAGCCTGCCTCCTCCCAGCCCAGGTGGGGCTGAGATCTCCGGGGGGGAGGGAGTAAACAGACCAGGCTCACCCCTACCCCCTCCAGGCTCCCTGGGCTACCTGCAACATAAGGCCCCATCACCCAGCCGGGCAGGCTGAGGGCGGACTGGGGACAGGACAGGGAGATGGGGAGGCAGGACTCGACTCACCTTCCTGCTGGGCCACTGTGACAAGCCCCAACCCCACTGTGTCCTCAGGTGGAGGCAGGTGCCAGGGCGCTGCAGCCTGCAGGCCCCAGGACAGTAGGCTAGGCTGGGCCATGGATGTGCCTGGCAGGCCAGCTGTCTGAGCTGGGACCTCACAGCGGGCAGGCTCCCTGGCAGCACCTCTGCTGCCCAGGGCTGCCCCTTGCAGGCCCTGCCAGCACTGCTAGTGCCCAGCAGGGAGGACAGCACCGAGAGGTGGCCCCTGCACTGCCCCCACCGTAGGGGCAGTCACAGCCACCTCCATGTCCCCTCCCGGTCTGACCATCACCTCCCCTCACCAAAAACTGGTCAGGCACTTGCCTGCACCAGCGTGTGGGAAGGGGCCGGGCAGGCACCAGGGTCACCCGTCAGGGGCCTGGGGCTGGGAACCTTGGCCGAGCACCCCTGCGGGCTGGGGGCCTCGAGACAGGAAGGGCAGCTGAGCCACACACACTCACACACACCTCGTGCACGTGTGAGCTCTCAGGTCCACACACACTGGTTCGTGTCAAACACACAGTCCCATACTCACCACACACTCACACATTCACCTGCACACATACATTCACAGGCACACTTGCACACTCACCACTCATTTGCACTCACCCGCATGATCACACAGCAGGCCTGGTGCTCCGCGTACCCACCCTGGCTCCTCGCTGGGCCAGATCCCTGGACAGGGCAGCCCAGAGGGCCCCACAACTGCCCCAGAGCTTGGGGACAGCCTGCCCGCTCCCCCAGGTCAGCCTGGCCTCCTACCTGGCTCAGCTAAGAGGAGCTGAGGGGCCAGGCCAGGAGGGCATGGGGTGTGGGAAAAGCCCTCCCCATCCCTTCTGCCCCACCCCCAGGAATGCACTGACTACAGCCCCAGCCTAATCCCAACTCAGTGCCTCTGGGGCAGCTGAGCCAGCCTGAGTGGGCAGTGAGCAGAGGCCGCAGCGGCTGGGTGGGGGACACTGTGCTCCCAGGAGGCCTCCACTCCCTCGCCTCATCTAACCAAATGGGAGGGTTTGGGTCCCTGGGAGCCTGTTGGAGACGCTGGGCTGGGACCTGGGCTACCCTTCCTGCAAGAATGGGGGAGACACTGTTTTCTGAGGTGTCTGAGGGCTCCTAAGAAATGACGTTTGAGAGCCAGATGGGGCCCTGAGGAAAAGGGGGCACTGAGCCTGTTACCCTGTTTCTTCCCCTAGTGCTTGAATGGAGGGCCTGCTGGGGTGCAGGAGGCCAGGACAAAGGGAGAAGTAGAGGCAGGGAAGGGCAGCGTGCCTGGCAGGCCGTCTGGGGGTGGGCCTCCAACACCCTCCCCAGCCCCCTGCCTATATCCCCAGGCTGCTCGGCCTGCCTGCAGAGACTGGAGAGATGGCACTGCAGGTGAGTAAGGCCTGGATTCCGGGAGAAGGGAGCAGGGCCAGGTGGAGCTCCCCAAGTCACCTGGGCTCCTTCCCAGTGGAGCTGCCCTCTCATCGGAACCCCGGCTGAGACCCCCCACCACCCGTTCACAGAAGGAATGCTGCTCGCTGGGACCTGTGGGGCTTCCACGGACCCTGGGCCTCTGTCCCCATTGTTTGCGGGCAGTTTGAAGCCTTCTGTGCAAAGGGCCTGGCCCCGGGCTGGAACCTGCTGGGCCGGGGACACTCTGACCCTGGAGAGGACAGTAAGGGACATCACCCTCCCCAGGGCACCCCTTTTTGGCTTTGGGTGGCATGAGTATCCAGCTGTCTGCTGCTCTCACAACACCATGATGTCCCCCAGGTTTGAGATCAATTTCCTGTCCGAGGAGGGGACATCGCCTTTCACATCAAGCCTCGATTCTCTACTGCCACCAGGTGGGCAACGTCTTCCAGGGTGACCGTGGGGCCAGGAGGGTGTGTCCTGCATCTTCCCGCTGGTGCTGGGGGAGCCCTTTTAGGTGATGGGGGACAAGGGAGGCAAGGGGGGTAGGAGAGACCGGGCAGGGGGGTCCTGGGGGGGAGACCTGGTGGGGTGAGGCTGGGGGGTGACCTGGAGTGAGGCAGGACTGTGGGGGGAAACCTGGAGGGGGCAAGGCCCACGGGGTCAGGGAGGCCAGGCTTGGGGTGCCTGTGGGAGCATGAGGGCCACCTGGCTGCTTCGGGGATGGGTGCTGTGAAGTAGCTGGGGTTTACTGCTTCCCTCGGCCCCGCAGGGGACGGTTACGGGGGACCAGGCTGATGCAGAAATCTCAGTGTGAGTGGGTGCAATGGGATGTCCCCACCTCCAGCCCTCAGCTGCCAGCTCCCCCCCCTCAGAGAGGATGGGGACACTCAGCTGGGGCTCAGAGCTCCCATCTGGGGTGGGCCTGCGAGATGGAGTTCCACATGGTGAGGGGACCCTCAGGCCTCCCTGGCTCTGCTTATGGGACTCAGAGGGCATGTGAGCGAGAGCAGGACCAGGGTGGGGTTCCACGCAGGCGTTAGGTCCCTGGCCTCTGCCCCCAGATGGAGGTCAGCGCGGATGCCCAGCCCTTCCACGTCCACGCCCAGGAGTACAAGGTGCTAAGTTTGCACATGGCCGCCACAGGCCGCTGGCGGCCATCATCCGTGTGCAGGTGCTGACCGACCACCGCCTGGCCCAGGTGGAGCTGGCAGGAGGGGCCTGAGCTGGGGGTAGCGCTCTTCCCCCACACGCCCTGCCTCGGGCCTTTGCTCCTTCCCCCCGGAGGGGGCTGCGGGCTTGGTCCCTCTCAGTGAGCCGGTCCACACCCCACCATCTGTGCCAGGCTGGGCTGGGGCTGAGCTGAGCGTGTCCTGGGTAGTTGCAGGGACAGGGGCTACTGAGCTGTGCGTCAAGTCCCAGGAGTGAGCCTCAGCCATCAGCCACCAGGTGTCCAGTGGAGCCCACCCTGGGGAAGCTGGGGAGAAGGGTCTGTGGTTTGGGGCCCCCATTGCTGCTCCACTTTCAGTAAAGTCTGAGCAGGCTGCAGGAGCTTGGTTGCTTGCGGTGAGAGGCGCTGGGGTGGGGCGAAGTGATGACCCCTAGGACATCCCCACCAGGGCTAGGGGCCCGGGGCCCTGAGACGATGCCCTGGGATGGTCTGACCCCTTCCCTTCCCCCTCAGGACATGAAGGCCTGGGGTGGGGGGTGGTGTCTGATGACATCTGACAGGACAGGGCTCCTAGCCATGGGGGGAGGTCCCAGCTGGTCTGGCCCAGGACCACTGAGCTCACACCCCTCTGGCCTCAGGGCATCCTGCCCACAGTCTGCTGGGAGGTCCCTCAGCTTCCTCCTCGCCCTGCTTGGGGGGTAGGAGGGGGAGGGAGGGGGTCCTTCCTGTTTCTCCTCTTCCCACCTGGAAATGAGACGTGCTCCGCTCCCTGGCCCCTCCGGTGTGTGGTGGGGGAAGGGCAGCAGCCCTGAAGACCATGTCTGGGCAGAGCTAGCACAGCTGGGAGTCTCCCAGCCTTGGTTTCAGATCCCAGCTTGTCAGTCTGTCTACCTATCTATCGTCTGTCTATCCATTGAGCTATTTTCTATCTCTCTACTACCTACCATCCATCCATCCATCTGTCTACCTATCATCTATCTATGTATCATCTGTGATACACATCTATCATCTACCTATCACCTATTATAATCTATCTTAATTGAACTGGCGAGGTCACAGCTTAGGACAAGGCCTAACAGGTATTTAACCTTTACAAGTGAGTCATTAAAGAGAGGCCATAAGTCAGTGACAGCACTGGAGACAGACAGGAGGGCAGCAGTTACTGCCTGGGCCTGAGCCACAGCTCTGCTGCCCATGTGTGACCTCAGGCAAGTCCTGAACTTCTGGGGACAACTGGAGCCCTCGGCTCACAGGGAATCACTAAGTTCATTGTGGAGTTGATTCAGGTGAAGCTCTAGAGCAGGGGTGTCCAAACTTTTTTCAACGTTTTTTACCAAGGGCCATATGCGGTAAAATACACAAACAGCCGGGCCACTCACTCGAGGTGAAGTACGTATTGCCTCACCTGGTTTATTTAAGTAAACTAAATATATTTTCGGAATTTGCTGCGGGCCAATTAAAAATGGACTGTGGGCCGCAGTTGGCCCGCGGGCCACAGTTTGGACACCCCTGCTCTAGTGACGGCTGGCACTTGTCATGATGTCACGTGCGTGGAATTCCTGGCAGTACATGGATCTGGCCCAAATGTCTTGCTCTCTAAGGTTTACAGATGGGGAAACTGAGGCTGGGTGAGGGAAAGAGTCAGCAGCAGGGTGGGCCCACAGAGGGAAGGGTCCAGCGGTCCCAGCTGCCATGCAGAGCTGAGGGCCCATCTGGGCAGCTGAGCAGGACAGAGGGGAGCTGACGGCGCCCCCACCCCCAGGTGAGACAATGGCGGCCCCAGCCTCCAGCTGCGCAGCTTCCTTCCTGTCTCCGAGCACTTCCCTGCCTGTGTCCACAGCCCAGCTGGCCCAGGAGCCCCTTCTCCCCCCACTCCTTTGGTAGGTCTGGCCCTTTGTGTCAAGGGGTGGGGCTGGCGGCTGGCAGCTGCAGGCAGACGTGTAGTCCAGCAGGCCCAGCCCCGGCCCTGGGAAGGACTGGGGCAACGCTCCTGCCTGGGGGAGTGCCTCCTCCTGGGGCTCTGAACCTACCAATGGGGGATTCCAGGCCCCTGCTTGAGACCTGAGCTGGCTGCTCACCCTCTCTGGCCTCAGTTTCCCTACAGACAAAAGAACTCTTCCTGGTGAAAAGCTGTCTCCCTACGAGAATACTAGAGGATGTCAGGCTTTTTTTCTTGCTGGGGGTGTGGGGTGGGGGTGGGGATGGGGTCTGAGCCTGGGGACAACCTGAGGCTCAGAGTCAGAGGCACAGTCTGCCTCTGAATTTGCTGGGCTCCATGAAAGGGCCAGGTCTGCACCATTTCCCAAGAACAGAGCAACACTCGTTTTACAGATGTGAAACGGGCTCAGAGAGGTTGTGACTTGCCTAGAATTGCTCAGCAAATGCGGGATGGAACCACAATCTCCAGGTCTCACAGACTTCAAGTGCATGCACCCATACATACACACACACACACACACACACACACACACACACACACACACCCTGTCCCTCGACCGTTGGCTCTGAGCCGAGCCAGCTTCGAATCAGCCCTCTGTCCACTATAGGTTATAAGCTGCTGTGGGGCAAATCAGACCACAGGGCCCCAGATCCACTGCATCCTTGGGCCTCAGTCTCCCCGTCTGTGAAAGGGGTGCAGGGAGCTGTGATATCAGAGTTCCCTGCTGCAGTAGACACATGCCTTGCTGTAACCCCTTCCATGCTACCACTGCCCTCAGCACACAGTATGGGAATCCGTCTGGCTTGTCTATAACTGCGCCCGCACCCAGCTCTGTAGCCCTGTGGCCAGAATTGCTGGCTGGTCCCTCAGCTGACACTTCCTCTGGGAAGCCCTCCCTGACCTCCAAGGGGCTCTTACACCCTCTGCTTCTCCCTACTCACCCCCATCACACTGCCTCTTCTGGGGGTCGGGGACCAGGTCCTTTCCCCGTCCCAGCCCTGGCTCTCCCACAGCACATCTAGCTCTGAAAATGTTTGCTGAATGAATGACTGAGTGAATGCATGAATGATTGGCTTGGGGAAAATCACCTAGAGCCTGGGACAAGCTAGAGGCGTTTCTGCCCCCCACCCCCCACAGGGGCCATGGGACTATGGAGGCTTCCATTCCAATCCCCACTCCTTGGATAGCTGGTCGCTGCACTGAGAGGTGAGAATGAACCCAATCCCTCCTCACTGCAGCGTCTCTGGGTCCATCTCTCCCCTGCTCACCCACCTCCTTCCCAGTCCTGGAATATACTGAGTCATCTCTGCCTCAGGGCCTTTGCATGGCACCTCCTTGCACACCCCCAGAACGCGGCTCATGATTCAGGCCTCCTCAGGACGCCTCTCGCTTCCCGGGCTGTGTATATTCTCCATCCCTGTTGCATGTGTGCCCTTTATCCCAAGTCGCAATTACGGTTCATGAATTTTCCTGCTCACAGTTTTGCTGGCTATCCTCCGCCACTGGATGGTCAGCTCCGGGACAGGAAACTGCCGCCTGTGTGCACCACTGGGTTCCCCATACCTGGAACAGGGTCTGGCACACCTTTGGCACCAAAAAATAGCTGTTAAATTAATGAGTAAATGGAACCAGATCCCACTTGAACCCAGCTAGGGGCAGGCAGCTCACTACCTATCACAGTAGCCATTTCTCTGCCAACTGGAAGCAAATTCTGGAGTCGACTTAAATCTGCTCCTCCCCCTATGCCTCCCATCCCTCCCCTGTGCCATAGCAGAGGCCCCTTGGAAGGAGCCTGAACATTCTCAACACCCTTCAGAGACCCAAAGACAGCAGGGTGTTGTGCTCAGCTAAAGGAGCTCTAGGAGGTCACCAGGGCAGCCACTGCTTCTGATCTCTGGGGAGACTTTTCTTCCTCTCAGTCCTGTCTGGTGTTGGGATTGGGGCAGGTCCACTGGGCTAGGCCTGTCTGGGGGAACACAACTGCCTTGGCAAGGAGGCTGTGGCGCTGGGAGGGTTAGGTCTACAGGCTTCCAACACCACTGGCTGGACAAAGGTGTCAGGCTCTCAGGATGGTGGAGGACAGAGTTCAAATGCCCACGTGGCCACATGACTAAACTAGGCAGGGCAGTAGGGCTGGCTGGGGTCTGTGGCTAACAGGGAAGTACATGTGCCGTTGTGCTCAGCTCTGTTCAGGCTGACTATGTGCAGGGTAAAGGGTCCAGACAGGCAGATCTGACTGTGCAAAATGTGCAGTTACACTGATACCTGTGCCTTTAAAACCTGGCCTCCACAGTGAGACCTGAACAAGGCGTCGATGGAAAAGCAAGATGCCCCACCAGTGGCTATTGGAGACCCCTGCTCTAAAACCAACTTTTGCCCTGTTTTTTTCCTGCCAGGATAGAGGTTATTGGTCACCCCGGGGTTGGGGGTGGCCTTCCTGCCTCCCCCAAATCCCCATATTCCAGCGCCTTCCTAAAGCCTGTCAGGCCCCGTGAGGAACAAGCCAACCAGCAGAGGGTGCTCCAGACATGGGTTTTCTTTCACATTAACTCCTGGTTGCAAAGCCCATTTCCAGCGTGGGGACAGCGTGGGGTTTTTGTTCCCACAGAATGACAACCTAGACCAGAGGCCAGAGGTGAGGCCAAGAGAATCACGTACAGCCAGGCCCTCCCTGCCTGTCTTATTTCCCGCAGAATCCAGCACCTGGCATTGGGCGGAATGATGGAGTGATTCAATGCCACATGGACTGGAGCGAATCACAACTTCCTTGAGCCTCAGTTTCCAATTCTGTCAGGAGTGTTGGGCACCTGGCACGGGTAGCAGGGTGCGGTCCACATGTGCCCCCCGCCCCCTCCCCATCAAGGCAGCACAGGGTCAGGTCAGAGCTGCTCCCTGCCAGGCCCGGGGACAGCTCCAGCCTGTCCGGGCACAGCTGAGGGCTCCCCCCACACCACGCCCAGGCCAGGGTCCATGTGCCTCAGCTCACCGATTTCTGCTTTGGGTTGAGTACCAGTCACCACGTCTCCCTTGGTGGCCACCATGACAGCCGGGGCTCCTGAGGGAGGCCACCTGAGCTCTGAGATGGTCTCAGCATAACCAGGGAGGGCTGGGGTCACCAGGGCGATATGCTTAGGGGGCTATGGTGACAGCCCAGGGCGGCTCCTCCCTGCTTAGGCACAAAGTGGGCTTGAGTGGCAAACCCATCGCCACCATCTTGGACCCACAGGGCAGCTCCTGCGAGGAGGGAAGCGCCCTCAGGTCCCAGTGGTGTGGGTGCTGCCTCACAGGGGCCTGTAGGGAGGTTCCTGCAGCAGTGGGGGTGGCAGCCCAGAGCTGGCAAGGCCTGCTACCTGGGTTGAACAAGAACACGTATGCAGACGCTTGACTACCCACCATCCATCTCTGCAAGAGTCAGAAAACCCTGTTGCAGGGGCTACCTCTGCAAGCAGCTGGGACCTGGGGGCTGTGGGGAGGGGCCCCACCTTCTTACATCCATATTTTAAATTTCTCCCAACCTTCTGTTATGAAAAACTTCAAACATACAGAAAAGTTGAAATAATTCTCAGGGAACACCCACAGACCCCCCACCGGGTTCAACAATGGCCATTTTGCTCACCATGTTTCATCCTGCATTCTGGTTTGTTTCCAAGGAGGTGGCAGAGGGCACTCAGCCTGGATGCCTCAGCACGTCTGCATCGCAAGTTCGCTCTTTGTTTACAGTTCTTCTTTTTAGAAGCCTCAGTTTCCTCTTCTGCAACATGGGGTAACAGCTGGTCCCTATAATAAGCCTGGGAGCTGTGGGTGGAGGATATTTGGCACATGGAGGGGGAAGTGGAACACGGTGTTACAACAGTGAGGGGTGGTGGTCAGACTGGACACTTGTCCTGGCTCCCCCTTCCCACCAGCCCCAGCGCCCCAGCCCCTGCAAGAGGGGCACATTCCTCCCACCGTTCCTTCCTCCCCACTCCAACGACCCGGATGGAGCTGTCTTTTCAGCACCAAGCGGCCCTCCGCTCCACCTGGGCAGGGCATGGCTCGGCGTGGCACAACCCTGCCCCATCAGTGGTGGCCTTGGACATCCCAGGACAGAAGGAAATGAGCTGCCCTGGGCACAGGGGGATGGGGCCCTGGGGGCCACAGGTATCTGTGGGGCAAGGCTGGGGGAGGAACCCGAGGCAGGAGGGACACCCTGGCAGCAGGACCAGCCAGTGCCTGGAGCAAAAAGGGCCAGGGAAGGGGTCAAAGTGCGACATCAGGGTGGCTGGGAGGGAAGAGGGCACCTGGGAAGGGTCTTCTCATCTTTGGGGTACTTGCAAGAGGAGCGTGTCCTCTCTGCATGCTGGACGCTGGGTCCTCTTCCCTCCGGGACACCCCTCTTGGATGAGACCTGAAGGTTTACCCTCTCTGTCCCACCCCCCTAGCCCAGGAGTACCAGGCAGGGATTGGAGGTCAAAAAGGGAGGCTCTGTGCCTCCTGCTTGCTCCCCTTCTCTGCAAGGCACCCTGGGTCCCCACCAGAAGCCTCGGTGCACCATGGATGTCACCTGGGGGAACATGGCGCACTGGCTCCCTGACTGGGTGGGGTAAAGGGTGACTCAAGTCAGCACTGAGCCCCCAGCCCTGGGTCTTTCCTGGGAGGTGTTGGGGAGGGTGCTGGACTCTGAAGCTGTCCACTCAGGCGGGTGGCCTGGCAGGTCCTGGGGGTCCGGCTTGTCCAGGCTGCAGAGGCCCACGGAGGGCAGACTCCATCAGAACTGGGCTCAGTCAGGCCGCCTCTCTGGGTTGTGTGGCCTTGGTTTTTATCGGGGGCAGCACCTCTGCTTTACAGATGGGGGTGGGATGGGGTCCGCCAGCCTCATGGTGCTTCAGCCCCCACCCCCAGTCATATTTTAGGGCCCAGTCGTGGGGAGAGGGGATAGGATAGAAGTCCCTTCCCAGACCTCCCTGGCCCCTCCAGCAGGGCCTGGGCCCAGCCCCTCTGGCCCAGGACGGGCAGAGCACCTGGGTGGGAGCTGAGGAGGCCCCGAGTAGGACAGAGCATGGCTAGGGAGGGGGGAATACACTGGGACAGGGAAGACACACTGCCCTCCCCCACCTTCCCCCTGAGGCTCTCCCTCCCCAACCTCTTAGACTGTCTGGAGCGCCCTCCAGTGGGGCAGGGTCTCATTCCCAGCCTGGGGGTTGTTGGGGGTGGATAGCACCTTTGACAATTGTGTCCTGTTTCCTGGGGGAGGGGCAAGCCCTCCTCCAGAGTCTGGCTCCCCCCATGCCCTCTCCCCTCTCTGCTCACTCTCTCTCCCCACTTGAGGTCTTAGTGAGGATTTCAGGGGGCTAAAGGGAGCCCAGCTAAAGGGCAGACCTAGCCAAAGGTAGCCAGTGAAGGTAACTCATGGAAAATATGAGACCAGTGAAGGCCAGGCCACTGGCCAGGACCTCAGGGCTCAACAAGCCGACTTCCTTTCGCAAACACTTAGAGATGACCTCACCTTAGACTCACAAGAACCCTCTGGGGTTGATCCCATTGTTGATTTTTATAGAAGAGGGATCTCAGGCACAGAGAGGGGAAGATATCTGCCCCAGGTCACACAGTATGTCTGTGGCAGAGCTGGGACTTGAACCCCTGCAATCTGACTTGAGTCTCCTAGATAGCTGAGTGGCTGTGGTTGGAAGAATACGTATATTCAGTGTTATTTTGCTATTTTTGTTGCTTTTCTCCTTACTCATTTTTTTAAATGAGGTCTTGACTTTGCAAACATGGGTTTTGGAAACACAATTTTGGGGGAACTCTGACGCGCACGGGTTGGTCACTCTGGGCCCTGGCTGAGGCCCATGCCCAGCCCAGCCTCTGCCAGTCTGAGAGGGGTCCTGGGGCAGGCAGGGAGTGGAACTGGCAGAGCCAGTGGCTGTGTGGCATCCAGGCTGTGAGGGAGCCCCAAGGGACACCTGGAGGGGACCCCGCGTACCCTGGCCAGCTGCCTGGAACATCCTGGAATTTGGAGAAGAGAGCAGCCTCCTTCCGGGAGCAACAGGCCCCATGACTCATGGAGGGGAAGCTGGGGGGGGGCGTGAGGGGTGTGGAGGAGTCCCTCCTGGTCCAGTGGGGACAGCACTGACAGGAGGCACGGTGCCCCAGGCTGTACCCCACCCAGACCTGGCTGTGGTTTCAGGACCCTAGAAACAGCTCCCCAGCCTCACCTCAACCCCAAGCCTCTCCAGCCAACAGCCCCATTCCTTGCCCTCCCCAACAGCCAGCCATTCAGAGCCTGCTAGCCTGGGACCAGTTCCAGCCCAAGGGACAAAGCTGTAACCAGGGTCGCAGGCCCAGCAGACCCTGGATGGGCAGTTGCCTCTGCTGCCTCGCAGGGTCCCTCGCCATGGTTACGGCCCACCCACAGCTCTGCTCAGAGGCGGGCATTGTTTGGGCGCCAGAGCATGGCGAGTGCCCAGGAGCCTGGGCTGTCACAATGGCCTTGGTGTGCCTTTGGCCGTGGACCTGGAGCCGAACACTTTCCCACGCTCCAGACTCTCAGCAGCCCTGGGAAGTTGGGCAGGCCCTGGCTTTGGTAGATGGGGAAACTGAGGCCTAGAGAAGAAGCATATTCGGGCTGGCCAGGGCTGGCCTTGGGATAAGGGCCTGAGTCAGACACCGGGCGAGATGCCAAGCTTTGCAAGGGAGCATTGACACGATGACGACACCACTGTGATGTGGACCGTGGGTACATTCCTGTTCCCAGCAGGCAGGTGAACGAGCCGTGCAGACACCCTCAAGCCCCCAAACGTTTGCTCCCACTGCCCGCACTACCTAATGCCCTTCTGTCAGCTCTATCCCTGGGCATGAGTCTCCCCTATAAACTGTCACCTTCTTTAGCTGCTCCCCATCCAGCGGGAAGGGACACTGCTTCACTTGCCCCTTTCCAAACACACACCAACTTCTCTCTGGAAACGTCCATCCCTTGTGCAGCGTGGTTGTGGGGCACAGGCGATCCTGGGGTCCGCCCTCCCATCTCAGATGCTGAAGGGACCTAGAGGGTCTTCTGGCTGGACCCTGCTTCTCACTGCCCAGAGCAGCCAAGGACAGGCCCTGCGGTGTCATCTGCTGGGACCTGGGTCAGGAATGAAGGATGCAAGGGCAGGTCTAGTGCCTGTCCCGGTGGACCTGTGGCCACCACACGGTTATAACCAAACACAGAGGAAACTATAACAGCAGCGTGAGAAGGCAACTCTCCTACGCGTGAGTAACAACGGGGCTGGTAAGTGGCTGACTGCTTATCAGAAACAAGGAAGCCAGTGGGAGACAGTGGGATGATACGCTCAAAGTTCTAGAAGGAAAAGGTCGACCCAGAGTCCAGCAAAGTTATCATTCGAAAAAGAAAGTGAAATAAGATCTTTTCCAGAGGTAAAAAGTCTAAGAAAATTTGTCGCCAACAGACCTGTCTTACAATACGTACTAAAAGAATTCCTCAGACTGACAAGAAAGGACAGAAGATGTAATGCAAATCCACAAAAAGAACGGGACCCAGAAAAGCCAAATGGTTTTGAAGAAGCACAAAGCTGGAGGACTGACACTACCCCATCTCAAAACTTACTATAAAGCACAGTAACAAGGGGAGGGCCGTCTTCGTACAAGGACGGGCATCCTGATCGATGGGGCAGCACTGAAAATCCAGAAACTGGCCTTGTATTTATGGTCAACTGATTTTCAACAAAAGTACCAAGACAATTCAATGGAGAGAGGATGGTCTTTTCAACAAGTGGCGCTGGGGCAACTGGCAAGGCAAAAACACACAAACAATGAAACCTCACACCATACACAAAAGTGAACTCAAAATGCACCAGAGGGGCCGGCCCGGTGGCTCAGGCGGTTAGAGCTCCATGCTCCTAACTCCGGAGGCTGCCGGTTCGATTCCCACATGGGCCAGTGGGCTCTCAACCACAAGGTTGCCAGTTCAACTCCTCGAGTCCCGCAAGGGATGGTGGGCTCTGCCCACTGCAACTAAGGTTGAACACGGCACCTTGAGCTGAGCTGCTGCTGAGCTCCCGGGTGGCTCAGTTGGTTGGAGCGCATCCTCTCAACCACAAGGTTGCCACTTGGACTCCAGTAAGGGATGGTGGGCTGTGCCCCCTGCAACTAGCAACGGCAACTGGACCTGGAGCTGAGCTGCGCCCTCCACAACTAAGATTGAAAGGACAACTTGACTTGGGAAAAAAAAAAAAAGTCCTGGAGGTACACACTGTTCCCCAATAAAGTCCTGTTCCCCTCTCCCAACAACAACAAAAATCTTAAAAACACACAAAAACCACAAGACTCACTCCAGCTTCCCCTCTTTCCGTATTTGTAACTTGTTTACTTACTTGCTCATTCCTCTTTTTTTAAAAAAAAATGCACCAGAGACCTCCACGTAAGAACTACAACCGTGACACTTCTGTAGGAAACACAGGACAGCATCTCTGTGATCTTGGGTGAAATATGACACCAAAAGCACACTCCATAAAAGAAAAATAGATAAATTGGAATTCACCAGAACACACAAACTTCTCTTCCAAAGACACCATTAAGAAAAGGAAAAGACAAGCCATAGACTGGGAAGAAATATTTTCAGAGCACAGACCTCACAAAGGACTCGTGTCCACACTCTACAACAAACAGTTCAACAAAAAGAGAACGCAATTTAAAATAGGTGAAAGACCTGAGTACAGTTTACCAAAGAGGTCGGAGGGATTGGTGAGAAGCACATGAGAAGATGCTCAGCAACATTAGTCATTAGGGAACCGTGAGTTAAAGCCACTGTGAGACACCACGGCACAGCTACGAGGACCGCTGTCAGCAAAATGACCAGTGTTGGTGAGGCTGTGGGGAAACGAACCCTCGGGCACAGCTGGTGACAATGTAAATGGTGCCGCCAGTCTGGAAAACAGTCTGGCAGTTTCTTTAAAAAGTTAAACATAAACTGACCATATGTCTCAGCATTTCCACTCTCAGGAATATACGCAAGAGAAATTAAAGCATATGTCCAGACACAGACGCACGTGAATATTCGTGGCTGCAGTTCCGTAACAGGCCCGAACTCGAAACAATCTAAATGTCCACCAGCTGGGGCATGGACAATACAATGACAGGGACAAAGCACTGACACCTGCGACAACATGGAGGAGCTCACAAACGATGCGAAGTGAGGCCAGACACAGAGGACTCCGTACCACAGGACCACATTCGTGTGAGTGCAGAAAAGGCCGACAGACACAGAAAGCAGGTCAGCAGCTGCCTGGGAGCAGGGCGGACGCAGGGGCCGGCCGAAAAGGGTACTGGGGAAACTTTCAGCAGGACGGATGCGTTCTAAAACTGGATTGTACTGATGGCTGCACAATCCTGTAAATTTACCAGAAATCACCTACAATTGGTAAATTATGTGTTATGTTAACTTTACTTCAACAAAATCATTTTTAAAGAAACAAATGGAGAATTTTGTGGTATTATTGTATTGTATCTGTGTTTGTTGTATTATTTTGTGTTTAAAATACAATACTATGTTCAATCACTGAAAAAGGAGAAATACATAGATGTAAATCTAACAAAAGTTTACAAGACTTTCATGCTGAAAACTATGAAATGTTGAAGAAATAAATCAAGTAACGTCTAAATAAATAGAGAGACATACCACGTTCGTGGATTAGAAGGTTCAACGCAGTAAAAATGCCAGTTCTTCCAAACTGTTATACAGCTTCAATGTAACTCCTATAAAAATCCCAGCAATCTTTTTGTAGATATGGACAAGATTATGCTAAAATTCATGAGCAAAGGCAAAGGAACTCGAATAGTTAAAACAATTTTGAAGAAGAATAAACTGAGGGGAATTACTCTGCCCAATTTCAAGCCTTATTAGAGAGCAGCGGTTACCAGTCCTGTGTGGTATCAGCAGAAGGAAAGTCACAAAGAATGACGGGACAGAAGAGAGAACTCGGAAAAAGCAACTCAATGGAGGAAAGACAGCCTTTTCGAAAACTGATGCTAGAAAACCTGAACGTCCACAGGCAAAGAGTAAACCTCAATCTAAACATCATACCTTACTAAAAAAAACAACTCAAAATGGATCATGGATTCAAATGTAAAAGATAAAACTTTTAGAAGGTAATATAAGAGGAACTCTTTGGGACCCAGGGCTTGGTGAAGACACGGCAAGTGAGTGATGGGGCCTGGTCAGTGGGCTCAGCCCTGCCCCCATGGATGGGTGGCCTGGGGGAGGCCAGCTCCTGCCAGCTTCCTGCTCTGGGTGTGGGGGGCTTGGGGACATCTGCTGTGAAGATGGGACTTGAGGGCCTCAGAGGTCTGGGAGACTGGTCCCCAGCCCTCTGTGGGGCCAAAGACTCTTGCAGTCCGTCCTGGCTCAGCTGTGCGTGGCTCTGAGCTTGTCGTGCCCACCGGAGGCCTGTCCAGAATCTGACTTCTGTTCTGGGAACTCCCCCCCAGCCCCCAACAGAGACTCTGCCACTCAGAGGGCTTTGAGACTGTCCCGGGTGGTCCTAGGGCCCTGGGTCCATCACTCCAGCCATGGAATTGCCCACATACTTTGACCTCGAGCAAGCCGCGGCCACCGACAGACTTATAGAGGGGTACACCAGAGACCCCTAGCCAAGTCCCCAGAAGCCCGAGCCTGAGCCAAGGCTGCCCCCTGGTGGGCAGTGCTGGTACCTGCTGAGCCCAGCCCTGCACCACCCCTCCTGGACTCCAGCTGCCTGGGCTGCTGGCCCGATTCAGAGCTGTGCCCCTCCCCAGAGGGAACAGTCTCCAAGGGCCCCCACTGGTCAGTGGGAGAGGGGCATCAGCCCTGCCCACACCCTTGGGGCAGGAGAAGTGCTGGGGGCCACTCCCAGGGCCGCAGGGCAGGCTGGTATCTGGCCAGGAATCAAAGGGGTCAGGACAGGTCCCCTGGGATGGCCCCTCCCCGGACAGAGCCAAGACCCTGGAGCAGGCCCTGGGCAGGGACCTCCAGAGACGAGTGACCTTGGGCACAGGCTCTCTGAATATCCGCTTCCTCACCTGTAAAATTGGACGAGCTGTGCAACCCACTAGGGGTCCCCTGGGGGCCATTGGTCACATAGCTGTGTCCCAACTGGGATGTGCTGAGTGTAAAGTGTGCACCGGGTTTCCAAGGCTTAGTACCAAAACCCCAAAACACAGAATGTTCAATAGCTTACAAATAATTTTTATATGATTCACAGATTGAAATGACAATATTTTGGATCTATTGGGTCAGACATATTAAAATGAATTCCACCTCTTGCTTTTCACTTTTTAAGGCAGTTCCCAGAAAAGTGAAAATTACCATGTGGCTCGCAGTGCTGTTGGGGAGGTTCAGGCAGCAGCACCCCCGGTGACCAGGGGGCTGGTGAGCAGCCCGGGAGTCACTGGACAGTGACCTGGAAGGAGGCCTTTCTTGGAACCTCGTGTTTTATCTGAAAAGTTCATAGCAATGGAGCAGCCTATTCCGTAATCTATCTGCGCTATGCATGGAAAAACATTTTTAACAAAACTTGGATCCGAGTCTCTAGTTGAGGAGGGTCTGCCTCCTTCTCACCTGTGGGCCAGCGAGCCTCTGTGCACCCAGGGAGCAGGGACCGCGGGGCACACCTCACGGCTACATGGCCTCCAGTCCCACTGCTTTCACCGCGGCGGCTGGGCCGGCTCAAGCCCTGCCCGTGGCCCCAGGCTCTGAGTAACACGGCAGCAGAAAGGACAGCCTATTCTGCTTTCATTCCTCAGAGGGGCCAGGAGAAGCCGAGCCCCCACTCAGACCTTGTCCCCAGCCACTGACAGCTGAGCTGCGGGGGACAGGGGGCCTCAGAGGATACCCACCTCCCCCAGCCCTGGATGCCAGGCGGCTGGCTCTGCCCCAGGACACGCCATCCTTGCCTGGCAGAGGGAGGCGAGGCAGCCTGGGCCTGCTCCCCGCCAGTGAAGACGGTGGGCTGCGGGCAGCCTCGGACATAGGCGGAGCAGGTCCATGAGAGCCTGGTATGGCGGGAGCAACACACTGGGGCAGAGGGGCAGGGTCTGTGTCCGGAGGCCGTACGCCATCCTTCCTCTGCCTCTAACCCTCTGCAGTCCTCATGGACTCTCACTTCAAGGGCACCCCATGCTCACAAGAGCCACAGCGGCCACCAAGGCACCGTGGGGTCACTGTGCCATGAGGGCCTGGGCAGACAAGAGCCCTCTCTGTGACCTTGGCAAGATGGGGGTCCCAGACTGTTCAGGCAACCAACTCATATGCCTTCAGGGGCCGGGCAGGCGGGTCCAATGCCAGTTGGAAGGAAGTGACCCGCAGAGGGCAGCCCTGCCCACAGACATCACATCCAATTCCGTGGGAAGACGCAGTGGCCTACCTGCGGCTTTGCTGCTACCCTAGATGACGTCTGGGTCCTTCCAGCTCATCTGGATGGCATGCCCAGGAAGCTAGCAGGCACGAAGGGAGAGGGCCACTCCGCCAGAAGCTGGATGGGAAGGGGCCCTGAAATTGACACATTTCAGGCAAGATTTTCTTGGCTCCCCAGACAAGCACTGCTGCCCAGGGTGGGGCTGCTCCCCGGGTGTGATGGGTTAAGGCCCCGCCACCCCCTCAGCTGGCTGTTTTCCTAATGCTGGGTTTTTCTTCTCTCCTCCCCTCTGCTCAGGTCCTCTCTGCCAACACTCCCTCACCCACATCGCATCGCTCCGCCCCCAGGACATGTGGCTGGCTGTCAGCTATGTGCCCTTTCCACCAACTCCCCACTTTTCCATCATCACCAGTGTGGGCCAAGGGCCCCTGAGGCCATGCCATCATCTTCTCTGCAGCTATTGTCTAATCCTAGGTTGGCTTTTTCCAAAGGCTGAGCCTGACCCTAAAGCCCCAGAAGCCTGCTCGGATGGACACATGGCCTGTGCAGACAGACATGCAAGGAGGGTCCAGGTCAGACGCCTGGAAGGTGGGCAGCGCTCCTGAGTAGTGCTAACAGGTTTGGGGAAGCGAGGCTTTAGGGTCGAGCCCTGGGGTTCTTAGTAATGGTGGGCCCTAAGCAGGTCATCCCAGCCCCTCCCACCTCCATTTGCCTGTCGGGAAAATGGGACCAATAATCCATATGATTGAAGATTCTGGCTTGGCCATGACTTTACAAGAACAAGAACCTTCCACAAACCCTCCAAGTTTCTATCAACATGCCTTTTCCCAAAGGAGTCCTCCTTCCTTGAAAAGTCTAATCTGAAGTCAGCTTTCTCCTTGGAGTATGACACCCTAGAACAGGGACCCAGGAATCATGCATACAGGTCAGGATGGAAGCAGAACCCCACAAATAGGCAAGGACCCATTAGCAGAATGACTCTTGGGGGATGGCTGCAGGAGAAAAGACAGACCGGAGGAGATTTCTGAAGACACAAACACATTTGCCTGAGCCACAGGAGACGAGTGTCCAGCCCCTGCCACCCTGGCTGAGCCCTGCAGACCCTCCCAGGGCGGAGGTGGCCCTGCTCACGTTGGTCCGCCCACCACGCCCACCTGGCTGCAGTCTACGGAGCCCAGCTCCTGCCCCAACCCCTTCCCAAAGCACTGTGGGAGCTCTGTGCTCTGGGAAACATTTCTGGAACATTTGAGAACCAAAACATTTTTCAACGAAACCTTTTAGAAGCCCAGACCACTTTCAAAGCCAACCTACTTTGAAACCCGACACTTTAAAATCCACTTTGCGAATCTGTGTCCCAAAGTTTCGAAACCAAAATATTCTGGAAACCTACTGGAAGCAAGATACCCTGGAAGAAAACCAACTGAAAATGGCAAAACGGTTTCATCGGGTTGTTTTTAAGCTTCCAATTTCTGTCAACTGCTTTGAAATAAAAGTGGTTCCGTCAAAGCCAGAGTTTCTGCTAGAATGTTCCTAGGAAGAGCTGGGCTCATGGAAGTACTTTCTTGTTCCGAAGGACACACTGCAGACTGTAAACAGGCACGGGGTCCAGATTAGGGGGCAATTTTGATCTTTTGCTTCGTTTCCTCTCTCCAGCCAGCTCCCCGCCCAGCAGCCTCTCCCGATGCCTCCACCCATGTTCCAGGGACTGGGTGGAATCTGGCTTGACCAGGCCCCTGATTCCTTCAGCCTCAGGCGGGATGAACGGCACAAGGAACAGACACCAGTGGGTGACCCGGGATGCGGTGGGCCAGGTGGGACGATGCAGAGACAAGCACTCTGCTTGCTCTCTCCCCAGTCTGGGCTGTCATTTTTAGATCACTCATCTTTTCTGTCTTTGTCCCTCTGACAGGCGCAGTCGGGATGAGTCCCTTCCCTGTCTGGGGAGGGACAGTGCCTAACTGCTTTCCATGCGAGGATTTCACAGCAGTGCTATTCACAGCAGCCGAAAGCTGGTAGCAGCCCAGGGTCCACCGACGGATGACTACACACAGGGAATACGATTCAGCCTTAAAAAGGAAGGACGTTCTCACACCTGCCACAACATGGATGGACCTTGAAGACATAAGTGAAATCAGCCAGTCACAAAAGGACGAGTCCTGTGTGATTCCACTTACACGAGGCCCCTGCAGAGGTCAGGGACGGGGGCCTGGGGCTGGGGGAGCAGAGGGGAATTACTGTTCAGAGGGGACAGAGTGTCAGTTTGGGAAGATGGAAAGTGATCTGGAGACAGATGGTGGTGATGGTAATTAATGTCACTGAACTGTACAGCTAAAAATGGTTAAGATGGTAAATTTTACATTGTATATATTTTACCACAATTTTAAAAAGAATTGAAATTAACATAAATTGAACCATCACCATTCCCACCCCCCAATTCATCCAAGAAAATCTGTTCACAAGATAACTTTTTCTTTCTTTTTTTTTTTTTTTAGATTTTTTATTGGGGAAGGGGAACAGGACTTTATTGGGGAACAGTGTGCACTTTCAGGACTTTTCTCCAAGTCAAGTTGTTGTCCTTTCAATCTTAGTTGTGGAGGGTTCTATTCAGCTTCAAGTTGTTTTTCTTTCAGTCTTAGTTGTGGAGGGCGCAGCTCAGCTCCAGGTCCAGTTGCCGTTGCTAGTTGCAGGGGGCACAGCCCACCATCCCTTGCGGGAGTCCAACCGGCAACCTTGTGGTTGAGAGGACACGCTCCAACCAACTGAGCCATCCGGGAGCTCAGCGCAGCTCGGCTCAAGGTGCCCTGTTCAATCTTAGTTGCAGGGGGCAGAGCCCACCATCCCTTGCGGGAGTTGAGGAATTGAACTGGCAACCTTGTGGTTGAGAGCCCACTGGCCCATGTGGGAATCGAACCGGCAGCCTTCGGAGTCAGGAGCATGGAGCTCTAACCACCTGAGCCACCGGGCCGGCCCAAGATAACTTTTTTTGTGTTTGAAACACTTTCTCCTAAACAAGAAGTCCAGGCATCTAATGATAAAATAAATAGCTTTATTGTTTTACTGGGTAAAAAAGCATTTTAAAGGTTTCTTACTCCAAATTTGCTTGAAAGATGAACTCTAGTCCAGGGCAGAAGCCCTGAGGCTGACAATCACTGCCCAGCCCCCTCTCCTGCTCCCTGGACCGGCTTTCTAGGCCCTGCAGAGCTGGGACTCGAGCTGGGTCTGCAGGAGTGAGCGTGCTGCACGCTCTGCCTCTGGGAAGGTCTGGATGCTGGCCCAGACATCACACGCTGAATAAGGTCCAGGGCCTGTGGGAATTCTTGAGCACGGCGGGCTGGCGTCTGCGACCCCTGGTCAGGGCACTTGCCGAGCCCGGCCCTTGCACGCTGGAGCTCTAGAAAGGCTGTAGACGGGACACTGTCCCAAGAACCAGAAAGGGCTGCGTGCCTCTGCTAACCAACCCGCTATTTTCAAAGGGCTCCGGGAAGGGGCAGTGCCTAACCTTTCTTCACACAAGGATTTCACAGTGTGTTCAGATGTACTTACTGATGTATTACCACTCGTGGGTGGTCATTTCACATGGCTGCAGAAATGAAACCACGAGAAATGCTGCTGGCTCCCCAGCCCAAGACAAATCAGACTGAGACGCAGAACCCAGCTGTATGCAGGCCGTCATCAAATGGCTTGTTCTATCAGAGCTCCCTGAGCCGTGGTGCACAAAATCCACTCTATTCGTGTGACGACCAGCACCATACAAAGACAGGAGGGAACAAACAGTACAAAGAAGGTGCTCACAGAACGCTAGCAGGCCTCTTGGCTCCGGCACCTCTGTGAGCCAGCTGGGCTGGCACCGTCCCCCTGCCCTTTCTCCTTAAAGCTTAGGCCTGTCTCGACTCAAGTCTGAACCTGCTGAAGTGTGGCCAGTGCCCAAGTGCAAGGACGTTTGTGGGTGCCCAGGTGGCACCTCTTTGAAATCAGGTCCGACACACCCCACAGACCTGAGCTGTACCTCTCAGATCCACGTCCCCAGACACACTACACATGCTCAGTCCTGCCAGCCTGCCTGCCAGCTCCCAACTGGGATTTCGAGACCGAACGCTACAAGTCTGTCAAGTGCAGAAGGCAGTGAGTAGCCCACGCTGTCCCTTCATCACTGACAGTCACCCAACAGATCCTCGTCACACAAGCATGACGGTGTCATCACCACCAGCAAATGCCACGCAAATGGTGCCCAGGACAGCCGAGCTGAATCATTCCAGGCGAGCCCGAGGAAGGACGTCTGGCAGAGCGGAGGTGCCAGGGAAAGGCAGACGCGACTTCCAACCAGGAGTCTTTCTGCATTTGCTTCCCTCAGGGATACAGGAAGAGTAACTCCCAGGGGAAAACACCCACAGTACCTAGTTAACCTCACTGGTTTCAACTGGTGCCCAGGAGGGGACCTTTGCCTGGTTGTGGGTCTTGGCAGAGGAAATGTTTATAAAGGTTCATAATGCTGACAAACTGTCACACCTACATGAGCAAGAAGCTGCCCGCTCAGCTTCTGTCCCTTAATATGGTTTCTCTTCATTACTGGGACATCTCAACCTGCTTCACCAGAGGCCGGGTGGTGATTGAATGGTGTGTGACACAGGATCCTGTGGGCTCGATGCCAGGAATCAGCGCCGACGCCTGCAGCCAGAGACCCACACGGCCCCTCAGCCCTGTGCCCTCCCTGTGAGGGCCTGTCTTGATCGGGCCCTCCCAGGAGTGGCAGAGCTGTGCCCTGCACCCCTGGCTGCCAGCGCACTGGCCTGGCAAAGCCCCTTCCCAAAGATGTCCAGCTGAGGACACTGAGTGTGCTGGGTCCAGACTGAGTCGTGAGCGCTGCCTGTATCGGGCACATGGCCGCTTGGCCAGGGCTCAGGTTTGGGTGGGGGGCTGAACTGGCTCAGGTCTCCTGGGCTGAGTGAGGGAGAGAAACGGACCAGAAGGAGGAATAACTGCATGTCGGACAAAGCAACAGACGTCTACCGTAAGCGGTCCTTCCAAACTGCCCCTTTGGGAGATGCGTTTAAACATTTTTAGATTGATTATGTCTATGCTAGCCAAGACGTCCCTTTTCGGATTTGTGGGTTTTGGAGTGTGGGCTGGGGAGAGAAGGATGGGTAGCTTCTAAATAAACGACCAATTATTACCCCTGGATCATGAGACTGGGTGCGTGGACCTCCTTGGGTCTGCGTGACATCTGGGAGCCTGCCACTCCACAGGGCGGGCTCGCCCAGGAGGACAGGCTGTCCCAAGCTGTCTGCCAAGGTGCCACACCGCCCCTGTGAGTGGCTCTCCCATCCAAGTGGGGAGGGCACACGCTGAGGAGAAAGTCCACCCGAAATCAACCTTCCTTCCAGAGAAATTTAAGGAAAAGGCGCTGGGGACATCACTGGGGCCCCTGAAGTCCTGCCACTGGGACCCCATTCCATGTCACATTTAAGGATCAGGGCCGGCACAGCTGGTCCACAGCTGGGTCCCCACAAAGGCCCCACGAGGGAGCCGTCCGTGAGTGCCCAGCCAGCCTGCCTGTGCCCTCTGCCCGGCTCTCCAGCCCTCTCGGCCTGTCCAGATGAGGGGCAGGGGAGGGAGAGGGTGGCTCGGCCAGTTCCCGGTGAACATGGGCCTCCCTCAGCAGAGGGCTGCGGGAAGCGAGTGCGAAACACAGCATCCTCTCTCTCTGGGAGGAGGAAAGAGGGAGGACAGTGGCTTAACGGGAAGAGAGAATGCAGGAAGGGAGTAAAAACATTACTCTTCTCTGGGACTAGGAGGCATGACTTCCCCAGGAACAGAAGAAGTTGCTCTCATGAGCTCCGGAAAACAAGGAAACACACATATAAATACACACATACACATACATACATGCATACAAATACACACACATACACACATACACACACATACATACATAAATACACACACACACACACACACACCCGAGTGCGGTGCAGAGCCCTCCGCACTGAGGCCGGAGGCACACGTCCAGGGCAGGCCCCAAGCAGCGCAGCTGCTGGACGAGTGTCCCCACTCCGTCTCCTTGGCTGTGACAGGCAGTGTCCTGGTGGCAATGCTGGGGCTCAGCAATGACACAGAGCATTTTGTACCACAAACCATATAGAGACAAATTTCTCTCCGAGATGCTATTCTGTGGGTCAGGGAAATGACAAAGAAGAGGAACGCGTGCGTGGGCACACACCCCGGAACAGGGGTGAGGGGGCCCTTCACCAGGGATGGAGAACGGAAGGCGACGTGGCGCTGCCACTAGTGAGCCCACAACCCAGTGAGCTTTGACACGTCTGAACATTCTGGAAACAAACACACTTCAGTGAGAAACTAGGAACAGAGGTGGCGGCCACGAGCATGCCAAGGGTGGCTGGAGAGAGATTCAAATCCTTACATTATTCACCTTAAACGTAAGGCTTGTTTTGAAGAATGGCAGCTATGCAGCTTCATCCGGTGACCAAGACCCAGAGTAGCCAGTCCCTGTGGAGGAGCCCGAACCCCACGCAGTCTTGTTTTCCCAGGACCTTCTCTAAGCTCACCTCTGGCCCTGTGTTTATCTTACATGACTCAAGACAAAGGTGCCAATGAGGTGTGCAGGTTTCCCCACACTGACTCAGCTCATAAAGCTACCAGGTCAGATACCACCCAGCGATTCCACTCCTGGGTCTGCGCCCAAAAGAACTGGAAGCGGGGTCTCAAAGATACCTGCACCCCACGTCCACAGCAGCGCTGTGCACAGGCGCCAGGAGGCGGGAGCAGCCCGGTGTCCACTGACGGGTGAATGACAGACAAATGCGGTCCCTCCACACAGTGGACATTACTCGGCCTTAAAAGGAAGGACACTGACCCCTGCTACAGCGTGGATGGACCCTGAGGACACTGCTGATGAAACCAGCCCGTCACAAAGGACACACTGTGTGATCCCACTGACATGAGGACCTAGGGGTCACATTCACAGAGACAGAGACTAGGAGCGTGGGGGAGGGGCTGGGGGAGGAGGATGGGAAGTTAGGGATTAATGGGGACAGTGTCAGTTTGGGAAGATGGAAAGTTCTGGAGACAACTGTGGTGACGGCCACACAACGTGAATGTGCTTAAGGCCCCTGAACTGGACACCTAAAAATTGATTAAAAAGGTAAATTTTGTTATGTGTATTTGACCACAAAAAATACTGGGGGAAAAGTTACCGTGTCAGAAGAAAGGTCTTCGTTATCCTTTCTGGTTTCTTCCTGCTCTGTCTTTCCCCCCAAGCAGCAGAAACAGCGGTAGGCTCTGGTGGGAGCTTGTCCTACGGACCATCTGAAGAAGCCCCTTTGTGGTCCCTGAGCGGGCCTGGACCCCAGGAGAACGTAAGGTAAGGAAGGTGCTGTCTCCGCACATCTCAGCCCTGCCCCTCATACCAAAAAGACCAAAGAAAACGACAGCGCCTGTTCCCTGCAACGGGCCCCGTTCCCCGTCACCAGCACCTCCTATCTGTCCTTCACCCCACCCAGCGTATGGACCCTTCTCTGCAGTGCACTGGGGTCACCTGCTGACTGGCCCCCAGGCCCCTGCCATCCACACTCTGACACCACACTGCCCCAAAGTACCCAAATTCCTCCATCCAAAAACCTCCATGGCTCCCTGTTGCCTCCAAAGTGAAATCCTAACTCTGGGGCCTGAGGTCAAGGCTGCCAGGCTCCACTCTCCACTAGCCCTCCTCTAAGCACATGCGACCCCTTCCCACCCATGGGGAGGCAGGGAAACGCACCAGGCCTGCAATAGACCCGGATCCAAACCCTGCCTCTACCTAGTCTCTGCCACTGGGTGCCCCCCACCAACCCCCTGAGAAAAGGACACTAACACATGGGCTTCAGAGATAAAGTGACACATGGACATCCTCAACAATAAACGCCGTGTACCGCGTGCTGCTCACATACACCCTGCACTTTTGCTGGGGTCACGCACCTGTCTGACCGGCAACGCCGTATCCATCCTCAGGCTGAGCTCAGGTGCCATCTTCCTCAGGAAGCCTGCCTCACCTCACTCCTCTGATGCAGACCTTGGAGGCGCTCAGCCCTCTGGCCTGGGATCTCATGTCACACTTCAGGCCACAGAGTCCCCCCGAGGCAGAGCCACCTTGCCGTCTCGGTGACCTCCAGCCCAGCGTACAAGGTGCCGCAGACAACTGTGTGAACAGGCGTCCTGGCAGACATGCAAAGTGACGATGGCTCTTCAGACAAGTGTTCTGAGACTGGGCTCTGCAAGTCTGAATACCTGTTATGCTAGTTTTATAAAAAGAAGGGGGACTTCAAAGGAGGCAGGTGGTTTCTAACACCGCAGGACCCCGAGTGCAAAATGAGCTGCTCACCTCATACCCAGAGGACACATGCTCAGACAAGACAGCAAGAGAGAGGAGACACGAGCGAAGGCTTCTAAGCCCACTGCCAGCTCTTCAGGAACTGGGCGTCGAGGACCCAATACTACAGATGGCTACACGGGAGGCCCAAATACCACAAAATGACTGCACACTTCTCACCAATTACCCGTTCACAGCAAAAACCACAAAGGAGTTTGAACCAGGTATTCAGAAAGAGCCTTCCTGGACTAGCAGATGGCGTTACCAAGTCAGGACCACCGATCCCGGTGTCAGGGACGTCCTCAAGGGCGGACGTCATAGGAGCTGAGCCCAACCAGCCAGGCCTGCAATGGAAACCACGTGGAGCTTTGCCTTGCTGGAGGCACAGACTCCTACCCACACCATCCCCGCCACTGCAAGTCCTACGCCCACAAAAAGGAACCGCTGGCCTTGGAATCCTACCTCTGCAACTGTGACCTCGAAGCACGGCTTACCTTTGGCTCGAGCTCAAACATAAACCCTATGTAACCACTTTCCCTTTTCTGCTATATCCCCAAATAAAAGAGCACTCGCTTTGGAAGCACCTGTCTGTTACGCTTTAACAAACGCAGGTCAGGTCTGATTTCCAACTGGGGTTCCTCCTTTCAGCTGAAGACAAGCACAAAACGTCCCCTCCCTGAGTTGACTAACCACCAGCCGCTACATCACACAGAGCCCCCTACTTTGTGCCTTTCGCGCTCCACCAGAATAACCACAGAACAGTCAAAAGGAGCAGATGTGACATTTACTCTGTCATTTCCTCTTCCCCTTCTCATATTAAATATCTGAAATATATTAATCTTAAAAAACAATATTAACACAGTACTCAATGCATACAGGCGGTGGAGTAAACAATAAGTCTAGATTGCAAAATCGTCGGTAGTTTTTAAAACCGGAGTGTGGGTGTGGTCCGCTGCAGGGTTTTCAGCTGCCCTGCCAACTTCTGCCACGTGTTAAACTGGGAGGGAAAAGAGGCCATAAAAACTGTATGTGGCAACCCATGGCTGCATCCTCGGGGAGATGGCGGCGGTGCAGCAGACCCTGCAGTGTTTTAAAGTAACAATCCAAGCACGCTGTTTTATTGTTTTTTTGGTGATCGCCACGTTCCCCTAAGGCCTTCAGTCTCTAAGGAGGTTTTCGGGCTTGGGGTAGCCAAAGAGAACAAAGTCGGCTTCGTAGAGCTTGTAAAGCTGCCGCCTCCAGGCCAGGGGGATTTGGGCAAACCAGTCCTCCTCCCAGCTGCTGGCAGTTCGGTTCCGGTAACTCGGGGGGAAGTGGAGCAGCTTGTCCACCTTCAGCAGCCTGAGCAGCTGGGCGGCGTCCTGGTCCAGCGTCTCCAGCTTCCCCACAAAGTCGTAGTCGATCTGGCAGGGGTGGCACAGGCGGTGCACCTGCCGCCAGTGCTCGTTGAAGGGCGCCAGCTTCTCGGTGTGGGGGTCCAGCAGGTACTGGATGAAGTTGCTGAACGACACCTTGAGGCCGGCGCTGAAGGCGTCGCGCACGGAGGCCGGCAGGCTGGTGTGGTTGGAGTACATCCTGAGCATGGGGATGGCGAACTTGCGGTAGAACTCCTCGTTCTCCAGCTCGAACTTGCTGCGGAAGGCCGAGATGAGGCGCACGAACGGGTCGCGCACGAACAGGAACTTGGTGTACTTCTTGAGCTTGACCTTCATGAGGTGGCGCGAGAACCTGCCGTAGCGCCGCCAGAACTTGTTGAAGGTCAGGTGGGTGCTGGAGTTGTGCACGTACTCCCGGGGGATGTCCAGCGGGTCGCGGTAGGGCGCGCCGCGGTCCAGCAGGCTCTCGCTCAGGACGATCATCACGCGCTTCCAGTTGGTGCAGGCCACCTTGGGCACGTAGCAGTAGATGACGCCGTGGCGGTCGTCCACGATGAGGTGGTTCAGCTCGTAGTTGGGGATGTCGTCGAAGGAGCGCCCCTTGCTGGGGAACACGAAGCTGGCGTTGGCGCACAAGTCCCGCAGCGCGCTCCTGCGTTCGGCCTGCCGCCCGTCGGGGTCCGGGCTCTGCTGGGCGTCGTGCGTGGACCAGTCGTAGCCCCGCACGCTCTCCTCCAGGTTGCCGAGCGCAGGCTTGCCGGACGCCGGCGGCGGGGGCGCCTCCGTCTGCTTCCCGGACGCAGCAGCCGCCCCCTTGGGGCCCGCGCCCAGCAGCTGCTCCAAAACCTCGCCGACGTCCGCGGCCAGCTCCCGCTCCGCCCCTCGCCCGGGGGTGGGGAGGGGCTCCAGGGGGTGTGGCCTGGAGAAGGACGTGTGCAGGTAGAAGTAGGCGGTGCCCACGTTGTCCCAATAGACGATGATCGCGAGGATCATGAGCACGGAGCCCAGGACCAGCCACAGGCCGAAGAGCCGCGTCTGGGTCATTCTGTCCCCGGTGGGCGGGGCCCTGCCGCCTGGATCCTGTCACTTCAGCTTCATGTAGAGGCTGGACACTGGGCTCAGGAACCTGGAAAGGCAATGAACAACAGCTAGGTTAAAGATGAGAGCGCGGAAAGGCTGTCTCTCGCCTCTCGGATTCTCATGGGACCGCGATGGCCGCTCACATCCTCCTTCCAGTGGCCGGTAGTCTCCCTGCCCCGCCAGCCTCCACACGGTGAATTTGCTTAGGCTGCCCCATCAGGACCGGCAGCTTCTCCTTGTAGTGACCAACGCTGCTTACAAGGCCCAAAAGGCCGCGTGTGACTGACAAGGTGACTGGAGGTCCTTCATCGCTGCACCAAAAAGAGGGGGAGGCCTGACAGACCCCTCACTGGGCGGCAATGCAGAACCCTGCGAAGAGCCCCCCACCTCCGCCCGCCCAGGATGAGAGCACGGAGGATGAAACAAAAACAGGGCAACAAGAAGGTTCAAGCTTCGTACAAACTACGTACAGGTTAGACAAATGTTAAAGACCCCCATCCCTGCCAAATGAAACTCTTTTGCCTTGAAGACTTAATCCAATAAGCACGTGGCTGACATGCGCTGGGCACTATCCCTGCCCCTCCATCTGGGAAGGGCGGAGCTCACACGGGCTTAGCAGGGGCCTGAAGCCCAGGTCAGTGGGGACGGGGTGCAGTCCACCCCCCAGGCTGCTGAACATGGGCCCACGTGAGAGCCTTCCCAGTTCTAGGAGCACCGTCAGTCGTCCCTGAGGATGAGCCAGAGGGCAGCAGATCCACGACTGGGGAAAGGTGGCGTGATCTTCAAAAACAAAAGGAGGGAGAGCGAAGGGGGGACAGGTGCCGAGTGATGGCTGTGAACCTCAGCGGGTGTGCACGCCCAGTCTACAGGCAGGGTCGACCAGCGGGCCCAGCCGGCTTCGGTGGGCAAAGCTTGCGCGTGGAGAAGTGCAGGCAGACGATGATGGATCTGTAGCTGCTTTACAACTTCCATGAAAGGCTGTTGTCGACCAGCAGTCAGTATCAATGCCAGAAAAGCCAGAGGACTGCAGCCTTGGCCGTCATGCTCGACAGGGGTTCTGAGCACCAGTTCTGTCCCAGGTACTAGGGCTATACCAGGGAAGAAGACAGTGACCACTGCTTGACTGCAGAATGCTAATTAAGTCGTAGGTAACCCCGGTGGGGATGCTGGCTGAGAGATTAGGTGACAGGCACCACCTACAATGCCTTACCTGGTTCCAGGCCTGGCTCCAGCCAGATGGAGCGGCCCCATTGCTCCCAGATCCACCCTCTCACAACTGAAAAAACTACAGACAAATGCAATCCACAAGCACAGGAAGACTGAAAGGAGGAGAGTCTAGGAACCTGGGGACTTGCTGTGAGGCCAATGGTGAGTTTGCAGGGTTCCTTCTTGTCTCCCATGCGTCCTGCACAGCCAACAGCACAGCAAAAAAAAAGCCCGCTTCCAAGAAGAGTCCCGCCTAGGGTGGGAAGGGGTGGCCGTGGCCTTGGCCAGGGAGCTCTGCCCTGCCACTGGCTCCCGGGAGGACTCTCTGTGCCCTTGGAATGTCCTGCCTACGAGGAGTCTCTGTTGACCTGGGGCCTTGACTGCAGCGCACGGTCTAACCATGGGACTTAGGGTGGGGGCTCTAGGTCACACACTGTCTGGAGAGGTTGGAGCCTGAGGTTAGCCACGTGGGGGAGGGGGGGCAACACATCTATGTGACGAAACTCCGATAAAGACTCTGGACACTGAGGCTGGGAGGGCTTCCCTGGTTGGCAATACTCCGCATGTGTTGTCACACGTGGACGCTGGGAGGAGTCAGCACTGTCCACGCCTCCACGGGGAGGGGATCCCTGCCAGCTCCACGGGAACCATCCTGGACCCTGTCTCACGAGGCTCTGCCTTTGGCTGAACGTAATCTGAGTCCTTTGCTGTCATAAACACAGCTGTGAGTATGACAGCTCAGTGAGCTCTGAACCCATTGAGCAAATGATCCAACAGGAGGGAGGTCTTGGGGACACGCCCCTCCCCCGCACTCTCTGTCGGCGTCAGAAGTGAGAGAGGTCTTGGGAACTGTTCCTAACTTCACGGTGACCTAACAACAGAAACATCTTCTTGGCAACACCCATTCTACTTAGGCCAACACCAGCGGAAAATCACCCACACCCAGTTTCAGCAGGGCTGAGCGGAGCTAATGTTCCACCCTCCACCTGCCCCACGGACACAAGCAGCACACTCCTGTCCCCCATCGGGCACCAGGCGCCGTTGGCAGGCAGAGCAGGCATGTGGGCTTCCGTCTGGCAGACACTCCGCCCCAATGAGAGGTGCCTGTGGAACCGAGCGGGGAGCTGACCTCCCACCCCAGCCCATGGGCGCAGGTGGTGGGCGCTCTGCTTCCCCTGCCAGGGTGGACTCAGTGGGGTCTAGTGGGGAGCTGAGCCTGCACCCCAAACCCACCCCGTATCACTGGCATGGACTGAGTGGTAGGAAGTGGGGTTAGTTGACATTGCACTTCCTGCCCGCCCCCAGGATGGAAAACATTAGCTGAGCAAATAGTAATCAAAAGAGGTCACCTGCTGGGTTGAAGTGCCCAAAGCGCCTGTGAGATCCCCCAGCCAGGGTGGGACTCAGCAGTGTCTTCTGCCAGGCCCTTTGCCCTACACAGTCCAATCCCCAAGCCACCAGCTCGGTATCTGACCCACCCCGCCACCGAGACTGGAATCTGGATTCAGAAACATGAACGACAGGTGGGTCAGATGGGCTGAAAACAAGAGCGTGACATTGAAATGGGAATAATGTTAAGCGGTCCACGTAGGTCAAAAAGAATCACCTGTATGGGACAGAGCCGCTTCGGGGCTGGACACAAAGCAAGAAGGGATGAGGTGAACAAAAGAAGCGCATGTGGTGCCTGTTCCCATGACCCCCTGGGCGGGGGTCACTCTGCACAGTCAGCCACGTGCTGGTGACACACCGCTTTGCCTGGACTCTACATTGTCGCGTCCCACGCGAGAGTTGTGGGGAGCGAGGAGGGCAGCGCAGGGTTAAGAAAAGACCGTAGCCATGAATAGAGTTTAAGCAGACCAAGGGACCCCCATCAGCTTTTGTTAGTCAGGTGGGCAAGCAAAGGAGGTAAAGCTTGTCAATCTCAAGGTCTGTGAAGTCTATGCACCATAATAGGAAACTGATTCAAGCCCATCACCCTTGCCTGCAGGCAGCTGGACCTATGAGTCTCAATGTCCCCAAGGGACAAAACCTATATGCACATGAATAGATGGAGAACACACCATTGAATCACTTCCCATGCAGGTTTTGGGAAGGAATGCAGCCGCAGGCAGAGGCTCTCCTTAGCCTGGGGGAGATGGGGGGCTGTGCCCACCTCTATGAACCCCGTGGGTTCTCCTGTTGGTCCCCACTAGGCTCCGCCTGTCTTAGGATGCTTTCCACGTGGAAAGTCAGACCCGTCATTGGCTGACCAGCCATCTTTCTGGGTCCAAACAGGGAGACATAAGGTGCAAACACGAAGGTCTAGCAAAGTCCCTGAAAGGATCCGTCGCACAGACTCTCCTTCCTTTGGGGGCAGGTACGAGGGGACAGACGGGTAGGCGGCTGCGTGGCCACACTACATCACACACTATATACCGGTTCTACATTAGAAAGGTAATAACTGCATTACAGAAACCAAGAAATATCCTGGTGAAATATCCGGCTTGTCTCTTCTTACACAACTGCTGCTGGCAGTTTCGCTGGTTCCCTTTGAGTGTGTGCGTCGTGGGTGTGAGTGGAATAAGAACAAGGAACACTGCACCACTTTTAATACCTCTTTAATGGCTATAATCACACAATTTAAAGCTTATTTTTAAAATTAGATCATAAGTACCCACGTCGTTGGCATTTTCAAGACCATCCCTTCTCTGGGATGTTAGTGCACAGTTTCTTGAGGTGAAAGTGAAACCGTATTTTTTAAAAAAAGGAAAAAGTAACTTAAAATGTCTAACGATTTGAGAGATCGGTTTCCAATTTTAAGGTCAAGACTAACGAGCAGTGTGAAGACGGAGTAAGTCACAGCGTCACCTCCGAGGACACAGGCACGTGCCACAGACCAAGGACCGTGCCGTCACCCATGCAGTTAGAACCGCTAAAAACCAGATGAGTGAGTGACCGGCCTGACAATCCAAGTACCTTGGCTGATTTTTCAGCCAAGAAGGAGCAGATGCTCACTGACAAATGCCAGCACCCACAACCTTTCCTAAAGACTCCGACCCACTTTACTAATAGTCCAGTAAGACTTAGTTCAATTGTAAGGAAAAGACATGGTCAAACATTTTGAGGACAACCCCAAGGTATATGTCGATAACACCTTTGCAGTAGCAGCTGCCGTTTAACGAGCTCCTAGTGTGGCCCAGGCGTAAGACGAGCGTTTCACACATCTACGTCACTTCTTCACGCCCTCACACACACCACGGACAGCTGAGGAAACTGAGGCTCAGACACGTCCAGTCAACATCTGAATTCAAGTCTGACTCCCCACACACTCCCGCAGCCTTCTGACTGTTACAAGCGCTCCCTCTTCTAAACAGCTTTATTGAGGCGTAACACTGACACAACAAGCTGCCCTGATTTACAATGGACAATTTGCTGAGGTTGACGTTGGATGCACCGGGCCACCATCACCACAATCACAGAGAACCCATCACCTTCCAAACTCACTCGTGCCGCTAACCCTTCTCCCCACCGCTCCTGTCCCTTCCAGCAATGCGGATCGTTTGCTGCCATTATAAATGAGTGCAAGTTTCTCATTCAGACTTCCATCTGGTCAACAGAAGGACCTGGAAAGATGGTGCCTCCTTGGAAGTTCAGACAATGATGTTTGTGTCAGTCACAAACAGGCAAGGGTTTCCTGGCTCCTGTGACCCAAAGGACATAGAGGCATTGGTCCTCGAGGCACACAGCAGCTAACAGGGCAGCAGCTGTGGCCAGATGGTTCCCTCAGCGCTGAAGCCAGCGGGAACCAGCCCTTCCGCCCTGCGCCCGGGAGGGCAGAACAGACTCGCGGCACATTTCTGCAACTGTCCTAAGCGTCTCAAGTTCAAAGAAAGCGTCTTCTTTCAACAAGATGTTTAACTCCATTAAAGTTGCTCTAATGTTTTCCTTATTTGGTGTATTAGCACTAAACGTTATAATCTTTTGGTCTTTAATACATTTAACGCCTAAGGTTTTGTTCTTACTTGGTGACCTACTTAGTATGACTGGGCATGCCCAAGTGCTCAGGTGTGGAATCGGGGCCCACGTTCGGGTCCCACCATCACTCCCTTGCCCAGGCCCAGCAACAGGTCACGTGCTGCCCTCCCGCAGCTCTTCCCTCATCAGCGCAGGGATTTTTAAAACAGCGATTAAATTAACTAATTATGAGACTCGTAACTCACACCATGTAGACAGAGCGCACAGCGTGACTGGTGCAGCCCCCCTTGTGCAGTTTCACGGGAAGTTACCAGGGTGTAAACTGGTCATGTGCTGAGCACAGACGCCACACAGCGGGGAGAGGGCCCAGCTCCAAGAGTATCAGTAAATACCCCTGGATAGTGGGCATTTGGGAGAATCTGACTGACTTCTTTATATGTGGTTGCCTTTACTTAAATTTGTTTTATTTACGTTAAGCATTTATTATTTCTTACTATCAGAAAAAGAATTTCCTTTTAAAGAAGACGCACAACAGTAAAATATTAAGGCATCAACAACAACAAAAATTTGACAAATTGGATTTCACGCAAATAAAAATTTTTTTGTGCATCAAAAGACACTATCAACACTGTGAAAAGGCTCCCACAGAATGGGAGAAAATGTCTGCAAATCACATCTAATAAGGAATTAATATCCAGAACAGAAAGAACTCACAATATTCAACAAGAAAAAAAAATTTAACCGAATTCAGGAGCAGACATTTCTCCAAAGAAGATACACAAGTGGCCACTAAGCACATGACAAGATGCTCGCTCACCATGGCTGATCTCTGGGAAATGCAATCAGAACTGCAGTGAGATACCACATCAACTATTGCGGTGATTCCTATATACGTGTAACAAAAGAGAACAAGGACTGGTGAGGACGTGGAGAAACTGGAACCCCTGTGCACTGTTAACGGGATGGGAAGTGGCAGCTGCTGTGGAAAGCAGTATGGAGGGTCCTCAAATAATTAAACATACAATCACCATGTGACCCAGGAATTCCACTGCTGAGTCTATGCCCAACGTAAAGAATAGGAAGTGGTGTCTCAAAGAGATACCTGCACCCCATGTTCACAGCAGTGCTGTTCACAACCGCCAACACCTGGAAGCACCCAAGTGTCCACTAAAGAATAAATAAACAAAATGGGCAGGTACATACAATAGAGTATCATTCAACCTTAACAAGGAAAGACATTCTGACCTGTTACAACATGGATGGACCCTGAGGACATCGTGCTGAGTGAAACAAGCCAGACACAAAGGACACATCCTGTGCGGTCCCGAGAGTAAAATGCACAGAAACAGGAAGTAGATGGTGACATCAGGGGCTGGGGGAGGGGTGGGGTCACTGTTTAATGCGGACACAGTGTCAGTTAAGGAAGATGCAAACATCCTGCAGATGGTCAGTGGTACCGGCTCCACCACAGTGTGAGTGCACCTAATGCCACCGACTGGACATTTTTATGTGGTCAAAATGGTAGGTTTTGTGTTATGTGTTTTTACAGTAAAAAAAAAAAAAATGGGGGAAAAAATGAATTGGAGCTGTAACAGGGGACTTGGAGGAATTCCCAACAGGTGCTGAACAAAAGCCAAATGCAGGTCAGTGTGTTTGAAAAATAAATACAGGCCTTGCTATGGGAGAGACTGTAACACAGGCTACCTGTGGGCCGGGGGCTGAAGCCCCCACTCACCTCACAACTGTGAGCGGAAGCGCCACAGGCTGATGACCTGCAACGCACGACACAGCTAAAGTTCTGAAACTGTGTACCGGGCTGGGGGGTGGGAGCGCATGAGAACAGGACAGGGGTCCCCCCCGCCAGGGCCCAAAGCCCCGACTCTGGTTCCTCGCAGGGCACTGTCCCAGAAGCCTGGCCTCCCTCTGGAGATCCTGCCATGGGACCCCTGTGCATCGGTGCAGCCCTCCCAGGATTTTCCAAATCAAGGTGCGGGCACCTAAGCACTGAGCTGAGGCAGCACTGGCGTGAGGCTGAGGCCATGTTCAGTTTTAACATCAAAGCACAAGGGCGGTCCCTTGTGTTGTCATTTCTAACCTCAAACACACCGCAGAAACAGCAGTTGTGGAAACAAGCGGCCGAGTGTACTCAACGCCTGTGAGAGCAGTCCTTTGAAAGGGAAGGACTGGGTACTTGACAACATGCGTGGATCCCAAGTTCAGTGTCTCAGAACTGCAAAGAGAAGAGAGGAGAGGATGCCGACCAGAGAGCACAGCCCCCGTGGCTTCCTTTGCAGAGGGGAGGCTGTGGGCAGCACTTCACTGCCTAAGGGCGGGGGAAGCCAGGTGAGAAGACACAGGTGAGAACTGAAGCCACGCCCCTGACTGCGGTGAAGCCTGTTGGGGACAGCACTGACCTCATACAGGGACTTTGCATGATTTGCAGGCATAAATCTCCCACTACTTCAAAGGCAGTCGACAAGACGCCCTGCACATTTGGAGAAGCAGAGCCAGAGGTTTCCCAGAAGAAATGGTTTACCTTCGGCCTGGCACAGCAGGACTGCCAGAGCCTCATTCACAAGCTGCCTCTTTGGGGGCTAGTTTCCTACCAGGGTTTTGTCAAATGCCCTCATAGAGGCCACTGACAAAAGAATTAGGTTCCGTTTGAACCAAAGTGCCGTGGCTCGCAAGGTGGGGCTGTCACCCATCTCTGTAGCACACAACACGGCAGGGTGTGAGGTGGAGCAGATTCGGCAGCCCCAGGAAGCAAGCGCCCCATGCTGGCTGCCCACGTGAGGCCGCTGGTCTGGAGGAGCCTGCCCACCAACAGAGGGCAAAAATCAGGGGGACGATAGGGTGGCCTGCGGCAGCCAGCTGGGGGCTGAGCCCCCACATTCAGGTGTGTCATCCCGATCTGGAAGAGGGCCACATGGCCAGACCGACAATAAGACCTGAACAGGGCATTTTCCACACTTTTATAGCAGAACTGACAGCTATGATAGGAAAGGTCAAGCGCTAGGTGCTGGTTCATTTGATGTGTGAACGTGACTGAGACACAGACTGGCCAGACAGCTGGTCACACGTTATCCTAAGTTTATATGGCGAGGCAAGAGAGCCCGAACGGCCAACACGATTCTGAAGGAGGAGGACGACGTGGGAGGACGGGCGCCACGACTTCAGGACTCGCCACAGCTACAGGAGTCAGGACGGCGAGTCAGGTGCTGGCGGCAGAGGAGACAGCAGATCAAAGGGACGGAGCCCAGAGCCCAGAGACTGACCCACTAACTACAGGCGCCTGCTCTTTGACAAAGGAGCACGGGCGACACCGTGGAGCAGAGACGGTCTCCTCAGCAAACGGTGCTGGACGACTGACATCCACGTTCTAAAAGGACAAGTGCAGACAGACCTACTCCCTTCACAGCAATGAGCTCAGAACGGATCCTAGACCCAAGTGCAAAATGCAAAACCATAGAGGATCACGTAGGAGAAAACCTACATGGCCTTGGCTGTGGTGATGCCTTTTAGACACAACACCAAAGACAGGCTCCATGAATGGAAGTGTCCGCACCAACAAGACCCGTACGAGAATGTTCACTGCAGCTTCCTTCAGAACAGCTACCGCCTGCAGACACCCCAGAGGCGCAGCAGCAAGGGAGCGATGTTCTCCTTCGGCAGAAGGCCGCTCAGCGGTAAGAGAGCGCATGCTGCTCGGATCAGTACACGCGACAACGTGGTGAATCGCCCAGGGGTCACGCCAAGCAGAAGACCCAGACGCAAAAGAGAACACACCACGTGATTCCTCTGATAGGAAGTCTTAACAAGGCAAAAACAGAGGCAGGACTCACAGACTGCAAAGGGCCAGAAGGAAACGGGGGTGGGAAGGTTCCAGGATACGGACTGCAGTGCTAGTTACACAGGGGGCACATCTGTCTGTATTCATTGAGCTGCACACTTAAAATGTGTGCATTTTACTGTGTGCAAATCATACATCAACACATTTGATTTCAAGGGAAAAAACCGTCAGCAGTCTTATGAGTCAGTCTCTAGAAGGTAAAATTTTCTCTTCAACATGAAGCCATGAGCGAGCTCTCGCCATTTCCACAACACAGAACAAAACACCAGCCCCGCAGGCCTACACAGGCATTTACAGCTTGGGAGGAAGCGGCCAGGAATTCTGAGGCAGCTCCAGTCTCTGCAGACAGGCCTGGGCCATCGCTCTAAGTCGAGTTTCAATTCCTTATCTACAAAAGCAGAACCACTGAGGCCAGAGCTCTCAGGACTATGAGAACGAGAGAGCAGGGGCTAACGCTGTAAAATGGGAGCGCACTTTCTCTACACTAGCCTTCCATCAGGCCCTCAGATATTTGCATCATTTAAATATAACATGCGATTTTTAGTATTCTCATGTTTTCGACCAACAGCCAGTTACCATCAGTCAAAGGAGACCATATACTATGTAACAACAATAGCTACCAAGCTTTCAAAAGTGCTGCTGTAAGGCCTTACACATATTTATTCAGTCCTCACACTAATTGTGATGAAACTGGGACAAAACAGCCAGGTAACTTGCCCAAGCCTACACAGCTAAGAAGTGTTCAGGGCTGGCATTCGAACCCAGACACGGGTCTCAGAGCCACCTTCCCAACCACGGCACACAACCAGCCTCAGCAGTACACGTTCGTTAATGCAGAATTGCTTGGTTTTTACTAGACACTCGGATTTTTATCACCTTTATTTCAGAGAGAATGCATGTCTTCTTGTCCAAATAACCAACTTCCGAGCATTAAAACAAGTGACATGACCTGCGTTAAGAAGTCCAAGAGTATTTCAAGTTTTATTTATTTATGCTACTGGCAAAAGGACCAGAAACTACAGACTTCTTTTCCAGCTCTGCAAACACTACGTCAGGCAGAGAATTCACTGTGGTTCCCATCACTGCAGTCGACAGAGCTTCGGAAACTTTCTGTTCGTGCTGTGGGCACTTACCCTGAGCCCACCTCGTCCAGCCTGGCATGATGCTCTGGTGCTGGACTCAAACCCCACTGTAGGGCAAATTTCCACTTGGTTCCACCAGCACTGCGGTGTATTGGCTTATAAAATGACTTCACTTGTATTCAGTTAATGCTGCAAACTCAATCCGACAGCATATCCCAATAAAAACGAGCAATAGATGGTCACATTGACGAGAATGACAGGGCGATGTACGTCCCAGAAGACGTGACTGGAAATGGAGCCCAAACGTGGCCTTTGAAGTATCCAACTTCCCCCCAGAGCTGGGCCCACAGCACAGACGGCTGACCTGTCACACGGGTCCCTCAGGCCCCGGCGTGACTCACACGTAGGTGGGACGCCAGTGCACACATCAGGACCCATATTCCCAACTAGACTTCACGCTCTTAGAAGACCGGGTCAGGTCTACGGAATCTATATTCCTCCCAAGACTCAAATATTTGATGGGTGGGATCTGACTCTCGAATCCAAATGATAACTCACTTCTCAGACGTAAGTTAATTCAAAGAAATTATTTCAATAGAAAATAATGACAATAACCTCACCATGATTCGTTAGGAAGCTGCTTGAGGTCTGACCTGAGAAGCACACCAGGCTCTAATCTCTCGGCCCCCACTGCCCCACCTCTACCCCAGCCTGGTCTGAGCTTCCTTCAGCCGTCATCTGCATTACCGACGGTGGCTGCCCACCAGGCCACCCAGCTTCGGCCTATAAACATTGCCAGCCCGGGAGCCATGGTCACCCTGTAAAGAGTCAGATTGCATCACAACTCTGCTCAAAACTCTCCGCTTATTAGTCCAAGTGGCTTCCCATCCCCAGTCCTTACTGGGCCTGTGACAAGCCTCTATGACTGGGATCCTGTGCCCTCGTCTCTCACTGCCCCTCACTGGCCCCACTCCAGCCACAACGGCCTTGCTGTTCATCCCCAACCATGGTCCCACCGCCTGGAGCACTCCCATCGGGGAGCCGGCTCAGTCCCAGCTTCGGCCAGTCTCTGCTCAAGCTCACCGCATCAGTGGGGCTTCCCTGTGCCTCCCAGCCCGCCCTCGCCAGCCCCCGTGTCACCTCCAGGACTGCACAGTCACCGCATGATTTGCTTGTTGTCTGTCTGTCTGCACTAGGGTGCAAATGTCTAGAAGGGAGACGGGACCGGTTATCACAGCTGTAGCTTCGAGGCTGAGAACAGTGCCTGGCATACGTGGTGTGCTAACAAAACCCAGAGAAACACAACTGGCCCTGATTTCATAATTCATGGAACTGGGTAACAGGTAAAGAAGGACTCATAATACTCTTCTCTCTACTTTTGGAAGTATTTAAAAATCCCTTTATAACAAGTTAAAAGAAAAAAAAAGCTAAAGAGCCAAATCTCTGACATGTGACCACGGCCAGGACACAGGAAACAGGGAACAATGACAATAATACAGAGGAAATAAGGACAAGTAAACTCTGACACACAAAGGGGCTGCTGACCGCCCTGGCGGTGCACAAACAGGCAAGGGGAGGCCTTCTTCCATTAGAGGCGGAAGTTCGGTGCGACTGTTTTTGTTTCCATCCATGTTACACATTTGTGTTACAGGATTAACTCGGTCTCGGTCTCAGGAGGGAGTTCGTGACTAACACAGCAGCCTCTTGCCCTCGGTCCCATTACCCACGTCCATCTTTCTCCCTCCTTCTTTTCAGCTGAATCTTCTGGTGTTCCCTCCGAGGGACCTGCAGTGACAGCCCGACTGTTCAGTTTGGACATCCTCTACCGGCGTCCGGCTCTGGCAGGAGGGGACACATAGTCTCTGTCCCGCTGTGGCCCCATTACACAGCCACGCCCTCTCATCCCACACCTTCTCCAGAAGGCATGTCATCGTTTCAACCAGAGCAATGTTCAATGTTTGCAGAAATCGTCATCACCGTCTACAGCTATTCACAGCTGAGCCTGGTAGGACTCCGTCGTTATTTTTTGTTTCCTGCACACGTTTACTTTCCCTGTAACTAATAACTTGGGTTTTCATTTGCTTTGCTCTCCATGGACTTATCACCAATCCAGCCCAACTGTGCTGACTACCTGAATTTCCTCTCCAGATTTCTCGTGCTTCGGGTGCTGGTCAATTTCATCTTCCCCTCCAAATCTCTTCGAGGGGCCTTTTGGCCAGCGGAGGTCACAACATGTCTGGTGCCCATGCCTGGTGCCCTGCTGGCATCCTAGCCGCTCCATCTCATCCAGTGGTGCTTTTCACCTCTCTTTGGAGGAAAACCCTGTCCTCTCTAGCTGTCTTTCTAGATTCACCATCTCATTTTGGGAGAGCACACCTGCCAGTCACTTCCTTAAAGGACATCAGAGGCAAGTTTTTGGAGCATGTCTGAAAATACCCTTATCCTAGCCTCCTTTGCCTGATTCACGATTGAAAATGTTCTCCTTCAGAATCCCGAAAGCCATGCTCTCTTGTCTTTCAGCTTCCAGTGTTGCTGCAGACGGGGCTCAGGGCTATTCTGCTTTATCCTGCGATGAGCTGTTGGTGGCTGTTTTTATTCTTTCTCCAGAAGCTAACGCAATCTTCTCTGACCCAGCTGAAATTTCACAACAACGTGCCTCGGAGTGGGTGTGTACGTGTCCCTCTCCATCTGAACCCTCCATTATCCAAATTCTGGAACCAGCAGCTTCAGAGGCACTTCCAAGTAAACCCCGTGTTTCCTAAACCCGCACTAGTCACCGCCGGAAGGTCGACGCCCCTCTCTATCCTAACTTGCTCCCCACACACTATATATCCGAACCGGCAGGTGACAGAGCAGGAGAGTGGAGCTTACCTGCATTTCATCCTCGCTGCTGGCTACTCAGTGCTCCTTCTACACAGAAAGTTTGGTTTCCAGGAAGTTATCTTACACCATTTTGCGGATGATTTCACCCCATTCTTTCTTACTGAAAACTCCTATTATGCAGCTGTCAACCTCCTGATCTGACCCTTAATTTTCTTCTTTCTCTCATTTTCCATCTTTTCGCTTTTTCGTTCACCTTCCTAAGTCCCCCAGCTTTATCTTTCACCCACAAACTGGGTTTCTTATTTCTGCCATTGTGTTTTTCCTATCCAAGAGATTTCGTTCTGGTTCTTTGAATTTTTCGGAGGGCATGCTGTTCTCATGCCAGACACATGCTATTTTCTCTTATGTCCACATACACACTGGTGACAGTGGCTTTTTCAGCCTTCTCCCTGCACATCCTCCACTGCCAAGTGTGGGCTATGGTCCCCACCTTCCAAGTCAGAGGGTTTCTTCACCAGTCTCTGGGTATCTCTTCCTATTTGGGGGGCGGGAGAGTAAAAGAACTTGGAAGCTTTGGACCTTGGGAGGGGGTTATCACTTCTGAACTTCAGTAGCAAGTGACGCAGTTGGGCCTCCTCACGGGGACCCTTGAGGTCACTATTTTAGGTCTTTTGTCTTGGGCTAGCTACTCACATTCTGCAAAGGCTCTTCCGTTCTCCTGCGTGGAGGGAAGCTTCACCCCGAGGTCTTCTTAGAGCAGGGCACACTCCCCATTCAGGTGTGCTGCTGTTTCGGGTTCTCTGAACAGTTACAGAAACTCCCCACCCCTCGGTTAACTGCAGGAAGTATTGAGTTACTGTGTCAGTTATCATTAGGCCTATCTGCTGACAAGTGTTTGGAGAACCACCAACCCTGGCGGTAGCCAGAAACCTACAAAGTAGGTATGAAACTAATGAATACTTTCTGAAGAGAAAGAGAAACAATTTTAAAAATTGAAACTGAAGATGTTTTTTTAAACAAATAACTAGCTGCATTTGTTTCCGTAGTCGCAATAACAAGTCTCTTTCCCACGAAGGGCACTTCAGCCTTCAGACCTTTCGGAAAGAGAATCACCCACACCCGTGGTGAATGTGAGGTAACAACAATAAACTGCATGACCAGTGTCAGCCAACTGACATGCTGCTCTTCTGCCACCTGTCCCTTCCATGCCAGCGTTCCCTGGGATTGCGTCCTTGGACTTTCTCTCCAAGAACACATCCCATCCAGGATGGCCCACAAACACCGCAAATTCTACCAGTGTAAAGAAGCGTTTTTGCCCCTCCCAGGGCAGACCTGCTCCAGCATTCCTCACGGCAGCCACCAGCTTCAGTCACCCCAGCAAGAAATCTCGGTTCATTTTTCCTCTCCCTTTTCTCCCAATCCACAGAGCGCCACTGACGTTCTCCAGCTTCTTTCCACCCGACACCCGTCTCCACTCTCTTGGCCACTGTCCTGGCTCCTCACCCTATGTGACTGTGCCCAGTTTGTCTCCATCTCCCCATACCCTGGGTCCATCCTTGTTCTCACTAGTGAAACACAGCTCTATCGCATCCCACCCAAAACCGGGACTGCTCCTCGCAGATGGATAAAAGTCCAAACACCCCAGCACGGCATTCAAGGCCCTTCCCTTCCCAGGCAGAAACCTCTTTCCAGCCTCAGCTTCTGCCCCAGTCCTCAAACTCCATCCCAGAACTAATACGAGGACTCTGCCCGCGACGTCCATGCACTTGCATGTCCCTGCATGTCTTGCTGCCTCCTCCGGAAACATTCTCCCACCCCTCATTCGCTCTGCGATGCCAAATTCCTACATCGTCTCCATCATGGAAAACTTCTCCAACACCAAGAAGCAAATAAACCTGGCTGCTCCCTCTTTCTTCACCAGTCACACTGTATTACAGCCAGGTGACCACACCACCAGCAGCTAGCCCAACCTGGCTTCTTGCAAACGATTAGATGCTCACTGTTTGCTAAATTGATGAACCAGGCGCACACTGAGTCACAGTGAAGAGTCCTGCTGGCCTGAAAATATCAGGCCGGGGCGGCCAATTAGCTCAGTTGGTTAGAGTGTGGTGCTGATAACACCAAGGTTGCTGGTTCGATCCCCGCATGGGCCACTGTGAGCTGTGCCCTCCTTAAAAAAAACACACCAAACAAAGCCCAAAAGAAAAACATCAGCCCAAAGTCCAGTAAACTAATCTGCACCAGGACTACACACCCGTGCAATTGCACGCAGGCCCTCTGTAAACTCACAGAAGTCCTACCACTTAACAATTTCCTAATGTGCCTGTTTTCGCTCCGTTCTCACCCAGGCACCCGCCCTGACTCACATTCCCAACAACACATGTTCACAGAGAAGGGCTAACCTGTGTCTGGCCGGGGGGCAGGTGAGGACCCGCTGAGCTGTTTCCCAGCGGCGCTCAGCCTGCACCCACACTTTAGGGGACAGTACCCTTCAAGAAGCAGTTGCATCGGCCCTGCTTACAATTCACACTCTCCTGCACCCCGGGTCCGCTGGGTCGCATAAAATAAATAATTTAACCATCACGGGCACACTGCGGCCTGTTGTGCTCCGTGCCAGACAGAACCCCGGCTCGAGCCAACGGTCTGTCAGTGATGACTTGGTGGCCAGGAGCCCAACTACAAGATATAAGTTCTACTGTTCGGACTAATACATGGCTTCCTCTCGCCCAAGAGGCAGAACCGAGCAAAGAGTCATTTGAGTGATGCTCTGCCACCACCCGCCTGTGTCCGCTGGCTCTGCCGTTACTGGTCTGTGGTCAGCAGGATGGGAAGCCAAGTTGGGGCGACAGGGAAATGACCACAGCCTGGGTGAGCCACCGAACTGGAGGGCCGGGGCTCCCTCTGCAAGGAGCTGGGTGGAGGAGCCTGTGCCGGGCGCGTCCAGCCCACTGGTCCCCAGGCAGGGACACTGGTGAACACTGCGGCATCTCTGTCGCTCAGAACAATGACTGATTTTCCTTCCAGACTCCCGAGCGGCCGAAGGACACCACCGACAAGCGTGCCAGGGGACACCCCACCCGCTGCCGTCCCTCAGCAGAGCCGGCGTGACACAGACCGGGCGGGGCCCAGCCCACCGCGGCGGCGACCCGTCCCGAGGGTGGTGGGCATCGCGGCGGGCGCCCCGTGCGCCGTCCGGGGTCTCCCTCATCCTGGCGAGGACGGGGGCTCAGAGAGGGTGGGAGCCGAGCCAAGGTCACACAGCAGCCGCGCCAGACCTGCCGGGCGGTCTAAGGGAGCAGGGACCCACCCCGCCCGCCGCGCCCCACACCGCGCGCCTCCACCCCGGCGCCCCTCACCCCGCGCGCCCTCACCCCGCGCGCCCCTCACCCCGCGCGCCCCTCACCCCGCGCGCCCCTCACCCCGCGCGCCCCTCACCCCGCGCGCCCCTCACCCCGCGCGCCCCTCACCCCGCGCGCCCTCACCCCGCGCGCCCCTCACCCCGCGCGCCCCTCACCTAGCCGCCGCCGCCGCTGCCGCCTTGCGACCGCGGACCCTCAGAGGCCGCCCCTCCGCCGGCCCCGCCCCCGCCCCCGGCTCCGGAGCCCTGCCTCCCGGTCCTCTTCTCGCGAGAAGTCGTGGCCGGCGGAGGGGCCACGAAGGCCGAGGGGTGCCCGTCCTCAACGCGCCTGCGCCCTCCGCACCTCCGCCCGTCCCTCCCCAGCCAGTGCCATGTGGCGCCGTATTTACGACCCGAGGTGGGCCCGCCCCCGGCCGCCGGGAGCCCCGCCCCTTTCCCAGAAGCCAATCCTGTTCCGCGGGCCCTGGCGTTGGCTCCGCCTCCAGCGGGAGCGTCCCACGCGGCTGACAGGCAGGCTGCCTCGCGGTCGGAGGCCCGCGCGGCGCTGGCGCAGGTACGGGCCAGCTACCCCACACTTAGGCAGCGCCTGCTGTCGACCGCGCCCGTTCGCGAGCTCCGACGGCTTGCTCCGCAGCCGGGGCTCGCTGTGCCACCTTGGAAAGCAACTGAACCTTTCTGAGGTTGTTTCGGGGTCTGTCGCCTTGCAGGGAGTTAGAGAGCCCAGTTGAGACGGTGCCTGTAAAGCGCGTGGCAAGGGGCGCTGGTGGTCATTGCTCTTAGTATCAGAGGTTTTTTTAAATTGTGGTAAAATGCACATAACTTCAAAGTTACCATCTGAACCATTTGTAAGCGTACAGTTCAGTGGCAGCAAGTGTATTCACATTGTGCGTCCACTGAACTTTTTCAGTCAGTGATGTTTTACGTGGGTCCTCCCAGTGGGCAGCGGGGACTGCCTAGGGATGGAAGGCAGGCTTCACCGAGGGGTTCCTGCCTGCAGGGCCCTGGGGACACCGGAGTGGGGGGGACAAGGCCCCGGCCTCCTGGAGCTTCTATTCTAAAGGGGAAGGACAAAAAAACACCAAGTACACCGACCTCTCCTTTGCATTAGGTCCCCTTTGGCGTTAGATCACGGTCAGGCCAGCGCCCTCTACCCTGCCCCCAGCGAACCTCTCAAAGCCCTGGTCTCCTCCCGGGGCCTCCGTCTCCCTAAGCTCCCTGGGAAGAGGTTTCTCTAGCAGGCAGGCACCTGGACAGCAAAGCGCAGGAGCACTCAGGGAGATGCCAAAATAGCGAGGCATTTGTCAAAACTCATAAAACTGTACAAAGGGATCAATTTTGTCATATCTAAATTATACCTCCATTTAAAAGCCTTTTAAAATGTAACTTCCCCCAGCCACGATTTTGCTAAGTATGGCAAACTAAGTGCGGAAGAAGTGGGTGCGATGAAGGTACAGTGAAATCGTTTCCCCAGCAGACCTGTGCTCAGAGGTGCCCAGCTCGTGTTTCTGCTGGGCCGACAATTCCCACACTATCCTCTGAAATGGTGGCCTGCGGCAAGGGTTGTGGGTGACCATTTGATAAGATCAAAGGGTTCCCTGGTCAAGTAAGAGTAGGACACAGAAAACAAAATTCTGGTGTGTAATTATAGCCAGACTTCTGGCCCTGTGCCAGGAGAAAGCATGTTGTGAACTTTAAAGTTTGCCCATGCGCGCCCCAGCACCAGGGAGGGGTGACAAAGGTTTGTTTGAGTGAAACAGGGCTTCAGGTGCTCAGGAGCCAGAATCTCACCCTGCGAAAGGCTCCTTGGGAATTTGAACAAAGCTCCAAGGCCGTTTGGTGTATGCCAGGACAGGCTCAGGACGTGGCCGCCGGCCTGCAGCAGAGAGGACCTGGAGCTGAGAGAAAGACCACCACTTTAAGTAAGGGAGCCACTGGGTCATGGGGGACGGGGTTGATGAAATGTTTTGTAACTAGACAGAGTGGTGTTTGCACAACATTGTGAATGTGCCAAATGCACTGAATTGTTCACTTTAAAATGGTTTATTATGTCATGTCAATTTCACCTCAATTAAAAAAAACACATTCCTGACATTAGCAACATACCTAGTTTTTACTTACCCTCTCTGAAATAGCTACATAGTACTTCCTTGTTCACAGACCCCCATAGCAGAGGCTCAGAGGAGTTAACCAAGTAGCCAAAGACACTCAGCTTCAGCGGTGTCAGTGACAGAGTCAGGACCAGGAGCCACATTCAGGGCTCCAGAGCCAGAGCTCACAGTCATCTCCGTGACCAGGAGGGCACCTGCTATGAGGGACCTGGGAGCAGGCCAGCTCTGCCCTGGACTCACCCCCCCATTGTGACTTTCATCTCCCTCTCTTCTAGGCCAGGAGCTCCTTTAAGCTGGTGGACCCCGCTGGCTGCCTTCCCTATAGCAACTTGGTTGGCTGCAGCCCACGTTCAGGGCCCCTGGGTCCCTGTGCAAAGGCTGCAGCCACCCCAGGGCTGACCACAGCCTGGCTCAGTCTCTCTGTTTTAGTTTGAGCTATTGCGATGTCCACTACTGCCTACAGCTCTTTCTGGTTTCCTAACCAGCGTTGCAACAGAAAAAAGATAGAAATAAGGTGGCTTGGGCCAGGAACTGTCAGCTACCACTGATAGCGGCCGCTGGGAGATTCTGATTCCTTGTGGGTGCTTGGATCAGTGTGTCAATAGGATAAGAAAAACAAACAAACAAAAAGAAGTAGAGAATTGCAGATTCGACTCACCTGCTTTGCAGGTGGTAGGAAATCCAAGAGAAGCCTGCTGACTAATCCTGAGCTCATGCGCCTCAGCCCCACCCCAGGCTCACTGCAGTGTTCGTTTCTGTCTTGTGGGGTGGGGGGTAATGCTGGAGTGAGACGAAACTGGCCCCCAGTGCTGGGGCAACTACCCAGCAGCTGTGTGACCTTGGCAGGCCTTCCAGCCTCTGGGAGCTTGTTTCCTATCTTTCTAATGCTTGAAATAATACCCCTGCCTCCCAGGCTGGCCAGGCAGTGGGGAGAGACGCGGTGCGTGCAAGTGCTGACCCCACAGCATTTCTGCTGGGAGACCAGCTAAGAGGCAGTGTGGCGTCCCCAAGAGGGTGACTGGTGTCTTAGACTCATTACCTTACAGCCTTCAGTGAAGCTTCCCACACACACAGGGGAACCGCTCTGAACCTCTCAGGCAGACCACCCTTCCTTCCGTCTTGTTAGAGTAGAAGACCCCCCAGCTGCCCTTAATCTCACAAAGGCTGACAATACCCTGAGCTCAGAAAAGTGACTACGTCATTCTGAGGACAGGAAGAAATCATCACTGGAGCTTTATTTTCTAGATGAGACTGACACTGAAATCAGTAAGTAGACTTTAAGTAAAGCAGATGACCCTCCACAATGAGGGTGGGCTTCGTCCTGTCAGTCGAAGGCTGAAAGAGAAAGAGGCTGAGGTCCCCTGAGGAAGAGGGGGGCCTGCCTCCAGACGTCCTTCAGACTCAGGGCTGCAGCATCAGCCCTTCCCGGGGTCTCCAGTCCTCCCTGCAGATTTTGGACTTGCCCACAATCATGCCTCCATCTCTCTCCCCCATCCCTTTTCTGTGTAGGCTCATGCAAGCGCCCACACACCCCCTATTGAGTCTGTTTCCCTGGAGAGCCCTGACTAATACATGGCTTTGGGGACACATTCTTCTCCTCTTGCCAGCGGCCACTCAGCTGTCCCCAGTGGCACCCTCGCTGGAGCCTGAGCTGGAGGGTGCTGGCCTGCTGTCCCAGCCCACACAGAGCCTTCTCTTGGAGCAGAAAACAGGGTGTGCAGTGATCCTGGAAGGAGCGCCCACGATTGAGAATCACCCATAAGAGGCCCAAAGCTCCCCGTGAGGGGTCCTTGGGAGGGGTTCTGACTGCATGGGTGGCCCTTCTTCAGAAGGTGGATGGTGAGATAGCCACTGGTGCAAAGGGCTGTGGGAAGCCCCCCAAAGTGTCCCCACCAGGGCCCCATCTCTCAAGCCAGCTTTGGGACAAAGAGACCCCAGTGCCTGAGGTCACCCTCTCTGGCTTTCCCCTGGCTCCTCCTCCCCACCTGCTGCCACCTCTGCCTGCCGCTGTCTTTACTTTGGTCTTCTGGGCTTCTTGGCACTGCCACCCTGGTGCTTGTGAGGCTTGCTGGGTGGCAGTGGGCTGTGGCGTCGGCCCCCGCTGTCTGTGGATCCTGGAGGGGGTGGGTAGACTTCAGTCTGTGGGAAACTCCAGCCAGAGTCCCGGCTGGGGTAGCGGGCAGGGGCCCTGCCCAGCGTGAGTGCCTGGCCTTGGCCTAAGCTGCCCACCAGACTCAGCTCAGACCCCCATGGGCTCTTCTCCTTCTTCCACCCCTGCCATGCCCCCGCCACCTTCTGGGCTAAGGGACCTTCCCTTCCCGACCTGAACCGCACTCTGAGTCTCTGTGGGCCTCTGCCACTCTGGGAACACCAGGCCTGTCCACAGGACTCCGCTCTGCTGGACACACGCATTAGGGTGCGGGGACCCTTGTGGAACACCTCCCGTCCCTCACATTCAAAGACATGTTGTTTAAACCGGCTGTGCACCGTTGGCCACTGCTCAGCCTGCTCTGGGCTGGGAGCTTCTGGCCTTAAGGTCATGGCTAGTAAACACCCTTGAGACCTTTTCCCCAATAACCTTTAAAAAGAAAGGCATAATAACAAGAAGTTCTCAACCTGTTCTGAAACAGTAACATGAGGGAATGAGTTAAAGGTACAGCAAGAGGGACTAAAGTTAGACATAAGGAAGAACTTCCTGCATAGGCCCAGCCCTCCCTGGTGGGCCTTAAAAGCCTCTTGCTGATTTATACCCATCCTTCCAGATGGCTTGGTTGTGTATTCATTCAGGGGGTGAGAAAATAGTGCCAGTGATGCCAGAAGGGGTTTCCTATCCATATGTGCCGTGGGCTGGGGTGAGGATGGCAGGAATGTGGATAGTAACATGACTTAAACGGTCTCTAGGATTTAATAGACATGCAGGAGACCTTCCTGCTTCCAGATACACAAACAGAAGAAGGGGAAGGAAGAGGAAGAAGAGGAGAGGCACTGACAAAACTGCGTCTTGTGATTTAAGGCTAATCGCCAGGCCGGGGATGTTATGGTAAAAGCACATAATACTGCTGGAGAGCGTGCGAAACTCAGCACGTTTCTGGGAGATGCTCTGGCAAGACGTTATTTTAAATGAAGCAAAACAAGCACACTTGCTTCTGGATGAAAGGAGCGGGGTGGCTTGGCTTTGCTTGTGCTCTAGACCTGCGTCCAATCAAGTGGCCACTGGCCGCATGTGGCTGTGGGATGCCGATGACGGAGTGCTTGCTGAACGTCACATCTGAGGCAGATGTGTCCCACTGTCACCCCCTGACTTTTCCCCATGGAGGTCGGCCTGAGAATTCTGGAAGGCATCAGTGGGGGTTGTGGGGCTGCACTGGGTGGGGAGGCGGCGGGCACTGACCTCGGATGTCCCGGGGCAGGAGGGGTGCCCTGCTGGGGCCAGTGCCACTCTGCCACGTGGCTCTGGGGAGGGTGAAGCTGACCTCAGGTACATGGAGTGAGTTCTCATCTAAACAGTGAGACCAGAGAGACAGAACGCAGTGTTGAAGGAGCACCCTTGGCCTCAGTGAGAGGGGGACCATTCATTCGTTCATTCATTCATTCACTCGTCTGTCTGTCTGTCCACCCATCCACTCAGCTCCTCCTTAGTGAGCATCCTCCCTGTGCCAGGTGCTGCTTGGAGGCCTGGGCACACAGCGGTGCACGGGACTAACAAACGTCCCTGCGCGCATGGACGAGAAGGGGCGGGCCCGCACTGTGGTTCAGTCTGAAAGGAAGACGCACTGACAGGCTCCTGGCTGAGTCAGGCTCCGAAGGCCGGGGGCAGGGAGGCACCTGTGTGCAGGGAGGCACCTGTGTGCAGGTCTCCCTCTTGCAGAAGCTGCACTTTTGTGTTTTCTGTGACTTCCCACGTTATTTTGAGAGCTGCTGCTGGTCAACCAGACCGGCACTGGCTTGGGTTTGGTGTGGGAATTGCTGGCTTGGGCTTGCGATCGCTGCTTCCAGTGTGAGCATTCTAAGCTGCTCTGGATGGTAATTAAGGGGCTCTTACTTTGTGTGTGTGTGTAGGGGGGGTTGGGGTCGTCACATAGAAGAATTCAAGCACTTGTTAGAAGGGTTTGGGATCAGTTTTGTGCTCCCGGGATGAGCCGGGGAGGTAGCGTCGGGCACACCACTCCCTTACTTGGCTCCAGGACGGCAGCACGTTCACTCCTCCTGGTGCCACTGTCAGTGGTGGCCCTGTTCCCTCCTCTCAGAGGCACCAGGGTGGTGGCATGTAACCGCTACCCCAGACGCGATACACATCGTGCATGAATGTGGGACCAGCAAAACCACTGCCTGAGCAATCAGACTGAACTCCAGGACCTCAGCCCAGGGGCCTTCCCGGGGGCCCAGGCCACTGCAAACATTGTAAGTGCTCTATCCTCGGCCTCCCTGGGGAGGTCCGTTTTCAACACAGACCTGCCGCCCAGGCCAGAGAAAGGGGATACCTGGTCCACCCCAGCCACTTGCAGGCCCTCACTGTACACCTGCCAAGTACAACTGTGTTCTTTCTCCTTCAGAGGCAGCCAGGCACAGCATGAGGGACCCGGGGTTCCCAGCCCTGGCTGTGCCACCAACGTGCAGTGTGACCCCGACACGTCGCTCCCTCGCTCCCCGCTCCCCACCTCACCTTACCGTCTAGACCAACTGGGCTACCGATCTTGAAGGGCCATCCACTCTAAGATGCTATGACTTTTCAATCACAGGAACACTCAGTGTAGGGGTGAGAACACCTGCCCCCCATGGGGACCCTCTGCAGACACAGTTGAGGGAAGAGGGTCCAGCCTTTTTTCAGAGCCCACAAAGGAAGGAGGGCTCAGCGGCCCCGTGGACTAGCGTTCACCCCTTTCCTGCCAAGTACAGGGGCCAGTTCCAGTCTGTTCATTTTTATCTGAAAAAGGCTGATTTCCCTTGTACACAACTGGGCATTAGATGATATTAGGGAACTGCGCTTGATTGTCCTAGCTATGACATGTAATAACACTATGAGCCATCAGAGAGCGCTCTTGAAATACTTATGGGGCAAATGGCATGGGATTTTCTTTAAATAGCTCCAGGGAAGCAAACAAGCAAAATAGGCAGAAGACAGTGACACTGGAGGGTCTCATGCTTTCCCTCTACTTCTGTACATGGTGGGAATTTCATGACAAAACACTGGGGAAAGCAAACTCTTTTTCTCATCATTTATGCAAACACATTCCAAGGGGCGTATTTGTAGAGGAGACAGAATCTCGAGCTCCAGCGACTGGAGCTGGGAGGGGGGTGCAGGAGATGAGCCTCTGGTTAAGCAGTGACAAGTCACCTCCTGAGCCGAGCTATGGCCCACCACACACCACACCTGTTATTTCACAGGCACCTCACGGCTCCCCTCACCTCCTCCACGTGAGGGGCTGGGGACAGGCACTGTCCCCTGCCTGTCTGCTGGGAAGAGACGCCCTGAGACCAGCCCCTGCAGCGCAGTTCCCACCCCTAACGCCTGTGTTCTCTGTCCCACGTACTGTTACTGAGCAGGAAAGATACAAGCTTGTAAAGCAGCAAGCCTCCTGAAGGTCAAGAACTCCTCAAGCGTTTTAAGTTGTTGCAGGCCTCCGTGATTCCCGGCAAGTACAGTAGCCCAACTGAGAAATCACAGATAAATCTGAGTTTTGTCCTCAAGAGCAAAGATTTCTGAGAAGCCTCTGGAAGCATGGCTGTGAGTCAGGTGTGTCAGGTACACGCCCACCAGCCAGGCAGGTGTGGGTGTGCACACGCCCCGCCATCCTTGAAGTGTGTACCAAGAGCCCTAAAGAAGCGCCCCTCCTTTGTCCCACTGAGAATACAGACGCCAATAAAGCAAGACAGGAAGGGACGTCTGGAGGTGCGGTTGGGAGCCAGGGCTGTGGGGCCAGCCCACCTGGCTTCAAGTCCCAACTCTGCCACTCCCAGCTGTATGACCTGGGAAAGTGCCTTAACCTCTCTGTGCCTCCGTGTGTCCATCGGGATAATCGTCGTTCCTGACCTCACAGAACTATCACGAGCACAAACGGATCGACACTGGTAAAGTGCTTGCACACAACAAGCGCCAAATACATGTGAGCTGTTTCTGTGTCATCGCGACACGGGCCAGTGCTCGCAGCCGTCTGCGGAGGACGAGCCTGCTTGTCTGCCTTTCCCACTCTCTACGGGACTGATACCTTTCCAAATACAGACTCTAGGCCACTGGTCACGGGGTGTGGTGTGGTCGGTGCCCTAGGCCTTTCGGAGCGCTGGGCCTCAGATCCTGCACGTCCGGTTGGAGGTCAGTACCAGCTGCTGGGCACTCTGAGGGCCACGCACAGCCACCACTGTCCCTTTACAATTGTGACAAACTGGAAACACCCCTGTCCTGTAAAGGGCAGACGTCACCTCACTGTCACCCACACAGGTGTCATCTTCTAGAGCCCGTTTCTGGATGGGGACAGTGTCCAGTGCATCTGATTTATAATTTTACCTATTTCCCAAACTTTTCACGATGAGCATGTATTATTTTTGTAAAAACGACCACCTCAGGAGCCAGGATCCAAGCCATAGGGGTCAAACATGCAGGCAGAATAAAGGCAGCCAACTGTGCGTGCACAGTTTTACTCATTTAAACCCTACTGGGGTGTCAGGCGGGCCAGAAGCAAAGCTGAGCACTCTGTAAACGTTTCTCTTCACGCAGCCAGTGGCCTGGCCCTCTCACTGTCCTACAGACTCGAAACCAAGGAGCAGACAACCGATAACAGCCCCAACTGTCACACTTTCCATGGATTCACAGCTGAAATGGGGTGGGGGAGAGGCAGAGTGCAAAAAAAGCCAACATGCAATTTTTTTTAGTTTTCTTTTTGACCCTGTACCTGCATGGAAACTGAGGCTGGGTTTCATGTTGGAGGCCACAGGAACAGCAGGGAAAAAGCTCCTCGCTGGGGACTTTGACAGCCGATGGGGGGCAGGCGGTGTCTGGCTCTCAGCCACATGCTCCAGGGTGCAGGGTTGAAGTTTCTCAGTTGCCTGAAGGGAGAAATCACACAGCAGGGCAGTGCGTATGGCGCAGAAAGGAAGGGATGAATGTCAAGGCCACTTGAGCTGAAGCCATGTACTGCTTACATGCCTACTGTGTGCCAGACTGCTGTAGACACACGGGGTATCTCAGTGAACATAACAGGCAGACTCTCTGCTAACATTGTCCTTAAACCCCCAAAGAAGAATGGATGGATGATGCTGTCCTGACTGTTCCACCAATTTCTCTTCTCAACACCACCCACCCCTTATGGATGGGGTTCTCATCTAAACCCACTGTAATGATTAATATTTAAATACACAGACTGAATAAAGCAGATTGCCCTCCCTCGTGGGGTGGGCCTCGTCCAATCAGTTGAAGGCATGAATAGCACGAAAAGGCTGACTCTCCAGGGAGTAGGAGAGACTCCTCCTGCCTGGGCTGGGCTGCCTTGAGCGGGGGCACTGGCTTTTCCTGCCTTTGGACTTGAACTGAAACGTCAGCTGTTCTGGGTCTGCAACTGGCCAAGGGCAGGTCTGGGACCTGTCCATCCACCTCCAGAATCACGTGAGCCACGTCCCAAATCTCTCTCTCTCTCTCTCTCTCTCTCTCTGTACACACACACACACACACACACACACACACACTCTAGTGGTTCTGTTTCTCTGGAGGACACTAACTACTACACTCACCTTCTCTTATCCTTGCTATTGTCCCACTGCCCTATCTTCAGTTCCACTGAGCAATCACCAGAGTACTTCCAATTTGAATCCACAGACACCCACAGGACATCCAGCAGAGGTGGAAAGACACCCAGCCAACCTGCCCAGAGACTAGCCTGCCTCCTCAGCGTCAGTCCGGTTTGTGTAACCAAGTGCACAGTGAGAAGGAAACCCCAGGAAGGAAGGACCCCTCCACAGGGGCCCGACCTGTGCAGAACCCGCCCCTCCCCCGGGCAAACATACTCTCACACCACTGTGATCAATCTGACACGCTGCTGTGAGCTCTCAGATTTTTGCTTAAATGTCGTGGAGACTTTTTCACAGGCCAACATTGTCCCATATCCAAAGAAAGTGACTCAAAATGAAAAACACCGCTCCCAGCAGGATGCTAAAGGATTGTGTGTAACAGTCACGAACTTAGGACAAACTACAGGGCCAGTTAACGGGGACCAGAGAACAACAAGTGGCCACAAGTGGACGGCTTGTGGCCAGTTTCCTCTGCAGACAGTGACGGAGGGCCTGTGTGTGCCGCGTGGTGCCAGACACGGCGAGAAAAGAAAGCGCCCCAGGGTCAGTGCCCAGCAAGGCACAATATTATTTAGCTGCTGTGTTTTGGAACCAAGTAATGTCCCTTTTTAAAGTTAAAATACAATTACTAGGGGGCACATGAAAAGTTATGAGATAAAGCTAAGGAAAAAGCAGGTGAAGCCCTCTGCCCACTGTTATGGCACAGAGGATGTGTGCCATGTGCCGCTGAGCGGAGGGAAGAAGGTCCCGGTGAAGGTGTCCTGTGGGGCCACGTCCTCTCTCGCCTCGGCATGGCTAGCGCCCTCCTCACCCTCTGTGACTTTGTGAAGGTCAGTCCCTGACCTTCCCGCCCTGCTGTCTGGCGGGACCCCTGGGACAGGAAAGCCCGGGCCTGTGTCCACCCACCGGCCGCACGCTCCAGCTGAGGGAGGGTGACTGCATCCTCCAGGCCTTCCTGTCCACGGAGCCGGCCCTGCCTGGGCTGGTGTGGGGCCACCTCCTGTCTGCTGGGCTCGGGGCCCTGGAGTCCAAGGCTACTTCCTCTGGGAGGTGCGGGGAGGAGTGGCAGCTGCCATCGCAGTCCTGCGCCTTGGAGCGCCGGGTGGCCGCGATGAGGGTGATGGCCTTGGTGCTGACAGCCATCTCCTTGAGGGCCTCTGCTGCCGTCCTTGGGGTGCCCCACTCCAGGCCAGCCAGGGGACACAGCTTGGAGCCCAAATGCTTCACACTCAGGGAGCTCGGCTTCTATAGGACACCAGCACCAGCGGGTGGCCAGCTGTCCCCGGGCTGTCCCTGTGGCCCATGGTGCGGCCCCCAGAAGGAGACCCAGGGACAGTGACTCAGGCAAGTAGTTGATTTGAGGGGAAAGACTGCTGGGGGGCGGGTAGGAACAAGGGCCACGGAGGGCGTGTGAGAAGCAGCCTCTGGCCTAGGACATTCTCTGACAGAGCAGCACTCAGGCCTCAGGGTCAAGGCACCAAGGGCTGAGGGGTCCGGATATTTACACACCCCATCCCAGAGTCGCTGCTGGGGTCTTCTCCAGGGGACCTAACACCCAGCACTCTGGCATGGGCACCTCCTCAGCAGAGTCACACAATTTTGATGATCGTTGTGATGGCTGCTTACGGAGAGTCCTCTTTCTGGAAGCTTCTCTCCTGCCTTGGCCCAGTGCAGCTCTGCTGGCCCATGACCCTACTGGGAAGGGAGACCTCCCAGAGCCCGGGGCCCTGGTTGGCACTACACACCCACCTCCTGAGTCGGCGGTGTCAGCAGGACACGGAGGGATGATGGAGGGAGGAGGGAGTCCTGCTTTCCCAGCATTTTTGAGGGTGTTGCTTTCGATGACTTGTAACCATCACTGTGGAGGAAATACAGAGCCACTCCAGGGCCCCTCAGGCTTTTGTTGCAGCCAGAGGAAAAGCAGAGCCAGGACCTCTGGCTACTGTGGCCCACAGGTCAGGGCACGTGGCCTCTGCCCCACTGCTGTGTTTGGGGCCAAGCTGGGAGCACTTACCCCAGCTCACGCAGCCAACAGGTACATGCTGGTCACCTCCTCGGGCCCATCCTGAGCCCAGAGCCAGGTGTGTATTGGTTCACAGAGGTGTGGCCCTGCCCTGACCACATCTGCATTCTCGGGGGGGGACACACACCAAATAAGCAAGCAGACGTGTGGGGCAGGGACCAGCCTGGCCCATTCAAGGCTCAGTAAGGAGGTGGGGGTGGGACAGAGCCACGTGAGATCGCACAGGACCTTATGTGGAAGGGACCTTTGGACCGCCTTTCAGCTGTAACTGTCCATGGTCCTACGATTCTACTGTCTAAAAGAGAGGGCATGTCTAGCAGCCCCGTCAGGTCAGTCCACCAGTGACTGTGTAAGAACAAAGCATGAAGCATCAAACCCAGGATCCCTGATGAGTGGCCGTGGGCTCTGCTTTGTCATCTACAAAATGGAAAGGGTAATAACCTGCGCCCCTGGGAAGGCTGTAGGAGCTCGACGGCCTGTGGGGGTGTAGGCGCTCTGCACGCTGGCAAGGCCTCCGGGCACCGTCAGCAGAGCTGGGGCAGCAGCATGGGCCCTGGACACAAACGCCGGCCTCAGTGCCTACCCCACTTGCCGACGATGAACCTGGGCAAGGCAATGAGCCCTTCTGAACTGTTTCCACATGTGGCACCCCACTGGGTGCCCAGCAGCTGGAATGCCAGCCAGCCAGCACAGAGAGGTGAGCAATGGCCACCAAGGGCCAGTCTGACTCGGGCAATAACATTTCCTGCACCAGCCCAGAGTTCAGACATCGCCGAGATTTGCTCTTGGGGTCAGGAGCAAGCTTTACCCTCCCCACCTGCCCCTCACACCTGCAGGACAGCTCCTGAGGGCAGGGTTGTCCTTCCTGCTCAGTTGGCAGTCACTCAATACGTAGTTAGATCTGGCAGATACTGCTGTATGCCTGCCCGACAGCCGTCCCCTTCTCCCTGGGTAACGCACCCCAGGGTGATTTGGGCCCAGCTGGCCCACGCCTGCTGTGGTCCACCTTTCCCCTCTTCCTGGGGAACTGGCTGAGGAGTGAACATGTCATTGCATTTCAGCCATTTGGTTGTTAGGACACATCTGCTGGGGGAGCTTCTGGAAGGGATTTTTCTCCCATATGAGAAAGAAACCCCAGACCCTCCGTTCTTCTTTGAGATGTGGTTATATGAAGGTGTGATGTATGGAGCTGTGGCAGCCTCTTTGACATAAGGGGAGACATTATTTACGTGCCAGAAACAGCAGAACAGAGAGATGGGGACACCGAGGGCCATGGGCATCACCAAATCATTAAATTAACCGCCTGAGTCTACTCGCCTCCCAAATTCTCCTCAGACATATACATCTGTTTGATTGGCTCACTGTCCTTGAGAATTCTGTTACTTGCAGCCAAAAGCATTCTAACTGACTCGGAGCCAACAGCAATTGGAAAGTTAGAAGAGATTTGGAGAAAGAAGCGCAGTTCCTACACAGAGTCCTGCTTCAATGAGAGGCTAATCAGCCTCCTTGCCCCACCCCCTTGCGTGTGAGGTGTCAGCATAACGGCAGCTCTAGTTATTGTGTCCCCACCACATCAGGCACTTCCAGCCCCACAGGGAGGTATCATATTGTGTCAGCACCTCCCCCCAAGTTCCCGTGTTGCAGCCCTAGCCCCCAGTGTGACTATCTGGAGACAGGGTCTCTAGATGGTAACAAAGGTAAAATTAGGTCATAAGGGTGGGGCCCTGATCTCACAGGACTGTGACTTTATGAGACGAGGAGGAGAGCAATCTCTCCCTCCAGCATATGAGGCCACAGCAAGAAGGTGGCCTCTGCAAGCCACGAAGAGAGCCTTTCCCAGGAGGCATCTAAATGTTCATCCAGCCTCCAGAACTGTGAGAAAATGAGTTCCTGCCGTTTTAGCCCCCGGTATGTGGTGTTTTCTTAGCGGCCCCAGCTGAGTAAGACAGTGACACCAACTGGCAAATGTGGACACTTCCAACGAGGTGATGAGCCTGTAGTGCCCAGCCTCCTAGTCTAAGTTCTGGTGCGTTGGAAAATGCCAAAGCCGAGAGTCAAAAGGAGAGAAAGAGGAAGAAAAGCACAGAGGGGGGGAGTACGTGGCTAATAGGGAACAAAAACATATCCAAAGTGAAAAGGTCTTTCTAGCATCGAGCTGCCCAACCTCATACTTGCTCCAGGCAGGGCTCCTCCTAGGATGTGCTCATGCTTCACACATCCCTGCAAGGACGGGGACACGGGACACCCTCCGGAGGCATAACGGAGGCTCTGACACCCCAGGGTCATGACTCCGTTGGCCAGCCTCTTCCGGAACCCAGGGCATGGTGGTGCGTGGCCAGGTGAGGAAACGCCTGCTGACCTGTCCGTCTCCAGCAGCACTGGTGGCAGCTGCAACGGGGCTTCCCACGGGAGGTCCTTCCTGTCGTCAGGCTGGCCTTGGCTGGACTCCTCTGGTGGTGGACATGTGTTCCTAGCAGAGCCATCCTGGGACCAGACAGAAGAGTTGAGGAAGGTGGGCAAGAGGCCAGCTGCGTCGTCAAGCGGAGGTCCCTGAGGGGTCACCGGCAGGGCCCTTTCCTCCTGGCCACTATGCGAAAGAAGCCACCCAGCGGGGAGGCCGGCCTGCCAGCCCATTAGCTCACGTCCAGCTGTGCCGCCCACACAGACAGAAAGGTTCTGGGCAAGGGCGAGTGCCAGGGACCAACGGCGGGGTGGCCTTGACCCTTGAGCAGAAATGAGGCATAGGGGAGACGGTTGGTGTCAAAGCACCCTCAAAAGTTAGCAGGTCCTCAAATAATTAAACACAGAACCACCAGGTGACCCAGCGAATCCACTCATGGGTCTGTGCCCAAGAGAACCGGAAGCGGGGTCTCAAAGATACCTGCACCCCACGTCCACAGCAGCGCTGTGCACAGGCGCCAGGAGGCGGGAGCAGCCCGGTGTCCACTGACGGGTGAATGACAGACAAACGCGGTCCCTCCACACAGTGGACGTTACTCGGCCTTAAAAGGAAGGACACTGACCCCTGCTACAGCATGGATGGATCCTGAGGACACTGTGCTGATGAAACCAGCCAGTCACAAAGGACACACTGTGTGATCCCACTGACATGAGGACCTAGGGGTCACATTCATAGAGACAGAGAGTAGATGGTGGTGCCTGGGGCTCAGGAGGGGGATGGGGTTAGTGTTTCATGGGGACAGAGTCTCAGTTTGGTATAACAGCTTTTCTGAGTTCTGTGAGTCCTTCTGGCACACTGAGCTGAGGGTGGTCTTGGGGACCCCGATGCAAACTCTAGGAAAGGATTGTTTTAGAACGGACACGTGTTTGGGCAGAACAGGAGAGGGGTGCACAAAGCCGTAATAGTCTGTGAGCAGGAAAGCGATGGAGAGAGGACTGAAGCAGAGGCCCGAGAGAGCCGTCCCACAGGCCGACCGACACCCGACAATGGCAGCCCCCGGGACCTCTATAACTGGGGCTTGGGCAGTGGCTTTAGATGCAGTGGGGCCCCTGGGCCCTCCCTCAGGCCACACTTCCGGGAACTGCCCCTCGCCCCTGTGGCAAAAGCCTGGAGGTTTCTCCTTCTCCTGAGAAGGCAAAGCAGAGCTTCTGTGGGCTGGGACCCCAGGCCTTGTCAAGGGCATGGGTACAGCTCGTGAGGACAACAATTGTCTAAATAATGGACACAGAGCCCCCACCCCAGCCTCGTCCCTGGGGAGTCCCCAGAATAAGCATCAGAAGCCACTGTCAAGCAGGAGCCTGGAGGCACCCCTGGAGAACCAACGAGCCCAAGAGCAGAGACCTCAGGCTGAGCATCTGGCTGAGGGCCCCAGAAGACGCCTCTCCAGTCACTGAGGTAACAGGGCCACCCCACGCTCAGACTTCCTTCCCCTCGGCTTTTCTCTCCCACAGGGATTTTTAGCAACAGCCCAGGGTTGCAGACCTAGTGTGAACAGCACCCACCCCAGGAGTGCCTTCCCCAGCAGACCCCAGGGCCCGGGCTGGCCTCTCCGGAAATCTGCCTGAATGTGCCCTGGGGCTGGGGATCGAGGCTCAGCCAGCAGCACTGGGGCACCTTTCATGGGTGGGTGGGTGCCCCCTGGGCCTCGCACACAGGCCAGGGGCCCAGGTTGGGCAGGAGGGGACATGCTGAGCCTCGGGGGTCTTACCTGCCGGTTGCCGGCCACCACTGATTGCAGCAGCAGCAGCCGATTCAGCGAGCCCTCGCCCAGCTCACGGCAGTACAGGCCATAGAGCTTGTCCAGCGGTGCCGGCACCTGGATGCCACCATCTGCAGGAACCAGGGAGCAGACGTCAGGGCAAGCGCCCAGCATGCTTTTAAAGGCTCCTCCGTCCGAAGGTGTAAGGCTGCTTCTCCAACCTGATGAGAGGTTTCTCCACGGGGTGGGGTTTCTGTAGCCAGGACTCCTCATGCGTCTCTCGCGTTAACATTCTCCTACTATGCTCACGTATTGCCTTTTCATCATAAATACTATGAGCAATTCTAAAGCGTACATAACACTTAGTTTAAAAGTTAAAGAGCCACTCCTAGGGTAGACTCAAAAGAGCTGAAAACGGGTGTTCCAACTGGAGAGCCGCCGTGTGGGCTAGTGATGGAGTCTCACTCGGCCACTGACAGAACGAAGTGCTGACAGAACGAAGCGCTGACAGACACGCTGCAACACAGACGGACCTTGTCACCACGACGTGGAGCCAACGCAGCTGGTCACGAAAGGTCACCAAGCACACTATCCCACTTAGTGAAACGTCCAGACCAGGCAAATCCATAGAAACAGAACGCAGGTCAGTGGTCGTCAGGGTGGGGAGGAGGGGAGTGGAGTGAGCACTTAGGGGTGTGGGGTTTATTATGGACGAGCAGAAATACTTTGGAACGAGAGGTGATGGCTGCACAGCAACGCAAATATACCAAATGTCACTGAGTTGTACCTGTTCAAATGGTTAAAATGGTGAATCTTATGTAAATTTTACCTCTATTAAAAAAAGTTAAGTAAGAAATTAAAAGACGACCTAATTATAGCTCTGGCAAAATTTGACAGCTTAGAGGCGGGGACTAGACAGGTAGTTGGGTTGTAAGTAAACTGTTTTCTTTTCCAAAACGTTCTTTAACGTTGTCATAACTTTGTCGAAAGAACTGTGTTTTCCCTGTTATAGGAGGAACTGGGAGGTGCCCCTAAGGGAAGCGCTAATGAGTGTTGACGATAAAAGTGTGATTATGATGATGGTGGTGATGTGAACACACCAAGCTCCTTTCAGCTCCAGATGCTACAACACACGTGCTGACACACGTGCACATGTGCACACATGCACACACGTGGCCTCAGCTGTGCAGTCTGCAGTTTGGTATTATATCCATGTCACTATCCCGAGGTCATGGAAAACGATGCCTTGTTTCAGCAGATATGCCTTTAGCACTTAAGGGATCAAAGAGTGTTTGAGGAGCGAGAGAAGGAGACAGAACCCTAGAGTAAAAGTGGGCGATGTGAGCCTGGAGGAGTTCTTTGTAGTGTAGTAACTTTTCTGTAAGCCTCAAATTCCGTCAAAATAGTGTTGGAAGAAAAGAGGTATGAGGCAGGAGGTAAGAGGCAGCAGGGAAAGGAAGGGGTGCCGCCGGCACAGCTGCTCACTGGGAACAGAGGACCCACGGGGCCGGGGCCCGACACGGGCGGGTCGTGGGGACGCACGCGCAGACGGCCGAGCAGTCCCCCAGAGGTGGTTCAGTGCCTCCCAGAGCACGTCTGCAGAGGTCGCTGTGCGCTCATAAAGCCGTTTCGAGGCTACACAGGTAAGTGAGCGAAAGCAAGGCACCGAACGGGCTGTGTGTGTGGTGTGCTCCTGTCGCACACGCGTTGCTCATACCCCCGAGGGGCTATGCAGGTGACGGAGCGATGGAGGATAGGGTTGGATGGCAGGCAGCTGGTGTGGCCTGCTTTGCCACAGGGACTCTGAGTTTTGGACCATGTGCACTGCCTACTCTTTCCAGAAAATAACTACTGAAAGTCCGAGCCGCTGTGCGGCCAGCAGGACGGCCTTACCGTGAATCAGCTGCTGCTGGCCCTGGATGACGTGCTCGCAGAGCTGCCGGTGCTGGTGGCAGCGCTGAATGACGCAATCCTTCTGGCAGAGCAGGTGCTCCCGGCGCAGGCTGCTGGCCTGCAGCTCCGTGTTCTCCAGCTCCAGCTCGTGTGTCCTGCACAGCAGCCGCAGCACCTCCCGCTGGTCCTCGCTGATGGCCTGCCTGGGCAGCAGCTCCTCCAGCTGCGAGGCCTTCTTCCTGGCACCAGCCAGGCGCTGCTCCAGCCCAGCCTGGCAGACAGACCAAGGGTTCAGGGCAGATGCCAGAATCTGCTCCCATGCCCGGCTGTTCTTACGGGCTGGGGTTTGCAAACTGAACTCACGCAAACCGCGGTGATCGGCTCTGCGGATGTGTGGCCGCCCCTCTGTATTAACCCTGCCTTTGTCGTGTTCTGATGCCCTGACATCCGGGGCCCTGCAGACCCTGTAGGGACGGCCCCTCCCAGGGTCAGCCGAGTCCTAGAGAGTGAACCTCTCACCCAGCAGCACACCTTTCAGATGCAAACCCACCGGCCCAGAGCTCACACTCCATGGACTGTCACTCTCTGGCCACTGTCCACCTGCCCTCATGACAGTAGCAGACAACTGTCCAAACAGCCAGTCCTAAGCCCATCACCTTGTCTCTCCTGCTCCTGCCACAGAAACCACAGTAAAGGCTCTTGTCCCCATTCCCCTCCCTCTGCCTCCTGAGGACCCTGGTGCTTCCCTGAGTGGCCCTGAATGACATGCGTGTGCCTTCCTCTTGGGAACTGTGAGTAACAAACTGCCTTTTCAGTGAGTCGCCTCTGATCTGTGGGCCTCACTACAGCAAAGCCTTGAATTTTCTATTAAGACTTTAGAACACACTTCCAGGGCTCACCTCTCCCCACTGTCTGTACTGGAAACCAGTGCTGCCTGTTCTCACACTATGAAGCCTTCACAAGCCCTGTCGGTCCTTGCAGGGGACTCTCTGAAGTGGTGCCGTCTGCATCCACCCCATCACAGACCTCTTGTCCACAGCCAAGAACCTGGGTCTCTCAGACCAAAGCAGGGGCTGGAGACATGAGGCCCAGCACGTCTACTACCGCGGCTGCTCCCACCTGCGGAGAACCAGCTGGGAGCCCCATGAGACCTGTGAGCTGTAACCTGTAACCTTACTCAACGTGGCAGTCAGGGCTCCAGAGACACAGAACCAATAGGCGAGAGTGACATACATGTGTGTGTCTATGTATGTTTGTGCATGTGTGTGTATACATATACACACAAACACACACACTAATGTATATGTTTGTGTGTGTATACACATATGCTTACACACATAAAGAGATTTAAAGGATGGGCTCACACGATTATGGGCTGGCAGGTCAGAAATCTGCAGGGCAGGTAGCAGGCTGGAAAGTCAGGCAGGAGCTGATGCTGCCGGCTTGAGGCAGAATTTGGGAAACCTCAGTGTTTGCAGGGAAGGCCCTTTGTCCGATTGGATGCGGCCCCCCCACACCATCTGGGATCATCTTTAGTTTCTCTCAAGTGACAGTCGATGTTACCCACGTCTACAAAACACCTTCACACCTAGACTGGTGTTTACCTGCATCACTGGGCACCACAGCCCGGCCAAGCTGACACAGCGGACTGACCACACCACATAACTGCATCTAGGCGCCCAGGCAGCAGTGCCATGGCTGCCTGGCATGCCACCCCCAGGATCAGTTCCCAGGAACAGGCTGGATAACAAGCGGCCTGTGCAGCTGAAGGGACATGCTCCAGCCTTCACTTCTTCCTCCTCTGGGAATGAGAGGGGACCCCTTTGGGAGGAGTTGGCTCAGCTCCCCAGCAAGACCCTATTCCCCTACTTCTCCCTGACGTCCTCCCCGGCCCCCACTGAATCAATAGCCCCTTTCTCTAGCTCCCCAGAATTCTGTCCACACGTCTACAGTGTGCTCTCATCCAGAACTCTAGTTACGTTTGTGTCCTCCCAGCAGCCTATGAGTCTAAGCCCTGCTCCCCTTTAAGCCTCCAGGGCCCAGCATTGAGCTGGACCCTTAAAACACTGACTTGTCTTTGATTGATTCGTTGACCAATTAATGGACTCACATTTACATGCTACACTGCATCTCTATCTGTATTTGGCTCTTGAAGGTCATGCTCTCTGCCTATGCACATGATTGGCTTCAGCAAAAGGTATTTTCCTTATTTTTAAATGTCAGAGGACTTTTGAAATGAGACCATGTAATCTCTAAACTTCAGCAGGCAGAGGCAGTGATATATGGAGGTTCTTGGTTTGGCCACATAGCTTTTAAGTATAAGCGTCGCTGGCTTTTCCAACATGACATCACAGACACATTCTCCACTTGCCTGCAAACATGTCACTAACAGGCTGGGACAGCAGCCAGCTTCCCTGGCATTTCCCCGAAGTCTCCACCAACCGCCGGTTCTGCCATTTTCTGAAGGGAGTTTCTTAGACAACTAGCTACTACATAAACAGCTCATATATACAGCTTGCTCTTCTCAGGAAACAAAAATGTGATGAGACTTCGCTCTGCAGACAGGAACCTGGAGTCGGGCACCCTCTGGCCATGTCGCTGCCTGGTGTCACGTGCCCAAGACCAGACTCGGGGAGACAGAGCCTGACGCCAATGGGAAGCACTTGGCAGAGTGGGCATTGCTCGCTCACCACGTGGTGGGTTACTACAAAGGGTCACTGGGAGCTGGAGGCTCGTGCCCCATGGCCACGGCCATGGCTCCTCTGTCCCCCAGGGCCTCTTGCCCTGGGCCATGGCCCTGCAGCCCCCAGTGTGACATGGGTTTTGCAGTCAGACCCATCAGGTCCCAGCTCTCCTCCTCCTGGGACTTGGGACAACTTGTCTAATCTCTCTGAACCTCGATTTTCCCATCTATAGGACGGTCCTGGTCGGCCCCATGCCGGGGGCTGTTGTCAGAGGGCCCAGTGCCCCAGAGGCAATCAGTAAACGTCAGTGACTCTCATCGTCACTGTGTGACATGGACGTGCCCAGCCCCTCTCCCCACCTTGAGGGCCACAATTTTCCGCTGTTCGGCTAACAGCATGTTGACCTCCTCTCTGGCCAGGGCCTCTTCCTGTGACTCCGCAGACTTGCCCGTGTCCCCGTCTTCGTGGGCCGCCACCTGCTCCTCATCCCTCTCAGGTGTCCTGTCCTGGGTGTGATGGTGGGTCTTCTCATGCTCCCAGCTGCGGCCATGACAGAGGGGTCAGGGGAGCAGGGGAGGGATTGGGCCAGGGGTCCTGCCTGGGAAGAGAGGGAGCCCTTGACTAAAGTGCCCCTGGGGACCTGCAGGCAATAGAGGGAGGCTGGACAGTAGCACAGAAAGGAGCTCCCAGCAGTGGCCCCACTGGTCCTGCTGATCTCCCTGCCCCACTGGGACGGCCGGCGCTGGGGCCCTGGGTGAGGCCGCGGGACGGCACACTCACTCTGCCATGGTCAGCAGGTGGCGGGATGCGTCGACGTGCAGCTCGATGCTGGCGTTCTCCAGCTCCACCAGGCTGTGCCGCATCTCCAGCTGTTCCTTGAAGGCCCTGACCAGCTGGGCCCGGATCTTGTTCATCTGCAGGCGGCTGTCCTCCTCTGTGTCCTGGGCGGACGTTGTGACTGGGGGCAGCAAGGGGGCCGCTGTACCAGAGGCAAGGCCACCTAAGTCAGTGTTGAACTCCATGCTTGCCCACCACAAGAGGGTCTGGTCCAAGGAGGAGCTCAATACACAGGTGTGGGTGGGTAGATGATGGGTACATGATAGATGGGTGCATGGGTGGGTGGGTGGATGGGTGGAGGATGGATGGATGGGTGGGTGGATGGATGGAGGATGGATGGATGGATGGGTGGGTGGATGGGTGGAGGATGGATGGATGGATGGATGGGTGGAGGATGGATGGATGGATGGATGGGAGAAAATATTTGCAAACCATATATCTGCTAAAGTGTTAATATCCAAAATATGTAAGGAACTTATGCAACTCAATAGCAAAAGCCAAATAATCCAATGTAAAAAAATGGGCAAAGGACCTTAACAGACATTTTTCCGAAGAAGACAAATTGCCAACAAGCACAAGAAAAGGTGCTTAACATCACTAATAATCAGGGAAATGCAAATCAAAACCAGTGAGATATCCCCTCACACCTGTGAGAATGACCATCATCAAAAAGACAAGAAATAACAAGTGTTGGCCAGGACGTGGAGAAAAGGGAGCCCTGTGCACTGTTGGTGGGAATGTAAATTGATACAGGCACTATGGAAAACAGTATGGAGGTTCCTCAAAAGATTAAAAATAGAGCTACCATATGACCCAGGAATCCCTCTTCTGGGTATTTACCCAAAATAAATGAAATCAGGATCTGGTTATCTGCGCCCCACGTCCATGTAGCATTATCCACAATAGCCAGGTGTCCATGAATGGATGCGCAGATAAAGGAAATTATATCTAACAGAATATATAATAGATAATGAAATGTTACTCATCCCCGAGGAAGGAGACCCTGCCATTGCGACAACATGGATGGACAAAAAACGAGGGAGGGGAAGCCTGTAGAATAAAAGAAACTTAAAAGATTTATCAGCCACACTCAGTGCATGGACTATGCTGGGGTCCTTAGCTCAAAAACAAAAGCAAATGGTTCAGAAGAGATTTATGATGGTGAAAGGTTGTGGAAATTTGAACACCGATCGGCTGTCTGGTGATATGAACAGATTATTGCTAACATTTTTTTCTGTGTGGAAATGAGACTGTAGTTAGGATTTTGTAAAGAGTCTTGACTTTTTAGGGATTGTGCTGAGATTCCTATGAATAAAATGATATGACGTCTGGAGTTTGCGTCTAGATCATAGGACAGGGAAGTGAGTGTGTGGGAAGGTGGGGAAGAGAAACTGAGCGGGGGTCCTCGTGAGGGTTTGCTGAACTGCTCTCTCCTTCTGTAAGGACCGGGACTTCCGCAGAACAATAAGCGTAGACATCTCTAATGCGCCCCTTTACTGGGCGGTCCCGGTTGACCACCGTGCTCACCCCCCGGCCTCCTCCCTCTACTCCTCAACTCCTGTCACGTTTTCAGGGCAACACCCCAACTGGGGAGGACCCTCCAGCTGCCCCACCAACAGGCTGAAGGAAAGCTCGGCTGTTGAGTGGTCTCACGCCCACTTTCCAGCCACACACTCAAGGCGGCTCCCTGCTCAGGCCCTTGTCCACCTCCCATCACACTGAGGACCAACCCCGGGCCCTGGTCATCCACTGGCCAGCCTCGTCTCCCACCACAGCCTCTCTGTCCTCGGCTGCCAGCACCGGGCCCTTTCTGCTCTGTGAGCTCACGAAACCCATCTCTGCCCAGGGCAGCAAAGAGGCTTGAGGTACCTGGCCTGTGCTGGGTGTACCTTGTGTGGCCCGGACGCCAGCCTCGCTTCCCTTCTCTTCCTGCCTCTCAATTTGGGACTTGAGGCGCTGGATCTCCCTGCGCAGGTCGGAGATGACGCCCGTGTACTGCGCGATGTGGTAGGACACGGTCAGCAGGTTGCGCTTGACCTAGTGGGGCCACACACATGTCAAGGTCAGAGCGAGCGAGTGTGTGCAGGGGAACGTGAGTGTGTGTGGGCGGGCGGGCGGCTCACCCGGGTCTTGATGCTCTTGGCTCTGTCGGCGTACAGCAGGGTGGTCCGCGACTCCTCGAAGGACGTGCTGGCCGGGCTGATGTGGGCAATCATCACCGTCTGGCTGTTCCCTCCCAGGGCATCCTGCTCAGAGGGAGGCAGAGCTGGGGGCGGGAACAGGCCCCCCACCTGCCCAGGGGTGCCCCCCACCCGTGCCGGGCCCTTCTGGACCAGCCTGTCCGAGCTTCCTGCTCCAAATCCTGAGAAGGGCAGCTGATGCTGGGAACAAGGGGCCAGTGCTCAGGGAGCTGATGCTCAGGGTGAGGGCAGCCCGTTGCAGGCCGACCCCATCTGACCTCCACTCTGATGCGAGCAGACCAAGGGGCCAAATCTGTGGGACATTCCTCTATTGTTTTACCTATTTATGTATAGCCTGCCTCGCTGTAGAACAGAGGTGGCAATGTTCAGCTCAGTAGAAAGGGGAACTCTTCTCACAGTCAGACCGTCCATGATGGGACAGGCAGCCTTGGTTAAGTACTGAGTTCCCTGTCTCTGGGTGTATGCAAGCATAGGCTGAACCAAACTCAGAGGGATGGTGTGGGGAGTCAGGTGGGCACTAGACATGGTTTCTACAGTGTTTTCCTGCCTTCGGAGGTTAGTGGAAGGGCCCTTAGACTCAGGTGTTGGGGCTCTTGCCTCGCAGGTAAGTCCTGAAAGATGCAGTCAGCTGTGGCAGCAGGACACACCCACGCATGCACACACACACACACACACACACACACACACAGCACACACACCCGGCCTGCAGTGCATACCTTCAGCAGGCGTGTGAGCTTGCTGTCCCGGAAGTTCACATACTGCGCCCGGCTGCCCTTCTCACTGAGCGCATTGATGCAGTTGCCCAGCGCCAACAGGGAGCGGTTGATATGCGCGCCCTCCTGCATCCTTTTGCCACGGTGCTGGGCCTGCGTGGGGAGAGGCCGGGCTGGCTGGGAGATGGTCCTTCCCACCCGTCAGCCCCCTAGGAGGGGGCAGAGGTTCAGGGGCAATAACCCCGCCCACCCGGGTGCTCAGGCCCTACATGCACTGGCTGTCCCCCTGAAACCCAGGACCCGTGACATCAATGACAGGACCCTGTCGGGGAGAACTACGCAGCCACTAAGACGGATGTTTACTGCTGATGCTCTTATGATTATGAACGAGATAAAAATGAGTGAGAGGAATGTCTGTGCAGAACAATCCACTTTTACAACAAAAATACGCATGTGTATGTTACGCAGGAAGTTGCCTCCCAGCCCTAACTCCCTCATCCTTCCAGTGGCAGCTCAGCGTCCCCTCCTGTGGAGGCGCCTCACCCACCTCTCCAAAGGGGCATCCGCAGTAGCCAGCCTGTTACTTTCCCCATGTGTCCTGCTTATTTCCTTCAAATCCCTTAACTCTCTTGGCAACTGCCTTCCTCTTTTTTGCGTTCAATATTTTCCCGCCCGCCCCCCATCAGGCCACACGCTCCACGAGGGAGCTGTCACTTTGGTTGGCCACGTGTCCCCAAGCCCAGTACACTGGCAGGTGCCTGGGCCCAGCGGGTCTCCATGGCTGTGGGCTGAGAGGATGGGGCACACACACCGCTAATGCGACCATTGTGGGGACTACTCAGTCCCCCCTTTCGCTTGCCCGTATTTCCATATTTTCTGCACTGCATTTTTCTTTCATTTGAAATCAGGAAAACCCATTTTCCCTTTAAGGGCATGGATTCCAGAGCCAGTTTGGAGCACAGTTTGAGAGTGGCCCACACCACTTATCTCCGACAGACCTCCCTGTCTGCCTTGGTGTCCCTATTTGCCAACAGGGGCAGTCGTCCGACTTCACGGGGCATGGTGAGAACTTGACGGGTCCCGTGCATGACGCTGAGCCCACAGAAACAAGCAGTAAACGCAAGCTGCCACCCTCACTAAGTGGGACCGGGTGTAGGGTGGGACTGGAGCTGCTGGGGTGGCCGGAGCCAGAGCCCTGCTCACAGGTCACATCTCTGTCACAGACAGGCGGCTTTCTCAGAGACCTCGTGCCCTGGGAAAAACTCTTTCTGAGGGATTTTCTATGAAGAAATGACAGACCAGGAGAGCCCAGCAAATCCTAAAGGCAGTCTACTAAGTCACCTGAGTCTATAGCTAACCTCCCAAGGCCCAAAGAGTGGCGGTGGCCTGTGCAAAGGCACACAGCACATTGGAGCAGAGCAAGACCAAGGGCCTGGGGTCTGGACCCCTGTCCGGTGGCCTCTCTCAGAGCCAAGTCCTGGGCGGCCGGTTTCCACATTGCCTTCCATGAACAAGCCCAGCTGGGACAGACCAGAGCCCCAGATCCTACTCAGGGTCCCAGAACTCTTTCCTCCATCACACTTGGCTTCATTTCTATAAACTTATCTGCATCCACAACTGTCGTGTGTCGACCCTGTCTTTGATTCTCTGCATCTGATGCCCTGACATTGGGGGCCCTTCTGACCCTGCGTGGATGGTCCCTCCCAGGGCCAGCCGAGTCCTAGGGAGAGTGAACCTCTCACCCAGCAGCACACCTTTCAGATGCAAACCCACCAGCCCAGAGCTCACACTCCATGGACTGTCACTCTCTGGCCACTGTCCACCTGCCCTCATGACCCAGGGCCAGTAGCAGACAACTGTCCAAACAGCCAGTCCTAAGCCCATCACCCTGTCTCTCCCGCTCCTGCCACAGAAACCACAGTAAAGGTTTTTGTCCCCGTACCCTTCCCTCTGCCTCCTGACAACCCTGGTGCTTCCCTGAGTGGCCCTGCGTGGTGTGGCGTGGCCCCTTCTCTTGGGAACTGTGAGTAAAAACTGTCACCCTGATCTGCTGGCCTTGTCATACCTCAGATTTTCCATTTACACACTATATTTTAAACCAGTCTGCCTCCAGGTCAGGCCCTGCTTGTTTCAGCAGCGTGCACCCTGAGGGCAGGGCCAGGGGCAGGGCAGCGAGGGAGGGAGTGACGTGGCTCGGTCATCAGCAGGCGAGTATGTGGCACAAACTGGGGGGCAAATATCACAGAGTGAAGGGCACGGGTCTGGCCAGACTCCCCGCGTCCACGCCTGGGCCCAGCGCCTGCTACCTCTGTACTTGGCCAAGTTAGCCATCGCCCAAGTCTCAGCTCTGCGTTTGGAAAGAAAGCACCATGCTGTGCGGCTTGCACTGTGTTGGGGAACATGCCTGGTGCACTAGCGGGACGTGAGAGATGTTGCTTGCTGATGACGTTACTGTATTGCGACACCACTTCTGCCAAGACCTGGGCTAGGTCCTGTCCTCAAGGAATGCTCAGGCCACAAGAACAACAGACCATGAGCACAGCCCCCACTCCCAGTGACAGGTGTGGCAAAGGACAGGGGAGCCAAGGGTTTGGGGGCCAGCAGACGGGACCTGGGGCGGGGGTGTCGGGCCAGCAGCCATGTTGGGCCACAGGAAACTGTGCACACGTTGGTCCCCTGCCTGACATGCTCTACCTTGCACCCCACCACATTCCTGATGACCCCTCAGGCTTGGCCCTGGACACCACGACCACCACCTGCCCTCCTCTGGGTTCCCACAGCCTCGAATCGCAAAACACAGGCCGCCCCTATGCTGTAATTATCTGCTCACACATCTGTGTCCCTGGCCCCCCGAGGTGCTGAGTTCTGAGGGCGGGTCTGGGTCTCTAACGCCCGGGGTGCCTGACACGCAGAAGCGCTCTGAAAATGCTACTCAGTGGGCTTGTGAGGGTTCATTCAATCAACAGCGTTCAGCAGGTGCTATTGTAGGTGCAGGAGACACTGCTGGGCTCGGGCGGACAGGATCCTGCTCACAGATGAAAGGGCAGATGACACAAGGTGAGCGATGGTGATGAGGGACGAGGGGGCGGGGGCACGTCAGAGGACGGCACCTGGGATGCCCGCTCCGAGCCCGCCAGGTCCACCATGAACAGCCTCCCGACGTGCACTTCCTCAGCCAGGTCTGAGCCGCGGCTCTGCTGGCGCACGGTGACCTGCAGCACCGCGTGGGAGCGGGACGACGTCCGGTTGGTGGCCGTGGGCTCCTGGGTGCGCTGCCGGTTGCCTCTGGTGAGGAGCTGCATGATCTGAGGACAGAGGCCGAAGCAAGCAGGAGTTCAATGGCTTGAGAGGCCACATGCTCCCTCCAGAGCCACCCAGGCAAGACAAGGGGTGGGCCCCACAAGCTCCTTTGGGCAATGATTTGCTGGCCCCCTTGGCTGGGACGCTGATGGCAGAAGCTCGTCCAGAGGAAGTAATTTCTGGTTTGCAGTGTGAGGTGACTAATACACCAAGTGAACTAATGCAGCAGGAAGGGCAAGTGCTGACCTTGTGCCATGTCTTCCCCAGCCTCTGTCCGTGGCAGACATCACCAATGGATTACCCATCTCCTCCCACAGAGCCAGGGACAGCCCCAGAACCCTTTCAATACAGAACTCCAGGCAGTCGTAAGGAGCTGGCAGCTGGGCCCGATACCCACTGGTGAGCACACAGCTGTGGAAATCAAACCAATGAGCCTTTGCTGAGCACCTACTGTGTGCAGACTGCTAGGACAAGAAGGCAAGAAGGCTCCCCTCCCCCTCCCCAAACCCAAGAGGGATGATGCTATGGCCATGTGGATCTGAGCCGCCAGCCCTGCTGGAGCACACGGTCATCAAGCGGCTGGGGCCTGAGGGGTCTGTGCTCATTCTGGGGACAATAAGGAGCCATCGATGGTTTCTGAGCAGGTGGGAGGCACACCCTGAGGGCAGTGTCGTGTGTGGGGTGGCACAGAGAGAGATGGAGGCACAGAGGAAAGACAGAGGGCTACAGAAATGCTTACACCTTGCCCTCCGTGTGGCAGCAGCACATAGGATCGGGAATGGCAAGTGGATATCAGACGTGAGGCCAACTCTGATTGGTTGTGACTGCCTGGTGTGCTGCGTAGGAAAGGGATCTGAGCCTGTGGCTGCATGCAGAGGGGAGTGTATGTTATCTATTAGTGATGTCTGCCCTGAGCGCAGGCTGGGCGCATGGGAAGATGGGTATAGATGTTTGCCGTTCCCCGAGCTTAGAAACAACTCTGTGGCTGTGTATCCATCTCTGTTCTGTGCACTTGAATAAGAAGGACCTTGTGAGCTCTGGGGAGCATGGCCACTGTGACCCTCACCTCCTGGGCGTTTGAGGTGGAGACCTCCGTGATGCCCGTGATCTGGATGCTGCCCCTGGAATCTTCCCTCAAGTCCAGAAACCCCGAGGACGGGTTCAGGAGGTCCCGGATCATTTCGTTATAGATCTGGGACAAGACAGAAAAGCTGGGAGCAGAGTAGCTTCCATGGAAGAGAAGTGCAGGGACTCACAAATCACTGGGCTCTGGGAGAGCTCGGCTGCTCTGAGGGCTGAGGGCTGCAAAGGCCAGTGGGCATTCAGGGGGCGACATGCCCACTTTTCTTTGCAGGAAAGGCACCTGAGGTGGGGGCAGGCTTACCTCGAGGTAAGACATGGACACACTGTACTCCGTGTCACGGGTCTCCTCGATGGCCCGGAAGAGGTCAGTGAGGGTCTGCAGGTAGATGCCAGGCTCCGAGTCCATGCCCAGCATGGTGTGCGTCTTCCCTGCACCTGCAGGGGCATGGGACACCCACAAGGCGGGGCTCTGGATGCAGGCTCAGGCCCCACCTGGACACACCTGCCCCTAAGATGGTTCACACCTGTGCCTTTAGGGTACAAACCCTCCAGCCCTCCCGGCTGCTCTGACACGCTCATTTTCCATTTTGGAAAAAAGGCAAAAAGCTGTCTGAACAATCTAATGGCTATTCTGTGGAAGAAAACCTGAGCAGATATAAAGCGAAGATGAGATCGTGTTAGAGGAGGGGGACACGAGAAACGTCTGTTCCTTTCCAAGGTCTCTTCAAGGAGTTCGTGCTGTTTTGTAACAGGAGAATTAATGTATCACACTTTTTAAGGAGTGTCTCTTCCTAGGGGACGGCTCACTGCCCGACAGTCAAGGACCACACTGTTCTTTTCCTTCGCTAGAGTCTGGCACATAGTAGGTGCTCGCTGATGTTTGTTGAATGAATCAGTGAGATAAACAAGCTGCGGCTTTGGGCAAGGTGCTTCTCAGGGCTTCTCAAGGTGCACAGTGAGGGGGTAGGACCCGCCCAGCTCTGACCCTCTCTGATCCAGTTTTGGGGGTGAGAGAGGCGGCCCCTGTCGCTCTCGTGTGCAGCACACTGCAGGCTGCAGCTGAGACCAGATTCACGCCCACGAGCTGGGCGACCTTGGGAAGCCATTATACCTCTTTGAGGCTCAGTCTTCTCAGCTGCGAAAATGGGATCATTCTACCTGCCTTTCAGGTACGGATGCAGAGGGACTGGTGTGACGCCAGCACACAGTAGGTGCTTTGTGCTGTTAGAAAAGCCCACTGCCACCGACCCACTCCACGGAACACTGCCCCTGGCGGTACCTGAGGGGCCATAGGCAAACACCGTCGTGTTGTATCCAGAAATGACGCCTCCCACCAAGTGCTGGGTGGTGGTACAGTACACGTCTCCCTGTGGACAGACAGAAGACAGATAGTCAAGTGGACAACCTAGCCAGAGTTGGGCCCCTGGCTGTTTGGAGAGCACCAGTGTGCGGTGCCGGCAGATGTCTATTCCCTGTGGACACAGCGGGCCCTACACGGAGAGGGGCAGCCTAGACAAAGCATGGGCACTGGGCATTCTGGGTCTGCCCCACCTGCGTCTGCCCTACCTCTGCGCTAGCCCTGGCATGCGGCCCCACCCGCTCTGAGCCTCATGGTGTGAGACAAGGCCGACCCCACAAGGGGGCTGCGAGGGAGATGCCATGAGAACATATGCGACAGATCCCACCATGAGGCCTGCTGCATGTTTGGTACTGAATACCTGTGAGTCCTTTCCAGGGCTTCTGCAAGAATTGAGAGAAATGAAAAAGAACGCAAAGGGCTGGGAGAGCAACAGGATCGGAAATCTGTGAAGGGCATTATGACTCATGTTTATGGGATAAAACTAGGACCAGGGGTACAAGTTTTGGGCCAGCAGAATTTAATTTCATTTAAGGCAGCAGTACATCACGGTGGGAGTGTGTGGGAGTGAGCTCCCTGTCCATGGGGAGTATTCAAGAAAGGACTCCTCCAGGGCTGGTGTATGAGGGTGTGTGGGTTTGGCTGGACTGGATAGGAATGACAGTCCCCACTTCCTCTGCCCTTCCGGGGCGCCCACTCTGCGTCCTGAGCTTCATCCCACTGACCTGCCCCCTTAGCCCAGGCTACAGACACAGCTCATAGAAGGCAGAGGCAGCATCCGGGCTTGGGATGGACAGGCTCCAAAGCCAGTACTGCTTTCCTCTGGCTTTGGAATTGCCTGGAACTCAGTGCTGGTTCTGAGCTCTCTAACTGTGTGAGCTCAGGCGGGTTGTTGACCTCATGAAGCCTCAGTTTTACAGTTTTACAGTTTCCTGATCTGTAAAATTGGGACAATACTGCTGTGTATTTTATAGGGTTGCTGTGAGGCTTCTAAGACAATACATGTCAACCACTTAAGCACAGCTCTTGGCATGCAGTAGCTGCTCAATAAATGTTGATGGCCAGGTCCCTTCTATCCCTGAGGCCGCTAAGACCTTGGCAATGAGAGAAGCCTATCTGCTCAGTCAGCAGCTGAGCCGGCCGGGACTGAGCAAACCTGCTCTGCCTTGTAATTACGGCTGAGTCCTCAATGGAGGGAACATTCCCAGAGCAGTGGGCGGCCGGCGTGTTCTAAGCAGGCCCTTCCTGAGACACTCTCCGTGTTAACTTGGCTGCCAGGGGCGGGCCGACGTAGGGGACAGGGTGGGCAGTGAAGGAGAAGGCGTTTGGATTGGAGAAGGCTGCAGATTCCCTGCCCCTACCCCCGGATACCTGAGGCTATGCCCCTGAAGCATGGCAGAAGTGATGCCGTGCCCACGTGGGCTGAGCCTCTCCGTCTGTGGAATGGGCATGCTGAAGCCTCTGCCTTCACGGCGGCTCATCCCTCCTTCAGGCCTCAGCTGAAACGTCCTCTCAGAAAGACCTCTGCTCCCTGCCACATGCTTTGTCACCTCCACAACAGCACTAGTACTAACATGTTTGTTTTTTCCTGCTTACTGTCTGTCTCCCTCGCTGGGACGTGAGCCTTGGGGGCAGGGTGTTTGTTCCACCACATGGCAGATGGAACCCTGTGTTGGATGGGTGGATGGATGGGTAGGTAATGGTTGGGTACTTGGGTGAATGGACGACAAACAGACGTCTGGATGACTGAGGCGTGAAAAGCCCTGCAACTTCCTTGAGTATCAGGGAGACCCCTGTGAGGAGCCATGGGTGAAACCACCTCACCCAGTCCTCCCAAGGGGGCTCCAGGGTGTGGTGAGGACACTCATGGCTGGCCTGGCCCAGTGGGGGCATAGGGAGCGGTGAGGTGAGGGCACCTGCGACGCATGCTGGTCGAAAACAGCGTCAAAGATGAAGGTCTTCTCCCGGGACCGGTGTGCACGCAGCGTGTCCTCAGGGTCCTCGCCAGGGTCCATGAGCACCACCATCTAGGAGCAGGGGGAGGGAGGGTTCAGCGGAAGGCCGCCCACAGCATCGGGGCAGGCAGGCTCCATGCAGCTCTGTGCAGCAACAGGGGCTTTGTAAGCTCTAACATGCTGAGCGAGCAGCCCGGCTGCTGCCCTCTCGCCACCACCCTGAGCACGGCCATTCTGTTCCTGTTTACCTCTTGCTCAGGGGCGCCACCCAAAGGAAAGGGGAGAACAGAGGGTGGGGTGCCCGGGTCCCTGGGGAAGAAAAGGACCCACCCAAGCCCTGCAGCCCAACTCTGTTTCTCTGGGGCCTCTCCTGTCTCACGTAAATGTGTAACTATGAAGCAAGCTGTATGAGGGCCCTGGGGACTGCAGGTGAGGTTCAAAGGAGCCTTTCCCAGGGGATTGGATCGCAGGGCAATTAGAGACCAACAGCTCTGTTTACTCCTGGAGTGGTGGGGGGCCTGGGGGTCTCCAGGGCTGCAGGACCGGGTGGTGGGGAGAACCATGGAGTCTTAGGGGCACCATGAGGACCAACAGCCCTGCCCCTGGCACCGGCCCACCCCTCCCTTGGTCCATGGCTTTGGCAGCAGGTCCCAGAAGCAAGGGCTGCCCGTGGGTTCCTGGGGAAGCAGGTGTGCTGGGAATACCCCAGGCCTGCCCTGGCTTCTGGCCAGCACTTTTTCCATGACATGAACCCTCTTTTCCTTTGTGCTTCTCTTCTCCTTCCAGTGATGGAGACAATCTAAGGAAAGGAGGACCAGGGGCAGTTCCCACCATGTGTGCTGGCCAAGGGCAGGCCTGTGCTGTAGGAGAAATTGGACATGTCCCTGCCATGGGACTCCAGGCCTGGCACTGGGGTGTGGGCCTGGCAGCTAAAAATTTGGGCTCCAGAGCCCCGCGCCTCGTTTCCAATCCTGGCTCCACTGATCAGCAGCTGAGAGTCCCTGGACAAGTTCCCTCCCGTCTCTGGGCCTCAGCTTTCTCATCTGTAAAATGGGTGTGCTGTGAGAGGGTAAATGAGATAATGTGCAAAGACAGCAGTGAACAATGCATGTCCAAAAGTCTCAGCTGCATGGGCTCCTGGACCAGAAAAATATATTTTTATTTTGCTATAAACAACATTATGAAGAGAAATCAGTAAAATTTGAATATATCTGTAGATTTGATAATAGCGTACCAATAGTCACGTCCTGATTTTGATCACTGTACTGGGGTGACAGAATGTTCTCGTTTTTAAGAACTGGACTCTGAAATATCTGGATGTGGAGAGGCATTATGTCCAGTTTACTCTGAAACGGCCCAGTAAAGGGAGTGTGTGAACACAGGCGGCGAGAGGGAAGTGCTAACATTGGGTACCTGCATGCAGGGGGAGCGGGAGCTCTTTATAGCGGTCTTGCAGGTTTCTGATTAGTCTGAAGTTACTTCAAAATAAAAAGCTAAAAGAAAATGCTACAACATGGATGAACCTCAAAAACATGCTCAGTAAAAGAAGCCAGATGCAGAAGGCCACCCACTATGTGAGTCCAGGTGTGTGAAACGTCCAGAGACGGGAGGAAGGCAGGTGGGTGGTCACCGGGGACAGAAGGGGGGCGGGGGGGCCAACTGCTTAACAGCTGCAAGGTCTTCTTTTCAGGGGATGAAAATGCTTTGGAACTAGACAGAGGTGTGGTGGCACGACACTGAATGTGCCGAACAGCACACAACTGTTCACTTTGACATGGCCTCTTTGACATGATGTGGATTTCACCTCAGTTTTCTAAAGTGGGCTGCACAGCACACCGCAAGGCAGCCTTCGGGAGCCAGGCCCGAGGTGGGCTCTGAAATGACTCTGAGACACTCCTGCCCACATGCGCAGCAGGGAGAGCAGCCAGACATGCAGGGGCGGGGGTACAGGTGGAGAGGGTCCGAGGGCACCTGCAACCATAGCTGTCGCCCACACCCCGCCCCCGACATAGCTGGGAAACACTCTTCTGCGAGCCAACTGACCAAGTGGCAACAGTCCTAGAGATTTCAAAGCCTCCCGCCTGAAGAACTGGAAGACCTGGCTTGCTAAGTTTTTCGTTTTATGATGCACTTGCTCCATTTCAAGTCCTCAACCCAAACCCTTCCCCCGTGAAATCCAGCAGGGTCCCCTTTCTCTAAAGTCACCTGATCCCCAAAGCTAGGGAACTGGGCAGAAATCTTACTCTAAGGAGAAAGTTCTCAGGTGAACTTAGAGAACCTCTGGGCAGCCCCCGTGTGCATGAAGCCACCAGGACTGGGGCCAGCAGGTCGCACAGTAAGGTGACAGTTTTCAGGTGTGAGGTGGTCCCCTCACAGGTGTGTGGCCAGCAAACAGCAGGAAGCAAGACAAAAGAGGCTGTAGGCCCCCATTCTCAGGTAGGACCAGAAGTCAGCCAGGGACACAGAGAGCTCCCTGGGTTCAGTCTCCATGGTGGGTAAAGCCCCAAGACTCGGTACTAATGTCACTACTGCGAGAGCCACTGTCAATTCCAGCAATTACTATTTGTCTTAACAGTTATTTAAAGGGGCACTCCCTTCTCCCTCCCACTTGTGGTACGTTAGTCAGTAAGGTGCACACAGTTTAAAGCATCCAGACTTGCAAGTGCGTGGGAAGAGCAGCCTGTCCCGCCCCTGCCCTGCCTGGGTTGTCTGTGTCCCTTAGTTTGTCACCCTCTGCAGCATCTGGGGGAGTCGGCTCCATGCCCTGCCACCCCGTGCAGTTCCGTCAGTCATTAGGTTGACACTGTTCCCATAATGAGACCACTGAACACACTTCACCGCTAAGCCAAGTCCCTTCCTGCAAACCTGTTCCCCTCTGCTTAACCACTGCCGTGTCTCCTCACTCATTTCTCCAGGAACTCAGCGTGAACCCTCCCCAGCCTCTGCCCACTCCCCGACATGCTGACATAGCCCACAGTTGCCCTGGGTCGTTCCCTGAGCGTCAGGACGGGCACCCCCCAGTTCCCAGCGCGGGGCCCTTCGCCTTCCAGTGCAGACCAGCTCCTGGAACTGCATTCTATTCCTCAAGACAAGTGGGAAACCCGATTCACTTGACAAGATTTTGTTTTACCCCAAATTTGGCGAATATTCTGGCACATGACTACCAACATCTCTAAACTGCCATGAGAGCTCAGCTCCTGAGTCCATCTCCAAGAAGCAGGAACCCTTGGCAACGTGGCAACGTGCTGGGTTCCCATCCTGCGACTCTGCCACAGTCCCTGGGCCCTTTTCACATCACAGATGTAGAGCTGAGCCTGCTAACAGAGCTCTGGCCCTCCTGCCCACTCCCCACTCCCAGCTCTGGCCTGGCCCCGAGCAGCCCCTGGCCCCCCCAACCCCCCACCCCCCAGCAGCCCCTGGCCCCGAGCTGTGCTTGAGAAACCCAGCCGGTCCTGCCTTAGGCCCTGCAGCCTGGCTCCCCTCTGCCTGCCTGCACCACCCTCTCCGAGACCACTGGCGTCTCCCCGTCCCCTAGGCGCTGCGCAAATGTCTCATCAGAGGCCTTCGTGACCACGTCACTCTGTGGCACTAACTCCCTGACATTATCCATGTACCTGTTAATTGCTTGAGCGCCCCCACTCCACCCCACCCCAGTGGAGTGAGCCTGGTAGGGCAGGCCTTGTCTCCTCAATGTCTGAACAGCGCCCAGCCACTGGGAACACTGGATGTCAACAGTTTTGAATGAATGAGTCAGTGAGTGAGGGAGAGGCGCAGGAGAAACCCACCTGGGAAGGGTGCGCTCTGCGACCCTGTGGACACACTTTCTGAGCCTCTACAGCCTCACCTGGTCCCCCACTTTGTGGGCGATGATGGTGGCTCCTTCCTCGAGTTCTGCGTCATTGAGCGGGCGGATCCGAAGTGCCACCTGTGGGCAGGACACCAGGCAGCTGTCCAGGGCCCTCCCCACCCCCCCCCGCATCCCTTGCTGCCCCCCCTCCCATGAGCGTCACACTCGTAGTGAAGCAGGTAGGCCAGTGACCCCCAGGCGCCCACCAGGCATTAACTTCTCATGAACTTGCACGTGTCCCACGACGACACTTGGAGAAGAGTGCTGTGATCCCCGTTCCCTCTCGTTAGTCTCAAATGGGGAAACTGAGGCACATACCCAAGGTCACACAGCTGCTAAGTGATCTACCGTTCCCCTGGTTACTACTGCTTCCCCACCAGAGCACCTGCCTACACACACGCTGTGAGCACCTTCAGAGGACCCACCGCTGCACTCTCAGGCAGTCCTACAGGAGGCCCCCTGGGACCCCAGGCCCCCCAGGCCCCGAGTCCTCCCCCACACCATCCCCCATGAGCTGTGGGCCCCAGCTAGCCACACATCCTCTGGGCCTCTGCTTTCTCTTCTGAGAGGGAACATTCCTCCTGGCAGAAACAGAAGCTACGGCTCTCCCTGGGGGGCAGTCGTTACAGGGGGTCTCTGTAATCAGTCTACAGGTTGGGGCAAGTCCATGGCCCCAGCTCACCCAGTGGTCAAATGGGCTGAGGTACCAGCCATCCAGCAGACGGGTTTGGTCAGGCCTTGCAAAGCCTGGATGGAGCCAGAGTGGGGGAACCTACCCCATCCCATCTGAGTGTCCTGTGCCAGGCACTGAGTTCCCTGGGGACTGACAGAGGGCAGGGGGTGAAGGCTTTCTGGAGGCTTGGGGTGAGGAGATGGGGGAGCAGGAGGTCACTGTGTCCCCATGGGAAAAGGCAGCAGGACCCTGGGCAGGGACTGGGGTGCTGGGTCGGGATACAGCAGGGAGGAGGCCTCAGGGATACAGCCCTGAGGCTCTCAGGGGACACGAGGGTCACTCACCATGAGCTGCTGGTCCTTGGGTCCCACCTCCATCATAGCCAGGCGGCCCTGGGCTGGGCAGGGGCCCGTGGTGGGTGGGAGGGCATGCAGCCGGTGGGGAAGCTATGGAGACCTGCCTGTGCGTCAGCCCCACCCCGCCCTGGTGACATCATCAGGCCCCGGGAGCCCAGCTGCTACTTCAACTATCTCAGAGATGCCGGGACTGCCCACGTGGCCCAGGTCCCAGTGGGCGCAGGCTGGCTACACGCTGGGCACACAGACAGGCTGCAGACACAGGTCCAGCACTAATACATGCACTAATCTGATGCCACAGCAACCCCAAGGTTCCCAGATGTCTCACCTGCTCTACAGGTGAGCCTGCCTGAGATGTGCCCCTGCTGTGGCCTCGGAGCTTTTCCACCAACGGGGGGTGCACGCCACCACCTAACATTTAACGAACTAGCTTCAGCTCTTAATGCTTTTCTCACACACATTTGTAAAGCAGCCCTGAAATGACCTTGCTAGGATGTGGCCTTAGCCCCTGCCCATGAATCTGTGCCATATCTGGGGCCAGGGCATATTTACTGCTTCAATACCACACTCAGCACTCCCGCTGCCGCCTCCAGGGGCCTCACTGCACCGTGAACCCCCGAGGCTGCGCCAGCAGGTCTTGTCGCTGACCGTGCGCCAGGCGACACGCCCCGCAACAGGTGACAGGCACACTGGCGTGAACATGGCAAATCATTCCTGCTCTTTAATGCAAACTGCAGATCAGGTCCGTGAAGCTGATTTGAAAATCCAGCTGGACAATTGCCACCACAGGGCCGACGGGCCGCAGAAACCCGCCCACACCTGAGGGCCGGGCTGAGGTTAGCACTTGCGCAAGGGCACCCCGGCACTCCAGGCCTGCCCACCAGGCAGCACTGACCAGGTATGTGGCAGTTAGGTGGTCTACGTGAGGGCCACGGTGGCCATGCCCACTCTTCCTTGGCACCCAGGCTAACACCGGGCTCCAGGATTTCCTTGCCATGTGAGGCACGAAAGGCAGGACGCTGCCCCACTAACATCCACGTCCACAAAAGCTCTTGCCAGGACCCCATGGGATGGAGCCCAGGTTCCAACGTAAACCCCTCACATCCTGACAGCCCCTGGAGACACAACAAAACCAGGCCTGAGTGGGTGGCCAGGCACAGCGCCCACCCCAATGCCCCGAGCCAGAGCGCTGGGCGACTGTCCCCTTCCCCAGCCCCCACAGGATGGGCCAGCCCTGGGAAACCCATTTTTACAGCAGAAGAGAGTTAGAGCAAGCACAAGTGTTTCAGAAACTCTTTTATTTACAAATTATGTAAAACAATTACAACTACCAAGTTCAAAACTGTGAAAAATTTTTAAAAGCTGTGTTAAAAATCTGTTAACGTGACAGAACCGTGTGCCTTTTCCTTCTTATTGGCACGAAATTAGAAACACTAGGCCTCAGCACACTAAAGTTCAAAGAACATCAGTGGAAACAAGAATGAGCATGAGCCATGCACCGACAGGCCCGAGGGCGAGCTAGCCGGCCGGACATAGCCAAGACCTGCAGAGAAAGCACAGGTGGAGAAACCCAAGGCTTGAGAAAAGAGACACGCAAAGCGCCTGCATCATGGCAGAAGCCCGGCCGGGAGTCGTGGGGACAGCTGTGGCTAGCGGCCCACAGACTGCAGCTGTCACTGCAGAGTCTGTCCTGAGGGCCGCGGACGGCGGCGAGGCCAGCTGGCCGAGCGGCAGGGCAGGCGGTGGCCCGTCTTCTGCCCCGCAATGGACAGCTGATCCTCCAATCCCAGAATGTCCTCAGGTTTTTACATGTCACACTGTGTGCTCCAAGTCTGACTGTCCTGTGCTTCTGTGCTTTTTAAACTAAGCTCCGGTTCCAGGAGAGAAAGAGGCGGAAGAAACTGCAATTTGACAAGGCACCGACGGGCAGCAAGACATTGCAAATAAAAATGGGCTGAAATTACATGGATTCGTTCACTCCCTTTTCAACAGGGAAAGAAGGTTAAATATTCAAAGGGGACCACCAACAGTGGCTAAAGTGACAATTCTCAACAGGCCTCCAGACTTGAATGCCTCAAGATGTCTAAAGGGCTCTTTCTCGCCAGACGCAATGACAAGCACACAATATAAAACCCCTTCGGACCCATCGGACGATGCGTGCTGTACGGAGCTCACCTGCTGAAGAAAACCACAGGGGCATGTGTCCTCCTGCCCCGCCTGCCACGTGCACACGCGTGGCAGACGGATGGAAGGAGCCCCAGCAGCAGCCGTCACTGCCGGGGGAAAGGAGAGGCACCACAGTCAAGGTCGCTATCTATGTTTAAAGACAGGAGAAAGACAGCTTTTTCACACATTTGCTTTTATTTCCACGTTCAGCCCGTTTAGAGAACCACGCACTGCGGCACCCCTGAGCACGCTGGGACACGGCTGACACTGGCCACACACACGGGCAGTGAATCCTCGAGAGGATACTGCACGCGGCAGTGCAACAGCAGGAAGAAAGGGGCCTGCCGCAGCGCTGCGTCAGTCTGAGTAACAAATATAGGTGGGGATTAAAACCCAAACGAGAAAGATTAATGCAGTGCCTTGAAACCTCCCCACTGAGGACACCAGGGGTTAAAAGGCACACTATGTGTGGAGATGGAATCCCAGGGGCGGTCAGTCCAGAGCTTTCGGGAAAGCACAGGCAAAATTCAGGACTTGTGCGGGCTGTCTGCAAGAGGGCGACCGCGGTTCCAGCACAAGGTGACGCTGCAACAAGGGAACAGTGTTTACTCTCCATCCTGCACCTCCTCGCAAGTGAACTAAGGTGATTACTGCTGACGTCATCTCCCAGGTGAGCAGGTGAGGCAAGCATAAACCACACCATCTCAAGAGGTGGAAGCGCCCTGAAGATCTGCTTCAGTCCGACACCTGTGCTGCAAACAGCCGTCATCTCAGGAAGCAGCCCGACCGACGGAGGGCACCACGCCCAAGGATGACCGGTCACTTCCCTGCCCGGGGCCTGCACTCCTGGACACCCAGTGCACACAGACCCGCGAGCCCCGTGGTCGGGACCCCTAGACCCTGTTCTCCGTTACTGAAGAAGCCTGACTTCCTGCCACACCTGACCAGATTTCGAAGGCTCTGGTCTCAAGACCCACCAGGGACTGAGCACAACCAGGTGCCGTGGCCGGTGACAGCCACCTTCCTGCCGGGCACCGAGGCCTTCTGCCGGCAAAGGCTCCTGGAGAGTCGGTGCCAGCCTCCCGCTAAGCACGGCACACCCGCCCGGCGCTGGCTGGCCCTGCCGTCACCCACAGCCAAACCCAGCTGGCCAAGGCCCCCCGACACCCAGAGCGTGAGGTCTCGACGCTGCAGCATGAAGAGCCCCAGCCCCTGCTGCGGGCTCGCATGTTACTCGTCCCACTTCATACGAAAGGATTTTATAACCGTGAGAGCAGGAAGGGGGATTTCACACATCACCTCAAACAGGACACTTTCTAACCTGTGGGCCAGCCACGGGGTGCTACCTGCTCCCTGTCGGAGGAAGCCTTACCACAGTGTTCTCGGGTCACTCCTGACTGCCAAGCGGAATAATTTCTTCAGTGACAAAAAACTCGATGGTCTCCTCCTCCCAGTCATCCACGTTGCTGTCCAGCTCGTCGGTGTCCATGCCTAAGGGGAAAGAGGGAACAGGCCACAGCGGCTGTGCAGACAGCGGACGGGGCTGTTGCCGTTGGTTCACCCAGCAGAACGCACACACGTGCCACCCCAGCCAAGAGGACCCAGTAAGGTCCTCGGCAAAGGGCTGTGGCCGTGAGCGTGCAGGCGGCGTGAGCCCCACTGACAGTTTAAGAACCGTCACCCGACACTTCATGTGCACTGAGAACCTGGGAAGGTAACACAGATGCAAAAGGAGACGTAGTCCCACAGACACAGCTTTAAAATAAGTGTCTGCGACTCAGGAAGTTACCTCCTCGCAGTTCTAGACGTTCGTTTTTCTGCTCCATATAGAGCTCTTGGGCCCTTTTTCGGTACTTCCGGAAATCTTCCATCATGGTTCGTCTTCTCTCCACCAGCTCCTGCGTATAGGGAGGGGGCAGTTACAAACTAGCACTTAACTTGCCATCATGATTTTGCTTAACCAGCATGAAAACGTGTCAGCAGTAAGCCCACCTCCCCGCACCACGTGGGGCACTTCACTGAAAGGGAGACTCTTAGGACAGGAACAGTGGGGGCTTCTCAATTTTTCTCACCTAACTGCCCCCGCCCCCCAATTTCTGGATCTGCAGCCACCAGAGAGTTACAGGGACCCCTGCTGCCCCCTGCCAGTCCATGCACGGGTGCAGCACGGCGAGCGTCTTCTGTGGAGAAGCCACTCTCCACTCTTGACCCCTTCGCCCCCACACACACAGCCTGCCACTGGCCCTTCTCTGCCACTCAGGGACGGTCCGAGGGATAAGGCTGACCTTTGAGGCTTTGGACTGGCTCAAACGGTCCTTCTGTTCAAAGATCTTGGAGTATTTCTTCAAATCTTTTTTAATTTGCTGAAACAAAGACAAGTCAGTCAGTGGATTTAAACATTCAAAGTCAAGAACCACAAACACCACCGTCCAAGATGCCATCAGGAGATGCCATCCTCAGCGACTGGCGGACACTGCCTCCCAGGAGCACCCAGCGTGACGTCTGTTCTCCAAGTCTCATCAGCGAGATGGTCCTTCTTCCCCAGGATTTCCTGCCCTCTCACATTTGCCCGAATACCATTGGTGTCACTTGGACATTTTCAGTCCCTGGCGTCTTTTCACCCCCACCCCACCCCGTTCATGCAGATCTCCTAGAATGGTACTGAAAATCCGAGTCGACTGTACTAAAACTATTCTTTTCCACTTGTTCTTACATCTCTTCAAAGGGTCACTTTTCTATTCCTTGTTCATGACCACCCTGACAGTAACAGAAGCCAGCTTTTCCTTTCGGTTTCACAGTGCATGCACACCCCCTTAACCTGCTGGGGACACCACACCTTTATCTGATCCTGGCTCAGGAGCGTTGGGGGCCGAGGTCTCCACAGCAGCTGGCAAAAGCGGTCTTTGTTATTCTTCTGCAGAAGGCGCCCTTGGAAAGTCCACAGCCAGTAAGCGTTGTCCACCTGGAAGAGGGCGGAGGTCAGATGGAGCTGCTCACCCCACCCGATCACCCCAGGACGCAGAGCCCATAAAGCCAACCATTCATCCCTCAGATGCCTGCGAGCTAATGGTTCGCCCTACAAGGGCATTGGTATTTGGGAGACATTGTTGAATAAAACAAAGACCCCTGCTTTCACCGGGCTTCCATTCGGCAGGGGGAAGACAGCTGACCAACAAGACACAACACACTATGTACTGAATTACAGTGTAGTGTACACAAGAGCTAGCACAGTGCTAAGAAAGCACAGAACAGAAACGAACTTGACTGAACAGTTTAACTCAGCTGATACTTTCTCATAGCAAGACTTTCTCGATGAAGGAAGCAGTGCCTTCATTTACACCCTGGTGTAACCTTGGCCCAGACAAGCACTCTGGGAGCCTGTCGCGTTTCAACAGTGATCAACAGTCTGAAAGGATACGAGTGAACAGATTTCAACATGGGCACAGCCCGCATATCCTGATCAGAGTGTACAGGTGACTACTTAAGACACTGTTTTCAGGGACGTCTGCTAAGTCCGTTCCTAGAAGTTCGTGGCTTCATTGAACAGAATTACCTGAATTTGACTTCACAGGCTCTGCATACCGTTTCCCCAAAAATAAGATCTAACCGGACAATCAGCTCTAATGCATCTTTCAGAGCAAAAATTAATTTAAGAGCCAGTCTTACACTATTATAAAATAAGACCAGGTCTTATATTAATGTTTGCTCCAAAAGACGCATTAGAGCTGACCGTCTGGCTAGGTCTTATTTTCAGGGAAACACAGTATGTGCATGAGCTGGTTCAACTGCCAACACCTCAAACAATACAAAATCCTAATGAAACATGAAACAAAATCCTCGGCAAACTTGACCAGCTGGGAGCAGTTTGTGAACAACACTGAAAAGACAGCAGCCTTAGATGCTACACAGGATGTGATTTGTACAGATGTGAACTCTGATCCCTGCAGAGCACAAAATTCTTAAGAGTTTCAAGTTACAGATTTTTTGAGGCTCTAAAGGAAATGGATCCTCTCCCCATAAAAATGCTTCTGTATAATCAGACTTCCATGCCTTTTGGGGAGTTTCTGAGCCCAGGCTGAGAGGCCCCCCACTGGTACCCGCCACTCCTGCTCCTGCCTCAGCCTCCTTCCACAACCAGAGGCCCGTTCCTTCTCCTGCTGACACACCCTTGTGTCTTTTGTTCAAGACAAAGATGACGATCTTACGTTAAAAACAGGAATGGGAAACGTTTCTCGTGTGCCAATTCATCCCGTCAGCGTGTCCTGACTAAACCTGCACATTCCGATGCTGCTGACACAGCTCAGGAGAGGCCTGGTGACACAGCTCAGGAGAGGCCTGGTGACACAGCTCAGGAGAGGCCCGCATCCCCACAATGTTTCATGGCAGCGGCACCAGGAGATGAGGAGCTCGGAGCCCCCGACTAAGCCGACTTCGCATCGTTTGAGCACCATGAAAACACAGCAGGGTGAGATGAGGCAGGAGGGGAGACCCTGGCGACGTGCACTTTGCGAGAGCGGAACAGCAGGAAGCACCAAACCCACAGCAACGGCACTCCAGGCGGGGGGAGGGCCAAGGCCCCGAGGCAGGAGCTGGCGTGGCCTGCGCTCAGGGAGCACGCACTGTGGGCCAGAGGACCGCGGCCAGCAGAGGCCTTGGCACAGAGGGCTCACGGGCTGGGCGGACAGAAAATGATAGTCCAAACCAAGGACTTCTTGAGAGGGAAGTACTTGAGCTGGGAAAACGTGTGAGAACAGGACGAACCCCCTCCACGTACAAGCCAGTGAGCAGCCCGGTTTAATCTCAACTGCAGGGGAGGGTTACAACCCGGAAATCATACTCTCCGGTTCCCACGGTGAAAAGCTGTGGCTACTGTTGAGGACGGCAGCCTGGACGCGGGCTGTAGCAGGCTAAGACGTGGTCTAACTCAGGAAAGAGGAGCTCAAGGAACCCCAAGGTGTTTGGGGAAAGGCTGCTGCCGTAGGCGCTCTGATCAGAAGGGGCCGGTCCCGACACACCCACGATGGTGTGCAAGTGACAGGCACTTGGTAGAAGCCACACCTGTAGTTCTGCGTCTGAATCTTCTGCCGGCCTGGTGGTATGTGCTATGGAGTCTCCCATGACGCGGGGCAGGGCAGCGACATGGTTTTGCCCAACCGTAGGTAGTAAGTGTTCTGAGGATGTTTAGGGTGGGTTCGGCTAAGCGAGGATGCCGGTAGGCATTTTCGACTTCCGGTATTTATTGGGGTGCAGCCCCATCCTACGTCGAGGAGCATTGGCATTCTGAAGCAGCCTGGGCACAAAGTCAATTTACAATGACCCAACAGCAATACCTACCCGAGGAGAGTCGTGTGTGTGGGAGGGGGGACGCCATGGTAAGGGGTCAGCTGCAAGCCCAGCACCAGCGGGTTCCACGGGCCCATACCTTATGGCTCCACCAGGACACAGAGGTGATGACGTAGCGCCCGGTCGGGTCCCACTCCACGTCGGAGGCCATGTAGTGCTCTGCGATGTTCATGACCGTGCAGTCCGAAGTGTCAACAAACGCCAAGGCACCGTTCATGCTGGGGACACAGACCGACAGACAGATGTCACAGTCAGGGTACGGCAGTTAGCTTCCACGCAGAACCCCACCTGCGCGTGCCTTCCCACTGGCGTTCCCACTCTTCGGAGGCAGCAGGGTGGGGGTCAGAGCACCCCCCAACCACTGCCTGGCCATTAATGGGGAAGAACAAAAGTAATGGTCTCCGAGGGGGGCTGTGAAGAAAGCCGTACCAAGTGCACATGACCAGACTGTATGTGTCTGCAGCATTATCCTTACAGGAGGGGGATCTGAGGCCAAGCCTCCAAAATCACAATAAATGCCTCGGATATAAGTCAGGGACATCGGCACCTGGTGCCTTCTGCTTGCACACAGGCAGGACGGCAGCTGCAAGCCCCGTTCTTTCCTTCCACACATCCTGTTGAAACAGCAACTAAGTAGCGAGCAAGGGAGGGTGAGTGTGTACGACCCGCCCTGTGGTTACACCGACCACAGCAGACAGGCTCACAGGCCCACGGCTGTCTGCCTAAAGAGCCTTCCTACAAGAAGACGTGGACTCGACGCTGGCTAACTGGACTGCCAGGCAGAGTTCCTGCTTAACTGCCAAGGAATCAACACGCAGACGTGTCTTGCAGAGCGTGCATGTGACTATTTGAATCTGCCTGGTCCTGGCCCAGGTCCGGGAGCACGATGAGAACACTGCACAATGACCATCCATCGAGCAAACCTGGAAGGCCCGTTCATGTGGGAACACTGGAGTTCACAAGGAGTCAGAGCCCCAGTATGACACTCAGACCCAGTGGGAGGCCCGAGTGCCGCTCCCCACGAGCCGCCAGCAGATGGCAGACGCCCACCTCCTCAGGCCAGCCAGCACCACGAACTGTCCTTGGGGACTCCAGAAGATGGTGTTTGCCTGCTGCTTATCGAACATTTCTGAAACGAAAGGAAGTATCTGTTACGAGTCCTTGTAAAAGCCCTCGAGCCTGCGTGCAGAGAGCCAAGGACGGGCGCGGGTTCATATTGCCCCCTCTGGGTAAGTCGGACAAATGGCTTTCAGCCACAGCTGTAGCACTCCTGTGCAACCAGAAAACCCATTGTTTAATTTAAGTACACCTTAAGTTACGGCCTACACTTAAAGTGGGGGGTGGTGGTGTGGGGGGTGGCAGCACGGGGAGTATTCTGAAGCTGCAACAGTATTTGCAATAGTACTTGATGTCCAAAGCACCTTTCTTCACAAAGTAACTGGACAAAGGAACTCCACTTACAGTGTATCTTCCTTATCACAGTGAGTTTACAAGAGGGCAAGGAATCCCATTTCCATCCGATTCTCAGAGAAATTAAGGGACTCAAAAAGCCTAAAATCCATTCTCCCAGTGACTGACACATGTTTTTAAATTGCATGCTCATAACACCATCTGCCCAAACCCCCTAACTGCCCACTTTCTGCGAGGGCCCAGCAGAGCCCGTGGACATGGGAGTTCCAGCTCAGTCTTTACCTGGAAGGTCTCCTCACCCAGATGGGCAGTTAGCTACCTGGGGTGGGGGTGGGGGGGGGCGGCAGCTTTATCTTGGCCTGCCTGCAGACCCACAGGAACAGGGGGCAGTGGGGAGGGGGAGAAGCAAGGGGAAAGAAAGCCAGCCCCGCCCGACGGGGAAGGATTCGCAGGCCGAAACAAAACTAGGAGAACTCTGTAAGCAGATAGCGCGCAATAGTCACTGATGCCACACGGGGCACGTGACTGTCCCAGCGCTGACACTGAACCTTCGAGGAAAGGTACACGGTGCGGAGTATTCACAAGGCAGAGGCACCCTCCCTTTGTACCTGCTGCCTGCTTTACACCCTGTTTTACAGCAGGAGACAAGAGAAATCTTCTCATAGTCCACAATTGCCCTTGTTTCTTCCTATATCCACGGGAATTAATACAAGTTTTGTGACAGACAGCCAACTGATTCTACCTCAAATCCTGCTAGGCTTTAGGAAGTGAAAATAAAGTTCCTTACAGAATTCTCTCAGGAAAAGCTATCCCAAGGACACACAAATAAATCCACTGTCTCTCTGGTAAGGAAGACCTGTGTGAGGTCCCCAGGGGCATGTGGTGAGCGTGGCCTAAGTGTGGCCCCCACTACCTCAGTCACTGCATGGAAAGAATGCCGTGAAGCAACAATTGTTAATTCAGTACCACAGTGTGTACTGAGGGCCTACTGTGTGCTAATAAGCACGAAGGACACAAGGACAGAGCCCGTCTGGGCAAGGAGCAAGTCAGCAGCCACAGCCCCAGCCTGACATCGCCCAGGTTGCTGAGGAAGAACAGCAGAGCTGGGAAGGGGGGCATGTGACCCCTAAGCCGAGACCACAACTTTGGCCACAGAGGAAAAGATTTCGTCCACTCGAAACAAGGACCGGCAGCTGGCGTGGAGACACTACCAGGAAAGGCAGCTCAGGGGCCGACTCTCCGTGGACTGAGGTGCTCCCTGCAGTGAGTCACTGCAGTGTCACCACGCTTGTGCGGACCTACAATGGACTGATCGAGCTGTGGGTCTGGCCTGCGCAGCTGCCCTGGGCCCAGGCACTCGCTGGGAGAAATGACACAGCTTTCCCCACCACGTGCCGCTTGTCCACCCCGCCGACAGGCAACGGGCGAGGCTACTTACTGATGAGCTCAATCTTCCCGTTGCTTTTCACATGGTAGAAGGAGACTGATATCCGAGGAGCCTCCCCGTGCAGCACAGCAAACTTACTCCCATTGGGCTCCCAGGCAAAGGCTATGATGGTTTCTGTACCAAGAAAAGGGGGCCTTTGGTTATGGAAGAAAATATCCCTGAGCAGTTAGCTCTCCCTCCCCGAATTCTTAAGATTCGTTTAAAGGACCACAGTGTAGGCCCAGGAGTATCACACATGCGAGGTGCCTTGGGGACACTGCCCTGACCAAGCAGGGACGCTGCCACGGGCAGTGGGGCTGCACAGCCTGTGACACCTCCTGACCTACAGGCCCCGTGGAACGTATGCAGAAGTCTACGGCCGACAAAGGGCTGAGTGCCTTTCTACCCAAGCAGGGGCCAGCTTTACACAGTTCCCTATCTCTGTACTTTCTCCTTCCCTTTCTCCTCCTCTCTCCAGCAGAACAGAAAACAAAACAAACAAAAACAACAAAGACACAGGCCAACTTTTCTATCTAAAGACAGAAACACAGCATTTGAATAGTTGTCACGAGTCTAAGCAAAGCTAGTGAACTGGGAACTTGTGTGAGGTGAGCCGGCCAACCTGGCCGGGCCTGAAGGCCTGTCCTCCATACACTCTCGCCGGCGTACAAACAGCTAGAACCCTCGTTCCTCAGCATCGCAAGTGATCAGAAGTGTGAAGAACGGGGCAGCTTCCCTTGGCTATTGGGAAAATGAAGAGAGTGGAGATGAAAGGGGCAAAGGAAAACCCTAACTGTACGTGCTGGGACAGACACACGGCCGGCCGCTCAGTGAGTCAGCGTTCAGCCTTGGCCGCTTTGCACAGGCAACGGACTCACAGCAGCGTTCTACAGGCCGAGTGTGGAAGAGCACAGCAGGCCCCTCCAACTCCAAATGACTCCAGTGGAACTTGCCTTTCATTTCGACCACATCGACAGGTACCTGTTTTTCCCTCATTCGGAAAATTTCAAAATTTGTGACAACACCCTGTTCAAAAAAGAAAAGAGGGTGACATTCTGGAAATTCAAAGTATGAGAAAGACTTAAATCAAAGGACAACTTAAGAATTTAATGAAAGGTTACATTTATACACCTGATAAAGACATGACTATCTATCTGAAATGATTAAAATTACATCCCTCAGGATGAAACAAAGACTCTCAAGTGCTGGTGGAGGTCCGAGTCGGGGCCATCTCTGTGGAGGACAATGCACGCACACACGCACACTGGCCCAGATCCTACTGCAAAAAACTGCCCTCAAGATCACATTCATGCAGACAGCCCAAGGACCCGCACTGCAGCTTGTCTGCGGAACTTCCGTGCGGCCCGGTGGCCCACCAACGGGGACCGGTTCAACAACCCGGCCAGCAGGCTGCCCAGCAGATCACCTTCAGGATCCACTGCCGTGTGAAGTGGGCCGAGGCACTAGCCAGAATGGCTCATCTATGGACGGCTGGGTCAACACGGTGTGTTGACACCCATGTAGCTATAAAGCGGTAAAGGATGAGGTTCTGACACATGCCCCCACCTGGGTGGGCCCTGAAGACACGCTCAGGGAAGAGAAGGCCACACATGTATGACCCCAATCTATGAAATGTCCAGAACAGGGAACCCCAACAGAAAGCATGAAAGCCGGCAGTGGGCATCAGGAGCTAGTGGGGTGGCGAGTGGAAGTGGGGTGGCTGCTGCTACTGGGGACAGAATGCTGGCGTGATAAGTGTCCTGGAATTAGTGTGACTGTGCTGCTCGACCTTGGGAAAGGGTGAGTTTATGGTAGAGTTATACCTCAATAAAAGGTGTTTTGTAAAGGGAAGAGGCATACTTCCATCACAAGGAAAAATCAGGCAACTTTCTGGGTAAGTTAAATATCAAATGATGCAAAAAAATCTAGCTGACCCCTGAACAATGCAAGGGCAAGGGGCGCTGGATGCCAATGCAGTCGAAAATCCACACACAATTTTTGACTCCCCCAAAATGGAACTACAGTCATTACTCATTATCCACAAGGGATTGACTCCAGGACCCCCAATACCAAATCCTCAGATGCTCAAGACCCCTATATAACATGACGAGGTCGATGCAGTCGGCCCTCCACATCCGCGGAACCCCCAAGACTGTTCCCATTCGCACTCACTGAGTCGGCAGACACGGAACCTGGGCACACAGTGGGCTGGCTGCACGCTTACGGGAAAAAATCCACTGTGTACATGGACCGCACCGTTCCAGGGTCAGCTGTAGCCCCTGTTAACTCTAAACTATGTATCACCCAAAGTTTTACAAGAAAAAATTACACTCCTCAGCTAGCATATGACAAGAGCTGTAGCTGCGACAGCCAATTAATTCCTTCTGATATCGGGTGGGTCTGCAAATGACCCAGTTAAACCCCAAGCCTATTAACACCCTCAAACAACACGGCGGCTGCTTTGGAGCTGTGTTGGACTGTTTTGCCCGCTGGCATCCGCTTACCTGGGTCCCTTTTGGAGTCCTATCTACTTTAACACACAAGTAATCTCCGTTTTTTTGCCAATGTAGCTTGCAATCGACAACGTTAAACAGATTCCTAACTCTGATCTCTTGTCTGGTGGGCAGCTGCATCAGGGTGACCCTGGCGGGAATATCTTTGTCTTCAGGCACCCAAAAGGCTATTATGTTGCCGCCTGGAGACCAAGAAAAGTCTCTGCAGAACAAAGAAAAGAAAACGTTACACAGGACTGGCTGAGTGATGAAAACGGGAAGCAAACTCATTGCTCTACAGAAACCTGGCTCCCCACTGGCCCATTTCACCACCAAACCAGCAGCTCCCACTTCACTGGGATGGGAGCTCACCCACTGGCACTGGACTGGGGCCTTTGCGTGAAGCTCATCCCGTCCTCAGAACCCCTCACTCTGCCAGGGAGGAAAAAGCCACAAACCATGCTACCCCCCGTCACCCACTGTGCTGCTCAGGACTCAAAGCCAGCACCCCCATCCCACATGGCCCCCCTCAAACCGCCACCTCCTGCCGCTACAGGCAGGTCAAGTCAATTGTAGGCTGATGGCACCAGCCACGTGCTTTCTAAGACCCATCAGGAAGCTAAGAGGAAAACCCCACACTAACAAGCCTACGAGGGCTCGGGAAGACGGAGGGCAGTGCCCTGTGCCATGGGAATTACCCCACAGGAGAGGCGGTGTATCGAGCAATTCATGACTTCATAGCTGTGATGAGCATATTTACTCTCCCATTTATTGAGAATTCCTGGTTTTATTTTTAATTATAAGCTTTAATTTTGCCCAAGAATACAACAATAAATAAGAAACATGACAGTCCTTGCACTGCTGGTACTTCACTGCTGAGATATGACTAGGCCCAGAGACGTCAGAGAAACACACGTGCCGTCTGTGACAGAGCATACCAGCTGCAATTCACCAAAGACCTGAACCCCAATGCATGGGTCACCACTCCCCGGAGACTGCAGCTGTGGTCCCGAGACAGGAACGTGAAATGAACAGACCCGACAGTGGCCCTCAGGAGGTGCCACGTGAGGGGAAGGGGACTGCTGACACAGGGCTGTGAATGGGCCCGGTGACGAGCAGTAGCCCAGGTGGCAGCAGGCCCGGGCCCGCTGTGCCGTGCCCATGTCTGCGACGATCAGCAGTGTTTCCTCCAGCTGTGTAAGAGCCCACTGCCAGCGGAAGGAGAGCAGTTTAAAGCAGCTCGGAGGAACAGTCACTTACTTTATGCCAGAGATCTTCAGGCTCTTCTTGTCCAGGAGACCCATCGACTGCCGGGAAAATGAGGGGTACAACTGAGTCAAATCATGCCAATGTCCCAATAACACATTTTTTTTTACAAAAAGGCATTAAGAGGTTCTGATATGAGTTTGCCAAGGGGTCGGTGTGAGCACAGAGTGTGAGATGAACAGTGAAACAATTCACGTTCCAAGTCACTTGTCCCACCCCTCACTCTCTGTGGCACAGAGTGGGGGCTGGCAGGTGGAAGACCAGCCCCACGACACGAGAAACTGAAAGGCACGAGCTGTGCCTCACTCTGCACACAAGCCCCTCCTCCCTGAGGCTGCCACTGTATCCACCGCCACCACTGAGGCCAACAAGCAGCTCAGTTTCCAGAAAATTAAATCACTCACAGGGGTTTCATAGATGCTGAGTGTATCGAGTGTCATTCTGGCGAAGAATTTCCCATCATGGCTCCACCTAGGAAGAAGGAGGGAAGTGCCAGGCTCTGCCAACAATAAGGCTACAGACGTGCCACCACAGCTACCACTGGTCTACTCACTTAAAGATAGGCCAGTGGGCTGAGCTTTCACAGTGAAAGCCCCTCTTCTTCTGCCCGGTAAGGATGTCCCAGATGATGGCCTGAGGGTCATCCTGCGTGTCCGTCAAGGGGCTAAACGTCACCAAGTATCTGAAATAAAGGGGGACACTTTTTATAACCTCCCGCTCATTCCCATCCTCTCAGGAGGGTCACAGCTCTACCTGGATACGGCAAGGATGGCCCCACGCTACAGTGGAGGCAGCCAATCTGTGGCGTCAGGTTACTCCAGGCACAGGTGAGGCTGCCCGAAAAAGCAGTCAGGACTCATGCAGCCGGCACTTGCCCCAAACCCCCGACACCCTCGACAATGCTCTCCCATCAGGAGACCCCACGTAAACACGGAGCAGAACCACCTCTGTGGCACAAAGCACTCGGTCACTCTTGGCACCAGGGCGCTCCAAGGGTCACCTTAAAATGTTTCTCCACTGAAAGCAGGACACAGAAAGGTCCAACAGATACCAGTCTGCTGTGTGCTCTAGCAGGAGTGGAGAGCAGTTCTTGTACTATCCTCACCGATGCTTAATGAAGACGACGGATGTCTCGTGCTGTTCAGAAGCAAGAACATGCCTGACGGGGAACTCCCGTGCCTGTGCCTGGTGCCTGTGCCTGAGCCTGACGGGGAACTCCCGTGTCTGGGTGTCTCCCAGAAATTAGCACCACCTACTGGCTGGTCTGCACCATGGCAGCTGCGGCCTTGGCTTATGAGGTGTAACTACGCCAGCTGCCCTCAGAACAGTGGGCTGGAGGACAGGCAGAGACACACACAGGAGCAGAAAGTGGCCTCTGGCTCCTGTCAGAGGCTCCAATGCCCGCGTCAGCTCCTCAGCAGGCTCTTTGACACCCTGACTCTCCAGATTAATAATGACGGCGTGGGTCACCTCCTCCCACAAGGTAGGAAATCCCTACTCAGACTTATTCGATACACCACAAAGAACACAAGACTATCCCTGAACTAAAGAAACTGTTTAGCAAACGTGTCCACGGACTCATTCATTCATTCGGACATTCACTAAGCACCAGGGTGATGACGATAAGAGGTGGCCCAGTGTCTGTCCTCGAGCGGACATGTATACAGATAAATTACAACAGAAGGTAGTAAGACCAACAACAGAAACACCGTCTAGATCGCGGGCTAACTGCTGAAGGACGGGGAGGTGCCGAGCAGACGAAGGCGTGTGGGCAGCTTCCCGGCCCCGCAGGTCACCCTGGCCGGACATTAGGACCCACTTAGACTGCTGGTAGAGGAACGAACGTCAGTTACTTTGTATTAGGAACATGCAAAGTGGCTGCGAATTAATGAGTATTCCAGGAATACATTACGTAAAACTAGCCTATCAAAATTAAGAAACATCCACCAGACACAACTTATGGTTTACAGGAAACACGAGGATTAAAAAAGTAAATTAATGATGCCTCATGGAGTCATCAGTCAGATCCAGAAGATGAGACAGTTCACAGGCCAGCAGCTCCTGTCTCCTTACCAAGTCGGCATCAAAAGACCACAGCGGGCAGGAAGCGCCATGCCTGCAGGCGCCCGACAGGGCCAGGTCTGGACAAACTAAGTAAAGCTATTGGGGACGCGCGGGGCAGGCCGGGTATGCCCAGGACTAGACGACATTAAGAAGTAGCTTCCGTGTTGGTAGATGTGATGAACCGCGGTCACGTGACATCGTTTTCCTGCAACAATGCCACTGTGTAGAGATGTCTATCATTTACTTCAAACTACTCAAAACTTTTTGCAGCAAACATAGCAAAGTAAGAAATCATTCAACCTAAGTAATACTCGCACAGGGGTATTACTACAGCACTCTAGCTGTCCGTGCAGACAGGTTTTATACTTGGGAGGTCACGAGCAGCAGCAGCCGGAACCTGCTGCCACATCAGAAGCCCTGCAATGGGGCGGCTTCCATGGGAGCACAGGGGGCACAGGCGACGACTGGCAGATGCTGAGCTGCAGTACAGGCCGCGCCGGCAGAGGGATGGGGGACACCGAGTGCGCTGGCCACACAGGGAAGGCAGGCTGCAGACGAGCCCCGAGCGGGGGCCTGAGGACTCCGGGGGCGTCTGGGCAGCGAGGCCACGAGCACCAAGAGCGGCTGTGTGGCTGTGCGCTGTACCACACAGGCGACCTCACGCGCAGACTCAGTTGCGAGAAAACCATCTGCAACCATGGTCTTGAATTGGATCATGAACGGAAGGGAAAAATCTGACAAAGGACATTACTGAGCAAGTGACAAAACTGGAATATTAGATCCATTTTAAATCTCCTGAAATTAATAGATGCACTACGGTTGTGTAAGAAAATTTCCTACTCCTAGGAAATGCACAGCTGGGGTACAGGGATGTGACACTTGAACTCAGTCCCGAATAGCTCATGAAAAAAATTATGTCCGTATCTCTGGAGAGAGAAAATGATGAAGCAAGTGCAAACAAGGTGAGCTGGGGACTCAGGAAAGAGCACAGGACTTAGTTCCCTGTGCTCTTCCTGCAACTTCTCTAAGTTTGAAATTACCGCAAAATAACACGGTATTAAAATTACCTGTAAGTTGGTGAAAATTACCCGTAAGTTGGTGAAAATTACCTGTAAGTTGGCATGAAGTGAAAAGAACAGACACCACATGCACCTTTCTGAGGCTTACCTTTCACAAGGTGAGAAGTCAATGAGCTGAACCCCTTGGTGGCTGAATCTCTGAATCTGTTTGAATTTCTCTCCCCCCCAAAGAGCGATGCCTCGCTGATGAAAGGTGGCCAGGTAGGTGCCCTTAGGGGACCACCGCACGTACGTCTCCGTCCATCGCTGTGGAGAGAGCCGGGGCCAATGTTAACGCAATAAGCAGCCAAGCAGAAAGACGCCTCCTGTGAGGATTTACTCCTCAAACTCTTCACTGAAAAACACAAGAAGCCTGTTCACGTCCCAACTTAGTTCAAAGCTGAAGAACGAAAGAAGTTGCTCTCTGAGACAGAATCTCAAAGAATGTGACACATCACCTGCCCTAGTGCCCCAGGCCCGGTAAGGAGACAGCGCAAGCCCACGTGGCAGCATATACCCACCGCTCTCTCTTCGATTGAGACAGGGTCCTTCACATCATTCCAGAATATAGACGTGCGGTCTCCACTCTCAAAAATCACACTGTACTGATCTCTGCACTCGGCCTCCTCGAGCCAGTAACGCAGATTCCCCTAGAAGAGGCGGAAAGGAAGGAGGCATTGCGCGTCATCAATTTTCACCCAAGTAAACTCCCTTGTACTGAGTGCTCCTCGAGGCGTAACCAAGTCGGTCAGTGTCCCTAACTCCCAAGAAGTCAGCACCTCAAGTGAGTGGCTACGTGGTTGGTTACCGGTTGGAAGGACATACCAAGTCTTTGAAAGGCTGCTTCTCTGGGATGTCCCATTCGTCACTGATTGTCATATACCTGGGAGAGGAAAAGACACTGATTAGTAACACGCCACAATTATAAGAACAGGGGTGAGCAAACAGAATGGCAACTACACGGGTGGCAGCCGACCCCCAGCAGTCCCATCAGGCCTCACTGGCTAAGCCACATGAACACGAGCGAAACCCCAACGGCATCTCACCACGAGGACCCGCTGTATGCACCCCTGCCTGCCCTCCCCCCAGGCTGGGAAGAGGCCGCGTTTTTGTTGGTAATAACCAGCACGGGGATGCTGGTGGTGAGGGGTATACTGGCCAGCAGGAGGGGCCAGGGATGTGAAATGATCCTGCATGGCTCTGAGTGAAGGATGGAACTGCCTGAAAGGCCACGAGCATTCCCCTCAGAAAGCCGGGCCACTCAGGGTAAGCGTCCAAGTTCTCAGGGCCCGAGACTGAACTCACTTGTCAAAATCGGTGAAGAGATTAACTCTGAATGTGTGCTGCTTGTCGAGCTTGTAGCCATCGGCGTTTTTCACCGCATCCAAGGCATGGGCAGGAGACGCATATTCCAGGAAAATGTACCTGACGTGAGGAAGAGGGTCATTTTGCACAAGTATAGTCTTTCAGGTCACACTCAATACACACAAGACCCTCCACACGTGCCATAAACACTGGGAACTTCTGGGACCCAGGCTCTGGCCACGTCCAAGGCAACCTGCTAGCAGAGTCGTTCCCTAAACATGAACACAATCTAACACAAGATCCACGTCTCTGATTCCATAATCATAAGTTACACAAAAGCTCATTAATCAAAATCTCCATTTCCTTGTCTGTGGTAATGGTATCATGGACATATGTATGTCAAAACTTACGACACTGTACACTTTAAAACTACAAAAGTTTACTATATGTCAATTACCTCATTAAGGCTGTTAAAAATCTAAAACCACGGACATTGTGTAATCCTGTGTATCACAGGCAAAGTTACAAAGGCTCTCAGAGGGGGTTTCATTACAGCAAAAAATGTAACATGAGGTTATCCTTCCACCTAGTTCCAAAATAGAAAACATCAGGAGCATTACCTGTATTTGATCATTTTTTTATAAATTAAAATTATTCTAGGTAGTTTCCAAAATCTGAATTAGTAAAACAATCCGCGTTATCACCGTCTCACTCCTGTCCTACAGAGGAAGGTTTTGCCTGGACTCTCAAAGCCTGATATTTACATGAAATGCTAATGGGAAGAGTCTGCCAAGATCGTGAAGCAACGCAGAAGAGCGTGCATTACTGCGGGTCAACCTGTGACTGGTAACCACCTCGATCATGAGTTGACAGTGCCGAGTGGCACTGCAGGTGACTTCATGCAACCCCACAATTCCATTCCCAGGCATGTAGCAAGGAAGCCCTCACGCTGGCTCAGAAGGAACGTGTGCAAGGCCGTTTGTAAGTGCGAGATGCTAAACATCAATGGATAGGAGACAAACTGTCATGTGGTGCAACAGAATACCACAGCGTTTAAGGCAAAGAAAAGAGAATGCCCTTTATCAACACAGAAGACCGAATGCTGAATTTAAAAAGCAAACTGCAAGACATATCTCTGGCTATCACTTTTAAAAGATGCACTAATATTTCAGGTAACACTAGGGGAAAAGTCGCTAATTAAGCAATAAGAAATGCTTTCACCTAGAGTGTAAAAAGTATCCCCATTCTGGCATGTTAAAATGTGGGGGGGAAAGCATACCTTAGAATTAAAAAATACCACATGTAAAGTTTTCCTACGTCTGCCAGCTTCCAGATCGAGCAGTCGCTTTACCCAGGACGCTCCGTGCATTAATCACTGTTCTGATGGCGGAAGACTGAACTGTCAAGCCCTGATTCTTTGACAATTTAGCACCAAATTATAATTACTCTAATCTGAGAACCACACTTTAGTGTCCTTCCTTCTGTGTGCACAGCCCCAGGACCAGCTCACTGCTCAGCAGACCTTCCACCAAGCAGGACCAGAACAACCAAACGAGGCAGAACTGCCCCTGAGGTCCACACGGCAGCCACAGTGAACTCCTGTGACACATATGATCTCCACAGGGTGTCTGATAGCAAGAAAAATACAAACGACACTTAAGATGGAGAACATCACTCACCCTTTTGTCTTTCCATCCTCCTCGGGATAAAAGTCATTTGTGATTTTCCCAAACTTGGAAAAGATCTTATGGATGACATTTTTGAGTTTCTCCAGACGGTCAGGTCCCACCTGGGGAACGTTGTCAACCACGATCACAGAATCGATGCCATCTGCTTCCTGGGGCCGATCTTTGAGTATGTCCCCCAATAATTCTGTATGAGCAAGAGACTTGTCAGACGGTTCTTACCGGGCAACGTATTACGTTAGCTTAGCATATAACAAATGTCTAAGAAGCAAAAAAATGAATAATCAAAATACTTTCACTATTTACAAAAGAAGTCAACACCCTGCTTGCCTCAAAATTTAAACTTGACTTTAACTCTTCACACTCCCTTTGACAGTCAAGATATGTCAACTGATTCCTGGGAATAACGGACGATTTTAAATGAATTAAAGACTTGACTTTAACAACGATGAATACACACACAGAGGAAGGTCTTTCACCAGGAATCAGATAAAAAACCCCCAGTGGCCTGGGGACTTCCCTGACCCATGTCCATGGCAAGCCCACCACCAGGCACTTTCTTCCCAGTCAGCTTAGAACAGAGCAAACAACTCATTACCCAGAGTTGGAAGACAACATGGGGCTGACCTGCATTTAAACAAGGACCTGGAGAGCACACAAGCTCAGGAGAGCGTGCACGTAAACCATGCATCTGACTGGTGGTGTCTCTGGCAAGATGAACTAACTCACAAGATTGTTGGGAAATACACCAGCCGTTTACAGACATGAAACCCGTGAAAGTTTAGGACAATGCTTGGAACATAGTAAGCAATGCTTTCATAACTACACTCGAAAACTCAAGATGTATTATGTTCATGTATCTGCTTTTAAAATTAAGATCACAGAACCCAAATCTTAAGTACTCAAACTTCTTAGAATTGCTTCGTTTCCATAAAATGGTCAGCTAGTGTAACAGAAAGAGAAGGAAAGATAGGTGTAAAAAGGAATAGAAAAAAGAACCATGAGAGCAACCAACACAAACAGTCTGGGAAGCAGACTGGAGGCCAACTGGTTTGCCTGGGCGAGTCAATTCTACATGCCCACCGCCCTCTACCTGACAGAGACCTGTCTCTGGCCTTGAGTCCTTCTGACCATAATGCTCCAGCACCAACAGAAATGCCTGAACCGTTGCTGGAGATGGGCATTCGGAGGCCAAACGGAGTAGCAGCTGAAATAAAGCAACCTTATCTTTTCAGTATAATTCTGTACAAATCCCAAACCCAATTAGTTAGCTTGTCTAGAAAGCTGCGCATTTACAAGGTGCTGGGTTAGGAGCGAGAACACACACCTTTTAGAGCTGCCCCAAAGCACACTCACGAGTGGACTGCAATAGTCCGTCAGCTAGCAGGAGCACAGGTCATCTTAAACAACAGCGGGGGAACAGCGCCTCGTGTTCTGGAACCCAACTGTCACTCTCATTTCTTTATTATACTCTTAAGAATTCCAACATGCCAAATAGGACACAAAATATTTTTTGCTGCATTTCTTTCTCAAAAGTTAAGAAGAATTCTCTCCACTTTTGTGTTTGAAATTTTCCGTAAGTTGAAAAGATCTTTCAAAAAGCAAAGCATCCTTTGATTTCAAGAGGCATGCCCTGTTATAAACTATTTCTAATTAATTTCAACCCTTTATGAATGATATTGAAAATGTGACCTTAAAAAAAGAATTGCCGCTTAAATTTCTAAGAAGTTAAAATTGAGACCAAGCAGAGGGAAGAGGGAAAGAGGCAGGTTCGAGTCACAGCAATGGAGGCATCTGCCCCAGAGACTGCAGTCAGTCCTTGGGTTCTTTTTAAAGTTCACTTACTATACAATTAAGTGGCTTGTTCAGCCTGATCTGAATTTACAAGGTTCACAATAAAAAGCCCAGTTTTTATACAAACTGTGGACGCCTTCCCACAATCTTAAAGTTCTTTACAGGAACAAGAATTCTTTTTAAGAAGCTGCCCATGCACAGTAAGGGAATAAATGCAATCACTATACATGAAGAAACAGATTTCCATCATCACTACCAGCCTACACTGCTGGTTACTCCTGACTCATGGATTCCCAATCTGGCTCCCAGAGAAATAGAAAGAAGCAATTCTCAAACTAAATAGCAGATATAAACATAAGTACTATTTAATGAACTAAAAAGACACTTAAAGAGTCAAAACTTTTATATATGTTTGGCCAAGCACCAAAAGCAGTTGAAAACTAAAAGTGAGAGGATGGTTGTAATTCAGACACAAGTGTGCAAAAGGGCTAGTGTCTCAGTGAGGAGAGGCTGCTCTGCTCTCCAGCGCTGGATCTCATGGCACCTGTGAGGGGCACTCGCTGCACGAGACTCAGTCCGTTCTCAAAAGAAGCGGTACCTTGGGCATCTCAGCTCCCCTATGAGGGGTTCTCATGAAACACAAAACATACTTGAACTACTGACCACAACCAAGTGGACTCAAGAAAATTGAAGGTGTGCTTAGTTTTAATTCCTCAGGACCAGGAGCCTCAAAGGTCACTCTGGCAAAAACATGATGACTACATGGGCTCCAAAAGGTCTGCCCAGCTGTCACCTAACCTGGCTGGCCTTGGGTTCATGTTAACATTCTCTGTCACACACAATTTTGGAAATAATTCACGTTAAAATCTTGTGTGAATTAAACGTCCTCAAATAATGCTTTATAAAAAAGTCAATTGCAGAGTAAATACTGAATGAGTCAAAATGGCCTTTGAAAATCAAAACTTAGATTTCAAAATACACCAGAAATCAGTGTGGTGAAAACAACACTGGTCTGGGCAGAGGACGTCCCAGCATCACTGTCTCCCTGTCAGTTCCCAGCAACCTACTCGGTGGGAAGCCTTCCCAGGGCTTCAGTAGCTTGCGGAGGCTTTCCTGCTTCTCGTGCTAACGTGTCTTTTACCTTATGAAATATAGTGACAGTAACAGGTAACCCTTTAGAATCATGTTTCTAAGTTGCCAAACCTATGCTGGTTTCCTAAACTTTTTTTTCATTTCACTTGACATTCTTTATGATTCGGACTCAGTCTCAGTGAGATCAGACACCACATCTCAGATCCCCGTGTCTGCACGTGGGCAGCTCCTTTCCTCCGTGTATCACTGCTCGCCTCACCTTCCCGTTTTACTACCAAGCAGTCAGTACAGTGACGAGCTGCAAGCCTGTCGAGTTCAAACGGCTAAAAACAAACCAGAAGCAAACAATACAGTAAGATCAGCTACCACCGAGTCACTTCAGAAGACAAGCTGCCAGGCAGGAAACAGAAACGTCTGTAAGTCTAAAGGAGGGCAAAGCACGGCGTGACCGACACCAGTGACACCTGGAAAAATTACCTGCCCGAGGAGGAGGGGTCTGCCTCTAGGCTGACAAAGAGAGGGGCCCAAGGAGGAATCTGGCCGAGTGCGCCTGGCACAGGCCTACGAAGGGACTCCACGAAGGCTGACCCTTGCGTCAGGCAGACAAGGCCCCACACCTGTTCTGGGGGACAGCACCATACCCACCCCTAGAGAGACCGCACCGAGTCTGCGTCAGGACTTCGACAGCTGTGGCTGCCTCTCAGGGCACCGAGACTTGCTGCTGGGGGACTGTCGCCAGAGACCGCGCAGCTCGTGCAGTGTCCCGCTTTGCGCGACCCTAAAGGCCACCCCACGGCACACGGACCTCAGCGCCTGCTACGCGCCGTCTGCCCTCGACCGCTTCCAAACACCTGGGGGCAGGAACGGCTGGCTCCCCGAATTGTCTTCCTGCCGCCCCCTCTTTACTTTGGGACAAAGGGGAGTCCGGGCTCTCACAGGACACCCTCCCTACGTGCGGGACGACAGGTGAAGGATGGAGACGCCCCCCTGCTGATCCCCGAGGCGCACAGTGACCGGGCCGCGTCTGGGGCCGCGAGAACCTCCGCGCAGCCAGGCCCGGCCGCCCTACCTTCCTCGCTCACGTCGTCCACAAAGTCCTCGGGGTCGCTGAAGGAGGGCTCGTCCGCGTCGCCGTCCTCCGCCGCGCCGCCCAGCTCCTCACCCGCTCCGTCGGACCGGGCCTCCGCTGCCGCGTCCCCGGCCTGTTCCCCAGGGGCCTCGCCCACGGCAGGGTCCGGGGACTCCTCGGGCGACTGCAGGGACGGGGCGGGGGTCGCACTTGCCGCTTCCTCCCCGTCGGCCGCGGGCTCGGCGGGCACTTCAGGCCCCGGCCCGGCCTCTGCTTCAGCCTCAGCCTCCGCCTCCGCGTCCTCGCCGCCCGCCGCCTCCTGCGCGCCGAGCCCCGCGAGCCGCGGCGGCTCCTCCGCCGGTGGCGGCTCGGCGTCCAGCTGCTGCTGCTGTCCGGGCTCGGCCCGCTCCTCGGCCGCCTCCGGCGCCGCCACGTTCTCTGAGTCCTGCATGAGCCCGCCGCTGCCGCCTCGCCCGGCCTCGCCGCGCTTCCGACTCTCCCAGGCCGCACCGCGCCTACCGCCGGGCCATGTGCATGCGGCGGGGCAGCCCACGAGGATCAGAGGGGTGCGCGTCCACGCCCTGATGCCTCACAGCGTGACCGGAGGAACTCAGAGGGCAAAGTGCGCCTACCAGTGATTACGATCGTGCTCCCATGACAAGTACGTGCTCAGTTCCAACCTCCGCAGTTCCTCGGCTCAACGTACAAACTCATTGGGAACTACAACTACCCCACTTTTGGTAGAGGATGGTTTCGCCCAATATGGCAGCCACTCTCGTCCTTCTCCCGTCGGGCGCTGCGGCGAAGGACTAAACTATTTATGACGCCGCTCGGAGGTACCAGAGTCAGCTTAGTATTCAGAATTGTATGGAAGCATAGCTCAAAAATTAATACTAGAAAAAATTGTGAGTTCAACAAACTATTTTGGTTATGATGGCTCAGCCTTTCACCGGGCGGTTTCGCTTACATTACTGAGTCCCCCCTTGACATGCCGGTTTTTAGACTCGTCTACTGACTGGGCACAAGAATGGACGATTCCAAAATACAAAAGGAACTCCTGGTAAGCCAGACATGGCCAGCGCTACCAGAAAGAAGCTACGTAGCGCAATAAAAAAGTAAATGGGAGTTGCTTTAATCAGTTACGCCCAAGCCCACCGAGGAGGCTGCAATTCCGCCTTTCCCCACTCCGATGGTCACCATGGTTCTGCCCGCAGAAGCCTGACCCTCAGACGCGGGAGCGAGCGCGAACCACGTGGCCGGGGCCGGGGCGGGGCCAGGAGCGGGAAGCTGCCCGCTGTGAGTGACAGGAGGCGGCGGGGCAAGTCCGGCTCGGCTTTGCTCCCTGCGGAAAGGGTATCCTGTGTTTGTGTCTTGTACTTTGCTTATTGCCAGGCGCGAGGGCCACCGCTCATTGCAGGTGTTTTAATCATCCTAAAAAAGAGCTGAGTGGCTGGTGGTAGGGGACCGGGGAGTTGTTTAATGGGAACAGTTTCAGTTTGGGAAGATGAAAAGTTCCTGAGATGGAGAGTGGCGATGGATACACAACATTGTGAATGTACTTAATGCCGCAGAACTGCACAGTGAAAATGGCTGCAATGGTAAATTAATGTATATTTTACTTCAATTGAAAAGAAAAACACGTGTTCTTGTGTTGCCTCATACTAAGTTTGAATCTTCCCCATCGTGCTTTCAGCTGTAACTTTGGGCGGGTCACTTGACTTCTCTGCCTCAGTTTCCCTATCTGTAAAATGGGAGTAACCCATTTTATGTGCGTGGCCTGTGGACTCGTTCCACAAAGGCAAACCGATTCCTCCTAGAGGTCAAAGGTTTCCTAATTTCTAGTTTCACCTGCAGGTTTCATAGATCAGTGGGCTCTGCTAGCCCTTTTCTTCTAGAAAGTGCTAACAGTGACAGACGTGATCGAGAATAGACACTCCCGGAAAGCTTGGAAACAGCTGATGTAGGTTTGGCAGCTTCGTGCTGTTTAGGGAAGACCTCTGTGGCATGCACGTGCCGCATGGAGTGGCCGCTCACTACTACTCCCCGGTGAAGGGACTTGGCGTGTGCTTTCATGCAGGGAAAGTTATGAATGTACTCATGAAAGGGGAAAAAATATGTGTTTCCCAATATCCCCTAGTGCCCTAGCGCGAGCGCCAACACCCTCAAAGGCTGAGAAGGGCTGCAGCTGATGTCCAGGTGGTAGGAGCACCCAAGTGGGAGGCACCCTGCTGCACTTCACAGATGCTGTTTTCTTTACGGATTGAAGGCTTGTGCCAGCCCTGTGGGGAGCAGGTCTATCGGTGCCATTTTTCCAACGGGCTTAGATGATGGTTACCATTTTCTAGCAATAGAATGTTTTTAAAGTAAGGCATGTACATTATTCTTTTAGACATAATGCTATTGAACACTTAATAGATGACAGTATGGTGTAAACATAACTTTTATATGCACCAGGAAACCAAAAAATCCTCGTGACTGGCTTTATTGCAGCATCCGCTGTGTGGCTGTGGTCTGGAATGGAACCTGCCACACCTCAGCTCTGCCTGTGCCGTGCTCAGAAAAGAACGTATGATTCTTGCCGTCTTAGAATGACAGTGTGATCGGACAATGTTCCTGAGTCCAAACATGACAGAAGTGTGTGTAATAGAGCATGTGTGATAAGTTCACAAATTCTTAGGCACTCCTTTCAAAAGCGGAAGCCAAACCCTGCTCCCCTGAAGTGTGGGTGGACTTGCTCACTTACTTCTAATGAACAAGATGTGGAAGAAGGGGTGTTAGGTGATTTCCATGTCTAGGTCCTGAAAACGATAAGCTTCCACCTGGCTTGGGCGCTCTCTCTCTCTCTCTCTCTCTCTCTCTCTCTCTCTCAGGTCACTGGCCCTGAAAGAAGCTAGTCACCATGTCCTGAGGACACTCAAGCCATCTGGAGGGGCCCCCGTTGGAAGAACTGAGCTCCCCACCCTACATCAGCACCGAGTTGCCAGACACGTGAGATGGGGTGGCTCCCCCAGCCCCTGTCAAGCCTTCAGATGGCTGCAGCCCCAGCCATGTCTTAGGAGAGGCCTCAGGGAAAACCAACCCTGTCGAAACCTTGGTCTTGGACTTCCAGCCTCCAGAGCTGTGAGACATAAATTTCTGTTGTTTAAGCCGCTCTCTCTGGGGTGTTTTGTTATGACAGCCCAAGCGCACTCATACAGTAGGTAACTATGTAAAATACATAGAAACAGGCCTGGAAGGATACACATTCAACTGAAAACAGGGTTTGATGAAGGTAAGTAGTATCGGTGATGTTGGCCAAAGAAAAATGTTTACTGTAGAGTCTACGTGATAGCTTTGTGACTGTTCACTGTAAAATTCTTTCAACTTTTCTGTGTGTTTGAACGTTTTTATAGTAAATTTTTTGGGGGAAGAACTTTAAGAGGCCCCCTCCCCATCGCAACAATTTGAGCCTCAAAAAGACTAACAACTCAATATGACATTCATAAAGTATGTTTAAATCCTTTTGTTCATAGTGCTATTTTTAAAAAATCCTGTTGCTCACAGGTGAATATTGCTGGAGCCTTGTCTCATTATTCTGGAAAGAAATAAAAGACGCAAGCACACCATGGATGAGCCTTGAGGACGTTATGCGAAGTGAGTAAGCCAGATGGAAAAGGACAAATCTGTACGATTCCAGTCAGATGAGGTCCCTGGAGGAGGCACTTCATAGAGACAGAAAGTAGAAGGGTGGTATTGGGGCTGGGGAGCGAGTGTTTCACAGGGACAGAGTGTCAGTTTGGGAAGATGGAAAGTTCTGGAGACGGACGGTGGTGATGGCTGCACAACAGTGTGAATGTGCTCAATGCCGCTGAGCTGGACACTTAAAAATGGTTAAGATGGTAAATTTTATCTTGTGTATATTTTACCGCAATAAAATGTTTTAAAAAGAAAGCAATTCTTGAAAGCCGTCATTTCTGGTGGTAGTTCTCCTGCCAGCCAGATGGTAACCTGAGCAGGATGCTGAATTGACAGGGCCTTGGTCTTCTCCTAGGTGAATCTTCCCCTTTGGGTGTTGGGAGTCGTGGACAGAATTAAGGAGTCCGCAGAAGAAACACCTCGCCTCCAGGTGGCGGTCTCGGCCCGCCCTCTGCAGGCAGTGAAATGGGGTTGCTGTTTCACGCCTTACATTCCTAACGTAGTAGGCAGCTCTCATGAGTTTCTGTCATTTCTGCAGGATATTTGATCTGAGCAGGGCTGTGTGTAAGCTCACAGAGCAGGGAGAAGAGTGAAGAGGGATAGATGGACTCCCAGGGTCCATCAAATATGGCCCATATCATGCAAGCTTCGCACTTGACCAAGCCTACCTCTGCCTTCTGCAAAGGCCGATTTGACCCCCTCTCTGCAGATGGGGGGCATGGTCAGGAATCAGACAGTCCTTGATTGACTCCCGGGGACCTTGAGCAAGCTCTTTATCTTCTCTGAGCCTGTTTCGTCAGTGTGACATAACATGACCTTGGAACAAGCTCATGGGGTCCATAGGGTGGGGAGTGTTTCCGCCTTGGTCCTCGCTGTACCATGCAGTGACAAACCCAGCTGCCAGGCACTGTTCTAAGACGTCACACGGTTTCGCTCACCTAGTTCTCAGACAGCCCCCAGAAACGGGGACTGCTAGTGCCTCCACTATGAAGGGGGTGTTCCATCCAGGGCTGGCCTCAGATGCTCCCCTCCACTGCGCTCTGCCCCACTCGGCTCTGTTATGTCTTCCCACCTCCCTTTTTCAGAGACAAATGCCTTCACTGTGGTCCTTTGTGCACAGAGGTGGTGGGCACTGGAAAGTGGAGTCTGTGGTGATGTATCCCTCATCAGGAGGGCAGAATCGGGGATGAGCTGAACAAACATCCACCTGTAGGGAGCACACCAAACCCCAGCACACCTCTCCCTCCCGGCTGGCAGTATCAGTCATGACCAAGGGCCCTGCCGGCACTGCCTGCGAACATCGCCGTATTCCGTCTTTGCAGTGTTCACTGTAAAATTCTTTCAACTTTTCTGTGTGTTTGAACGTTTTTATAGTAAATTTTTTGGGGGAAGAACTTTAAGAGGCCCCCTCCCCATCGCAACAATTTGAGCCTCAAAAAGACTAACAACTCAATATGACATTCATAAAGTATGTTTAAATCCTTTTGTTCATAGTGCTATTTTTAAAAAATCCTGTTGCTCACAGGTGAATATTGCTGGAGCCTTGTCTCATTATTCTGGAAAGAAATAAAAGACGCAAGCACACCATAGATGAGCCTTGAGGACGTTATGCGAAGTGAGTAAGCCAGATGGAAAAGGACAAAGGACAAATACTGTGTGATTCCAGTCAGACGAGGTCCCTGGAGGAGGCACTTCATAGAGACAGAAAGTAGAAGGGTGGTTATTGGGGCTGGGGAGCGAGTGTTTCACAGGGACAGAGTGTCAGTTTGGGAAGATGGAAAGTTCTGGAGACGGACGGTGGTGATGGCTGCACAACACTGTGAATGTGCTCAATGCCGCTGAGCTGGACACTTAAAAATGGTTAAGATGGTAAATTTTATCTTGTGTATATTTTACCGCAATAAAATGTTTTAAAAAGAAAGCAATTCTTGAAAGCCGTCATTTCTGGTGGTAGTTCTCCTGCCAGCCAGATGGTAACCTGAGCAGGATGCTGAATTGACAGGGCCTTGGTCTTCTCCTAGGTGAATCTTCCCCTTTGGGTGTTGGGAGTCGTGGACAGAATTAAGGAGTCCGCAGAAGAAACACCTCGCCTCCAGGTGGCGGTCTCGGCCCGCCCTCTGCAGGTAGTGAAATGGGGTTGCTGTTTCACGCCTTACATTCCTAACGTAGTAGGCAGCTCTCATGAGTTTCTGTCATTTCTGCAGGATATTTGATCTGAGCAGGGCTGTGTGTAAGCTCACAGAGCAGGGAGAAGAGTGAAGAGGGATAGATGGACTCCCAGGGTCCATCAAATATGGCCCATATCATGCAAGCTTCGCACTTGACCAAGCCTACCTCTGCCTTCTGCAAAGGCCGATTTGACCCCCTCTCTGCAGATGGGGGGCATGGTCAGGAATCAGACAGTCCTTGATTGACTCCCGGGGACCTTGAGCAAGCTCTTTATCTTCTCTGAGCCTGTTTCGTCAGTGTGACATAACATGACCTTGGAACAAGCTCATGGGGTCCATAGGGTGGGGAGTGTTTCCGCCTTGGTCCTCGCTGTACCATGCAGTGACAAACCCAGCTGCCAGGCACTGTTCTAAGACGTCACACGGTTTCGCTCACCTAGTTCTCAGACAGCCCCCAGAAACGGGGACTGCTAGTGCCTCCACTATGAAGGGGGTGTTCCATCCAGGGCTGGCCTCAGACGCTCCCTTCCACTGGGCTCTGCCCCACTCGGCTCTGTTATGTCTTCCCACCTCCCTTTTTCAGAGACAAATGCCTTCACTGTGGTCCTTTGTGCACAGAGGTGGTGGGCACTGGAAAGTGGAGTCTGTGGTGATGTATCCCTCATCAGGAGGGCAGAATCGGGGATGAGCTGAACAAACATCCACCTGTAGGGAGCACACCAAACCCCAGCACACCTCTCCCTCCCGGCTGGCAGTATCAGTCATGACCAAGGGCCCTGCCGGCACTGCCTGCGAACATCGCCGTATTCCGTCTTTGCAGTGTTAACACAGAGAAAAGTAGACCAGTATACAAACATTCATTTACCTACATCTGGATTCTTAAATGTTTACATTTTGCCATGTTTGCCACAGATTTTCTTTCTAAGGGGAAGAAAAAGGGACTTGAAATCTGTTTTCTCTCCCCTAAATTTCATTTCTCTCCCTTCTTGGAAGATGCCATCATGTGTCTATAAGTAATGTGTACCATGTGTGGCATTTTTAAATGACACCTTTTTCATCTAATTGTAGACTCACGCGCAGTTGTAAGAACTAATGCCAGCTTGCCCTTACGATGCAGAGCTGTAAGGAATGTCACAACCAGGTCCCAACGTTGACACGAGCCCCCGATCTTCGAATCGCCTGGGTTTTACGCAGCCTCACCTGTGTTTGCCTATTACTGTTCACAATTAGTACAGTAGCCTCTGCAATGCCCTTTCTCCTCGCAAATGATGTTTTCAAGCTCTGTCCGTCTTGGCACGTTCTGTTCTAGCTCAAATGTTGTATGAATACCCTGTCATTTATTATTCATTCCACACTGACACCAAGGTAGGTTGTTTGGGGGTCTTTTTGGTATTATAAATAGTACCACAATGATGAGTCTTGTATTTGTCTCCACAAGCTATAGTTTAGAGAACATGACCAGAAGTGGAATTTCCGGGTCAGAAGATATGTCTACATTTCAGTTTATTACACTAACAAATTGTCCTCCAAAGTGTCGAAACCAATTTTCACTCTAGCAGCGTAGGAATATTTGTTTCTCCCCATCTCGGGTGCATCTCGTCGTTTGAATTTGCATTTCCCTGATGTAAGTAGATTTCTGATTTAAGCAGAAAAAGAAATTATGAAAAGCAACTGGGATCCCCAGGAGGGCTGGGAAACTGGGTTCAAAGCTCGGCAGATGGAGTGTGCAGCTCATGCCTAGAGCTGGCCGGTGAAGACAACGCTGTCCCATCACGGTGTCCCAGTGTCACAGTCACACGTGGCACTGTGGACAGCAGCCCTGGGTGCTGGCGGAAACGCACAGCCTCTGCTGCCCTTAGACGTGGGGCACAGGTCCTGCAGCGGCCATGAGTTGTCACCGTCATGGACGCCCCCTGCTGCATGACCCCAGCTCCCTTCCGCTGTGAGCCTGGCTGGCTGCAGCTGACATGTCACCTTCTGCATGGGAAGAGACTTTCTCAAAAGAGGAATTCTTCAAACATAGAAAGAAAGGTTCAGATGGTGAATGTCCAAAAAATAATTACAAACGTCCGGTATACCTAACTATCATAAGGCTGAACATCTTTGTATGTGTCTATTGGCCTCTCAGGTTTCCTTTTCAGTGAATTACATATCCTTTGCCTCCTTGGGGTGGTTCATCTTTTTCATATTGAAGTGGATGAGTTCTTTATAAATTCTGGGTTATAACCTTGAAACCTATTGTATGTGTTCAAGTACATTCTTCCAGCCTGTGGCTTATCTTTTCACTTGTTTATGGCGTCTTTCGTGATAAAAGTGTGTCATGCCAGCACTTAGAATCGTCAATATTTTTCTTTATTGCTTGTATTCTGTGTACCTCCTTGGTTTGAGAATATGGCTAAATGGGTTAACTCTTCTGCTGAAAACAACTGAAATGCTGGATAAAATGTAAAAGCCATCTTATTAAAATCATTGGAGAGCTGACAAGAAAACAATTACTATAAATAAAGAATGATAATTACTACTATATATGGAGAGAATTAAAATCTGAGGGAAAGTGAGAAGGGCATTAAAGGCATTTGCCAATCTGGGTAAAAGAGCTTCAGCTAATGGCCTCATCACACATGGTAGAAGTGAAAGACCAGGGTCTCTACAACATCGGGAGTATAATAGAAAATAATATTGTCTCTTAGAAATGGGACCCCCAAAGGCTATATAGTATGTGTATGTGAATGTGTATGTGTGTATATCCTCGGTGTAAGAGGGAAGCAAAATTAAGTCTACCCCCCACCACAACGGAACTGTAAGTAAAGTTACATGATACAGAAAAGACCCAGTGGGTGGGGAGAAGTTGTAGCCACAAACCAGCCCTCACATGGATCTGTAGCCCAAACTGGGGATCCCCAAAACCTTAAGCTTCAAAAACAAACTTTTCTCAGACTGACAGTTTGAGAAAGTACCTAGGAGAAGCAAATGCAAATTCTCATTTTTTTAAGTAATTAAAGTGTTTATTCTAACATCCAGAGGTGACGTCTTAGCTAATTAATTTTCAATCTTTCATGTTTCTCATACGTACATCTAATAGTCTACATTTCTCTTTAAACACTGCTGTGTCTGCTTCTTTTAAGTTCTGATAAGTAGGACTTTCATTGTCAATTCCACATAGTAATCTATTTCATTATAAATGATTTCACATTTCGATATATATAGATTTTTGGTAGCAGTTTATCAGTAATTTTTATTGAGGTGTAATTTACATGAGGGAAGTGCACATATGTATCAGAGATCAGAGGACTTCGCACACACCTACCAGTGTCACTGACACCATTATCAAGAGATGGAACATTCCTCTGACCCCACAAACGTCTCCCGTGCCCTTGTCCACCGTCCTGATTTCTTTCTTTCACTGCATTTTAACTTTCCTTTTCCTGATCGTCACATAGTTTTACTTCTTCCAGAACTTTATATAAATGGAAGAATAGGTTTATTTTATGTCTGACTTCTTTCCCTCAGCACAGTGTTTTTGAAATTCACCCAGTTGTTGAGGTGTCAGCAGTTTGTTCCTTCTGTTGCTGAGCTGTGTTCCCTCATAGGAGTATATGACGATTTGCTTCTCCGTGTTGCTATTCCTGAACACCTGCGTTATTTCCCATCTCTGGTTACTGTAAATGAAGTTGCTGTGGACATATTGTGCAAGTGTGTTTTCTCTTGGGTATCAGGTAGGTAAGAGTAGAATTGCTGGCTCATAGATTAAGTGTATGTTAACCTTTAATTGACACCGCCCACATTTTCCCAAATTCATTTACCATTCCTACCACCAACACAGGAGAATTCCGGTTGGTTCACCTCCTGTCAATGTTTGGTTCTCTCAGTCTTAATTTTAATGGTTCTGGTTAGTATGTGGTAGTCTCACTGAGGCTTTAATTTCCATTTCCCTAATTGTGGTGTTAAACACATTTTTCATGTTTGTTGGTGATTTGTATAACTTCTTTTGTGAAGTTTCTGTTTAAGCCTTTTGCCCATTTTTTTTATTAGGTTGTCTTCTGGATGTGAGTCTTGTGTTAGGTATATAATGATACAGATTTTCTCGTCGTCTGTGGGAGGCACTGTAATTTTCTTACTGGGGTCTTTGGAACCCCAAATGTTTTGAAGTGCATACGAAGTCCAACATGTCAGTTTTTTCTTTTCTGGCTGCTGCTTTTTGTGCCTCTCTAAAAACTCTGTCCCTAGCCCAAGGTTGCAAAGATTTTACTCCTTTTTTTTTTCACTAGAAGCTGAATTTAAGTTCTACATTTTAGATCCATGATCTGTTTTGAGTTAGTTTTTGCCTATAGTATGAGGTAAGAAATGAGGTTCATTTATTTTTTTCAAATGGACGTTTAGTAAAATTAGTTGAAGATACTATACTTTTCCCCACTGAATTACCTTGGCAGCTTTATTGAAAATCAATTGACCATGTATGAGTGGGTTAATTTCTGGACTTTTTGTTCTGTTCCATTAGTCTGGTGAGTTTCTGTGTGAACACCATGTTATCTTCACTACTGTAGCTTGATAGAAATCTTGAAATGAGGTAGCAGGAGTCTTCCAACTTGGTTCCTTTTCAAGATTGTGTTGATGATGCTTCCCTGCTGTTCCATATGAGTTTTATAATTAGTACATGCATTTCTAGGGGAAAAGTACGCCAGCATTATGATTAGAATGCCATGAGGCTGCAGATTAATTTAGGATGAATTGACATCCTAATAATACGTTAATAGGAATGTTTAGGTCTTTAATTACTCTCAGCAATGTTTTGTAATTTTCAGTGTAGAGGTTTTGCCCATATCTTTTAAAAGTTGCCCTTAAATATTTCCTTTTTTATATGGTCAGTATTTTAAAAAAGCTTTTCCAATTGTACATTGTGAGTATGGAGAAATAGGATAGACATTTAGATTTGATGTTATATCTTACAACCTCGCGAAATTTAATGACCAATTCTAATAGCCTTTCTGGTTCTGTAGAATTTCCTCCGTACGTTAGTGTGTTTTTCACAGCCAGTGTCCTTCTCTGTCTGTGTGCATCTTGCCCTGTTTCTCGCCTCACTGTGCACTGGCTGGACCTCCAGTGTAATGAGGACCGGGAGCAGCGAGAGTGCACGGTGGCTTCTTCCCGAGCATTCAGCCTCTGGCACTCCTAGGCTGATCACTGCGCTGCTCCAATCTCTGCCTCCATTGTCACATGGCCTTCTCCGTAACTTTACCTGGACCGTTCAGGACTCTCTGCCCATCCCAGGATCCTTAACTGTACATATCGGCAAAGTCCCTTTTTCCATGTAAGGTCACATATTCCCAGGTTCTGGAGATTGGAACCTCTTGGAGGGGCCATTATTCTGTCTACCACAGTCCACACTCTGGCCCCCAAAGATTCACGTCCATCCAATGTGCAAAATAACATTTATTCTGTCCCAACACCCCTGAAGTCTCAAAGTCTGTCGTGCGGGGTATCAGGCATGGTCTCAGCTCCCGCTCCCCACACAAGAAAGCAGGACATGGTGAGGCCGAAAAGGAACACCCATGGAGCCATAGATAGGGGAGTCAGACCACTATATTCTCGCTGGCAGCTGGGTTGGAGACAGAGGAAGCAGGAGCCACAGAATCTGCAATCCACACTCCGCCCTGCTAACTGCAATCCGTGCTTGCTAGCTCGGCCACCATCTTCTTGCTAGCCCCCATTTTCTCCTAGCGTAGCCACAGCAGTTATATTAGTGGCTAATGGCTCACTGGTTATAGCTGATGGCCAACTAGCCAAAGCTGATGGCCATCTACTACCTGAGCCAGCACCTTTCCACATGAGGCCGAGAGCCTGGAAACTGCTCTCTGGGGCTCTGTCCCCACAAAGTCTCAAATCTCATCAGCTAAATAATGTAAATCAGGTATGGGTGGGACCCTGGATGATTCATCCTGAGGCAAAATTCCTTTTCATCTGCATACTTAGAAAACAAGTGATCTAATCCCCAAATGCAGTGCTGCGACAGGCTTAGAATAGCAGTTATAGACCTTCCCCTTCAAAAAGGGAGAAAATGGAAGGAAAAAGGAATTTCAGTCCCAAGCAATTTTGAGATTCAGTGGCGCAAACTCCGTAGGTTTCAAGGCCTAGGGATGATCCTCTGTGGTTCAAGGTTCTGCCCTCTGGGCCCATGGCTCCACCCTAAGGGTCTTCCTTCCTTTTTCAGGAAGGGAAGCACGTGTTTAGCATTATCAGCTTGTTTCCTGTCTGTAGAATTTTTGAGGGTCAGATAGCCTTCTTTCATTTCATCTTTCTATGTCCCTTTCACCCTAAGATGGTAGGGTTTCTGCTCATGGAATGTGCTCAAAAACCTCGTGGGTCTTCCAGGTATATCATTAGAAAAAAGGCTCATCCGCAAGTCTTTTCTGAATAATCCCATTTCTCTTTTTTGCTTCTGCTGAGATGGCACACATCTAATCAAAGAGCCCTCTGTGTGACTGAATCTCGTGACCTTTTGTTCTTTTGTAGGCACTTGAAAATGGTTGTCCAGCCATATCCCTGGCTTTCACTCCAAAATACTGTTTCCTGACAAAAGTCCCCTAGTTTTAGTGTCTTCTGAGATTGGATAGTTTCTTTGCCATATAACCGTAGGTCCCAATTTAGCTAAGGTTTCTGCCCTTTTCCCTCTAGTCTCTAATAGTGATACAGGCCAAATGAAGGGACTTCTCACTACAGAAACTAAGTTTTCTTTCTTTAGTGTTTTAACTCCATTAGTTTCTTAATCATGAATAATACTGTTTTTAACCTGAATCATAGAAATCTCCTACCCCTGCTTTAGATAATTACCCTAAAACTTGTGATTCATACTTGTTGATTGTAATCATTGAAGCCTAATGTTCTCTCCTATCCATTTGGGGCCTAACTCCTGGACAATTAACAACACCTCAATGACTGGTTGAATGGCCACAGGCTCTATAGCTCTAACTGATTTATTAGTTAAAATCTATTTTTCCTCATTCAGGGGCCTTGGTGATACGGAGGATGCAACCGCCCAAAAGACCTCCCCTCTCCACCCAAATCTTGCCCTTTTCATTGTAATTATCTACCCCTATGAGGAACAAATGGGTACAAAATACCCAACTAGGTTAGACCAGTCACTTGCACCTGCACAGTAAAGGCCACAACCACCTTCATTTCACCTGGGCCTCATTATACCACATTATAATATACATATGCCCGGAAGTTTATTAATACTGAATTTTGGGAAGGAACATGCACAGTCTAAAATGATGAGGTAATAGCCTTTTGTCAATCACAGGTGTCAATCAAGTGGTCCCACGCCCGGGAAGGAACAGCCTGTTCTAGAGAAAAAAGGATAGAAATTCCAAGTCCTTGCCAGTCTGGGTCCTTTGAGCCTCTTGA